>NC_081556.1:35843725-36177944 GCF_963082655.1 Stomoxys calcitrans | reverse complement strand
GCACCTCTACGGAAAGAGATTTTCCTCACGAATCCAACGGTGTCCTTAGAATTTTGAAATTCGCAAAACTAAAGATGTTACAGCAATCTCAAACTCACCTCGATTTTTTTTACCATTTTTCGGATATTAATTATGCGATTTTGAGCTTGTTTTTTGAAGAAAAAACTTAGGAGTTGCACTAATCGATTTTTTTGCCATAATCTTCAATACTGCATACTCAACTCGAAAAATTTTTTCGCATCAAAAATTGAAAATTTTCATAAGGGGTTAGCCTTTGCGAAAAAAATGCAAAAAAAAATAAAATGTGAAATTTTATGTAATTTTGTTTATTGTACGAATCGTTTTCGAATTTCGAACTGCGGAATTGTGGAAAATGATCGAAATTCGAAAAAATGAAGGAGTTACAACGTTTTTGACCTTGAAAATGACCTTGAGTTTTTACGCCAAAAAAGATTTGGTTTTTGCAATGTTTTTCATAGAAAACTTTACACTATTCCTTCATGTAGCACCTCTACGGAAAGAGATTTTCCTCACGAATCCAACGGTGTCCTTAGAATTTTGAAATTCGCAAAACTAAAGATGTTACAGCAATCTTAAACTCACCTCGATTTTTTTACCATTTTTCGGATATTAATTATGCGATTTTGAGCTTGTTTTTTGAAGAAAAAACTTAGGAGTTGCACTAATCCGATTTTTTTGCCATAATCTTCAATACTGCATACTCAACTCGAAAAATTTTTTCGCATCAAAAATTGAAAATTTTCATAAGGGGTTAGCCTTTGCGAAAAAAAATGCAAAAAAAATAAAATGTGAAATTTTATGTAATTTTGTTTATTGTACGAATCGTTTTCGAATTTCGAACTGCGGAATTCTGGAAAATGATCGAAATTCGAAAAAATGAAGGAGTTACAACGTTTTTGACCTTGAAAATGACCTTGAGTTTTTACGCCAAAAAAGATTTGGTTTTTGCAATGTTTTTCATAGAAAACTTTACACTATTCCTTCATGTAGCACCTCTACGGAAAGAGATTTTCCTCACGAATCCAACGGTGTCCTTAGAATTTTGAAATTCGCAAAACTAAAGATGTTACAGCAATCTCAAACTCACCTCGATTTTTTTACCATTTTTCGGATATTAATTATGCGATTTTGAGCTTGTTTTTTGAAGAAAAAACTTAGGAGTTGCACTAATCCGATTTTTTTGCCATAATCTTCAATACTGCATACTCAACTCGAAAAATTTTTTCGCATCAAAAATTAAAAATTTTCATAAGGGGTTAGCCTTTGCGAAAAAAATGCAAAAAAAAATAAAATGTGAAATTTTATGTAATTTTGTTTATTGTACGAATCGTTTTCGAATTTCGAACTGCGGAATTCTGGAAAATGATCGAAATTCGAAAAAATGAAGGAGTTACAACGTTTTTGACCTTGAAAATGACCTTGAGTTTTTACGCCAAAAAAGATTTGGTTTTTGCAATGTTTTTCATAGAATCCAACGGTGTCCTTAGAATTTTGAAATTCGCAAAACTAAAGATGTTACAGCAATCTCAAACTCACCTCGATTTTTTTACCATTTTTCGGATATTAATTATGCGATTTTGAGCTTGTTTTTTGAAGAAAAAACTTAGGAGTTGCACTAATCCGATTTTTTTGCCATAATCTTCAATACTGCATACTCAACTCGAAAAATTTTTTCGCATCAAAAATTGAAAATTTTCATAAGGGGTTAGCCTTTGCGAAAAAAATGCAAAAAAAATAAAATGTGAAATTTTATGTAATTTTGTTTATTGTACGAATCGTTTTCGAATTTCGAACTGCGGAATTCTGGAAAATGATCGAAATTCGAAAAAATGAAGGAGTTACAACGTTTTTGACCTTGAAAATGACCTTGAGTTTTTACGCCAAAAAAGATTTGGTTTTTGCAATGTTTTTCATAGAAAACTTTACACTATTCCTTCATGTAGCACCTCTACGGAAAGAGATTTTCCTCACGAATCCAACGGTGTCCTTAGAATTTTGAAATTCGCAAAACTAAAGATGTTACAGCAATCTCAAACTCACCTCGATTTTTTTACCATTTTTCGGATATTAATTATGCGATTTTGAGCTTGTTTTTTGAAGAAAAAACTTAGGAGTTGCACTAATCCGATTTTTTTGCCATAATCTTCAATACTGCATACTCAACTCGAAAAATTTTTTCGCATCAAAAATTGAAAATTTTCATTTTGCGAAAAAAATGCAAAAAAAATAAAATGTGAAATTTTATGTAATTTTGTTTATTGTACGAATCGTTTTCGAATTTCGAACTGCGGAATTCTGGAAAATGATCGAAATTCGAAAAAATGAAGGAGTTACAACGTTTTTGACCTTGAAAATGACCTTGAGTTTTTACGCCAAAAAAGATTTGGTTTTTGCAATGTTTTTCATAGAATCCAACGGTGTCCTTAGAATTTTGAAATTCGCAAAACTAAAGATGTTACAGCAATCTCAAACTCACCTCGATTTTTTTACCATTTTTCGGATATTAATTATGCGATTTTGAGCTTGTTTTTTGAAGAAAAAACTTAGGAGTTGCACTAATCCGATTTTTTTGCCATAATCTTCAATACTGCATACTCAACTCGAAAAATTTTTTCGCATCAAAAATTGAAAATTTTCATAAGGGGTTAGCCTTTGCGAAAAAAATGCAAAAAAAATAAAATGTGAAATTTTATGTAATTTTGTTTATTGTACGAATCGTTTTCGAATTTCGAACTGCGGAATTCTGGAAAATGATCGAAATTCGAAAAAATGAAGGAGTTACAACGTTTTTGACCTTGAAAATGACCTTGAGTTTTTACGCCAAAAAAGATTTGGTTTTTGCAATGTTTTTCATAGAAAACTTTACACTATTCCTTCATGTAGCACCTCTACGGAAAGAGATTTTCCTCACGAATCCAACGGTGTCCTTAGAATTTTGAAATTCGCAAAACTAAAGATGTTACAGCAATCTCAAACTCACCTCGATTTTTTTACCATTTTTCGGATATTAATTATGCGATTTTGAGCTTGTTTTTTGAAGAAAAAACTTAGGAGTTGCACTAATCCGATTTTTTTGCCATAATCTTCAATACTGCATACTCAACTCGAAAAATTTTTTCGCATCAAAAATTGAAAATTTTCATTTTGCGAAAAAAATGCAAAAAAAATAAAATGTGAAATTTTATGTAATTTTGTTTATTGTACGAATCGTTTTCGAATTTCGAACTGCGGAATTCTGGAAAATGATCGAAATTCGAAAAAATGAAGGAGTTACAACGTTTTTGACCTTGAAAATGACCTTGAGTTTTTACGCCAAAAAAGATTTGGTTTTTGCAATGTTTTTCATAGAAAACTTTACACTATTCCTTCATGTAGCACCTCTACGGAAAGAGATTTTCCTCACGAATCCAACGGTGTCCTTAGAATTTTGAAATTCGCAAAACTAAAGATGTTACAGCAATCTCAAACTCACCTCGATTTTTTTACCATTTTTCGGATATTAATTATGCGATTTTGAGCTTGTTTTTTGAAGAAAAAACTTAGGAGTTGCACTAATCCGATTTTTTTGCCATAATCTTCAATACTGCATACTCAACTCGAAAAATTTTTTCGCATCAAAAATTAAAAATTTTCATAAGGGGTTAGCCTTTGCGAAAAAAATGCAAAAAAAATAAAATGTGAAATTTTATGTAATTTTGTTTATTGTACGAATCGTTTTCGAATTTCGAACTGCGGAATTCTGGAAAATGATCGAAATTCGAAAAAATGAAGGAGTTACAACGTTTTTGACCTTGAAAATGACCTTGAGTTTTTACGCCAAAAAAGATTTGGTTTTTGCAATGTTTTTCATAGAAAACTTTACACTATTCCTTCATGTAGCACCTCTACGGAAAGAGATTTTCCTCACGAATCCAACGGTGTCCTTAGAATTTTGAAATTCACAAAACTAAAGATGTTACAGCAATCTCAAACTCACCTCGATTTTTTTACCATTTTTCGGATATTAATTATGCGATTTCGAGCTTGTTTTTTGAAGAAAAAACTTAGGAGTTGCACTAATCCGATTTTTTTGCCATAATCTTCAATACTGCATACTCAACTCGAAAAATTTTTTCGCATCAAAAATTGAAAATTTTCATAAGGGGTTAGCCTTTGCGAAAAAAATGCAAAAAAAATAAAATGTGAAATTTTATGTAATTTTGTTTATTGTACGAATCGTTTTCGAATTTCGAACTGCGGAATTCTGGAAAATGATCGAAATTCGAAAAAATGAAGGAGTTACAACGTTTTTGACCTTGAAAATGACCTTGAGTTTTTACGCCAAAAAAGATTTGGTTTTTGCAATGTTTTTCATAGAAAACTTTACACTATTCCTTCATGTAGCACCTCTACGGAAAGAGATTTTCCTCACGAATCCAACGGTATCCTTAGAATTTTGAAATTCGCAAAACTAAAGATGTTACAGCAATCTCAAACTCACCTCGATTTTTTTACCATTTTTCGGATATTAATTATGCGATTTTGAGCTTGTTTTTTGAAGAAAAAACTTAGGAGTTGCACTAATCCGATTTTTTTGCCATAATCTTCAATACTGCATACTCAACTCGAAAAATTTTTTCGCATCAAAAATTAAAAATTTTCATAAGGGGTTAGCCTTTGCGAAAAAAATGCAAAAAAAATAAAATGTGAAATTTTATGTAATTTTGTTTATTGTACGAATCGTTTTCGAATTTCGAACTGCGGAATTCTGGAAAATGATCGAAATTCGAAAAAATGAAGGAGTTACAACGTTTTTGACCTTGAAAATGACCTTGAGTTTTTACGCCAAAAAAGATTTGGTTTTTGCAATGTTTTTCATAGAAAACTTTACACTATTCCTTCATGTAGCACCTCTACGGAAAGAGATTTTCCTCACGAATCCAACGGTGTCCTTAGAATTTTGAAATTCACAAAACTAAAGATGTTACAGCAATCTCAAACTCACCTCGATTTTTTTACCATTTTTCGGATATTAATTATGCGATTTCGAGCTTGTTTTTTGAAGAAAAAACTTAGGAGTTGCACTAATCCGATTTTTTTGCCATAATCTTCAATACTGCATACTCAACTCGAAAAATTTTTTCGCATCAAAAATTGAAAATTTTCATAAGGGGTTAGCCTTTGCGAAAAAAATGCAAAAAAAATAAAATGTGAAATTTTATGTAATTTTGTTTATTGTACGAATCGTTTTCGAATTTCGAACTGCGGAATTCTGGAAAATGATCGAAATTCGAAAAAATGAAGGAGTTACAACGTTTTTGACCTTGAAAATGACCTTGAGTTTTTACGCCAAAAAAGATTTGGTTTTTGCAATGTTTTTCATAGAAAACTTTACACTATTCCTTCATGTAGCACCTCTACGGAAAGAGATTTTCCTCACGAATCCAACGGTATCCTTAGAATTTTGAAATTCGCAAAACTAAAGATGTTACAGCAATCTTAAACTCACCTCGATTTTTTTACCATTTTTCGGATATTAATTATGCGATTTTGAGCTTGTTTTTTGAAGAAAAAACTTAGGAGTTGCACTAATCCGATTTTTTTGCCATAATCTTCAATACTGCATACTCAACTCGAAAAATTTTTTCGCATCAAAAATTGAAAATTTTCATTTCGCCTTTGCGAAAAAAATGCAAAAAAAATAAAATGTGAAATTTTATGTAATTTTGTTTATTGTACGAATCGTTTTCGAATTTCGAACTGCGGAATTCTGGAAAATGATCGAAATTCGAAAAAATGAAGGAGTTACAACGTTTTTGACCTTGAAAATGACCTTGAGTTTTTACGCCAAAAAAGATTTGGTTTTTGCAATGTTTTTCATAGAAAACTTTACACTATTCCTTCATGTAGCACCTCTACGGAAAGAGATTTTCCTCACGAATCCAACGGTGTCCTTAGAATTTTGAAATTCGCAAAACTAAAGATGTTACAGCAATCTCAAACTCACCTCGATTTTTTTACCATTTTTCGGATATTAATTATGCGATTTTGAGCTTGTTTTTTGAAGAAAAAACTTAGGAGTTGCACTAATCCGATTTTTTTGCCATAATCTTCAATACTGCATACTCAACTCGAAAAATTTTTTCGCATCAAAAATTGAAAATTTTCATAAGGGGTTAGCCTTTGCGAAAAAAATGCAAAAAAAATAAAATGTGAAATTTTATGTAATTTTGTTTATTGTACGAATCGTTTTCGAATTTCGAACTGCGGAATTCTGGAAAATGATCGAAATTCGAAAAAATGAAGGAGTTACAACGTTTTTGACCTTGAAAATGACCTTGAGTTTTTACGCCAAAAAAGATTTGGTTTTTGCAATGTTTTTCATAGAAAACTTTACACTATTCCTTCATGTAGCACCTCTACGGAAAGAGATTTTCCTCACGAATCCAACGGTGTCCTTAGAATTTTGAAATTCGCAAAACTAAAGATGTTACAGCAATCTCAAACTCACCTCGATTTTTTTACCATTTTTCGGATATTAATTATGCGATTTTGAGCTTGTTTTTTGAAGAAAAAACTTAGGAGTTGCACTAATCCGATTTTTTTGCCATAATCTTCAATACTGCATACTCAACTCGAAAAATTTTTTCGCATCAAAAATTGAAAATTTTCATAAGGGGTTAGCCTTTGCGAAAAAAATGCAAAAAAAATAAAATGTGAAATTTTATGTAATTTTGTTTATTGTACGAATCGTTTTCGAATTTCGAACTGCGGAATTCTGGAAAATGATCGAAATTCGAAAAAATGAAGGAGTTACAACGTTTTTGACCTTGAAAATGACCTTGAGTTTTTACGCCAAAAAAGATTTGGTTTTTGCAATGTTTTTCATAGAAAACTTTACACTATTCCTTCATGTAGCACCTCTACGGAAAGAGATTTTCCTCACGAATCCAACGGTGTCCTTAGAATTTTGAAATTCGCTAAACTAAAGATGTTACAGCAATCTCAAACTCACCTCGATTTTTTTACCATTTTTCGGATATTAATTATGCGATTTTGAGCTTGTTTTTTGAAGAAAAAACTTAGGAGTTGCACTAATCCGATTTTTTTGCCATAATCTTCAATACTGCATACTCAACTCGAAAAATTTTTTCGCATCAAAAATTGAAAATTTTCATAAGGGGTTAGCCTTTGCGAAAAAAATGCAAAAAAAATAAAATGTGAAATTTTATGTAATTTTGTTTATTGTACGAATCGTTTTCGAATTTCGAACTGCGGAATTCTGGAAAATGATCGAAATTCGAAAAAATGAAGGAGTTACAACGTTTTTGACCTTGAAAATGACCTTGAGTTTTTACGCCAAAAAAGATTTGGTTTTTGCAATGTTTTTCATAGAAAACTTTACACTATTCCTTCATGTAGCACCTCTACGGAAAGAGATTTTCCTCACGAATCCAACGGTGTCCTTAGAATTTTGAAATTCGCAAAACTAAAGATGTTACAGCAATCTCAAACTCACCTCGATTTTTTTACCATTTTTCGGATATTAATTATGCGATTTTGAGCTTGTTTTTTGAAGAAAAAACTTAGGAGTTGCACTAATCCGATTTTTTTGCCATAATCTTCAATACTGCATACTCAACTCGAAAAATTTTTTCGCATCAAAAATTGAAAATTTTCATAAGGGGTTAGCCTTTGCGAAAAAAATGCAAAAAAAATAAAATGTGAAATTTTATGTAATTTTGTTTATTGTACGAATCGTTTTCGAATTTCGAACTGCGGAATTCTGGAAAATGATCGAAATTCGAAAAAATGAAGGAGTTACAACGTTTTTGACCTTGAAAATGACCTTGAGTTTTTACGCCAAAAAAGATTTGGTTTTTGCAATGTTTTTCATAGAAAACTTTACACTATTCCTTCATGTAGCACCTCTACGGAAAGAGATTTTCCTCACGAATCCAACGGTGTCCTTAGAATTTTGAAATTCGCTAAACTAAAGATGTTACAGCAATCTCAAACTCACCTCGATTTTTTTACCATTTTTCGGATATTAATTATGCGATTTTGAGCTTGTTTTTTGAAGAAAAAACTTAGGAGTTGCACTAATCCGATTTTTTTGCCATAATCTTCAATACTGCATACTCAACTCGAAAAATTTTTTCGCATCAAAAATTGAAAATTTTCATAATTTTCCTTTGCGAAAAAAATGCAAAAAAAATAAAATGTGAAATTTTATGTAATTTTGTTTATTGTACGAATCGTTTTCGAATTTCGAACTGCGGAATTGTGGAAAATGATCGAAATTCGAAAAAATGAAGGAGTTACAACGTTTTTGACCTTGAAAATGACCTTGAGTTTTTACGCCAAAAAAGATTTGGTTTTTGCAATGTTTTTCATAGAAAACTTTACACTATTCCTTCATGTAGCACCTCTACGGAAAGAGATTTTCCTCACGAATCCAACGGTATCCTTAGAATTTTGAAATTCGCAAAACTAAAGATGTTACAGCAATCTTAAACTCACCTCGATTTTTTTACCATTTTTCGGATATTAATTATGCGATTTTGAGCTTGTTTTTTGAAGAAAAAACTTAGGAGTTGCACTAATCCGATTTTTTTGCCATAATCTTCAATACTGCATACTCAACTCGAAAAATTTTTTCGCATCAAAAATTGAAAATTTTCATAAGGGGTTAGCCTTTGCGAAAAAAATGCAAAAAAAATAAAATGTGAAATTTTATGTAATTTTGTTTATTGTACGAATCGTTTTCGAATTTCGAACTGCGGAATTCTGGAAAATGATCGAAATTCGAAAAAATGAAGGAGTTACAACGTTTTTGACCTTGAAAATGACCTTGAGTTTTTACGCCAAAAAAGATTTGGTTTTTGCAATGTTTTTCATAGAAAACTTTACACTATTCCTTCATGTAGCACCTCTACGGAAAGAGATTTTCCTCACGAATCCAACGGTGTCCTTAGAATTTTGAAATTCGCAAAACTAAAGATGTTACAGCAATCTCAAACTCACCTCGATTTTTTTACCATTTTTCGGATATTAATTATGCGATTTTGAGCTTGTTTTTTGAAGAAAAAACTTAGGAGTTGCACTAATCCGATTTTTTTGCCATAATCTTCAATACTGCATACTCAACTCGAAAAATTTTTTCGCATCAAAAATTGAAAATTTTCATAAGGGGTTAGCCTTTGCGAAAAAAATGCAAAAAAAATAAAATGTGAAATTTTATGTAATTTTGTTTATTGTACGAATCGTTTTCGAATTTCGAACTGCGGAATTCTGGAAAATGATCGAAATTCGAAAAAATGAAGGAGTTACAACGTTTTTGACCTTGAAAATGACCTTGAGTTTTTACGCCAAAAAAGATTTGGTTTTTGCAATGTTTTTCATAGAAAACTTTACACTATTCCTTCATGTAGCACCTCTACGGAAAGAGATTTTCCTCACGAATCCAACGGTGTCCTTAGAATTTTGAAATTCGCAAAACTAAAGATGTTACAGCAATCTCAAACTCACCTCGATTTTTTTACCATTTTTCGGATATTAATTATGCGATTTTGAGCTTGTTTTTTGAAGAAAAAACTTAGGAGTTGCACTAATCCGATTTTTTTGCCATAATCTTCAATACTGCATACTCAACTCGAAAAATTTTTTCGCATCAAAAATTGAAAATTTTCATAAGGGGTTAGCCTTTGCGAAAAAAATGCAAAAAAAATAAAATGTGAAATTTTATGTAATTTTGTTTATTGTACGAATCGTTTTCGAATTTCGAACTGCGGAATTCTGGAAAATGATCGAAATTCGAAAAAATGAAGGAGTTACAACGTTTTTGACCTTGAAAATGACCTTGAGTTTTTACGCCAAAAAAGATTTGGTTTTTGCAATGTTTTTCATAGAAAACTTTACACTATTCCTTCATGTAGCACCTCTACGGAAAGAGATTTTCCTCACAAATCCAACGGTGTCCTTAGAATTTTGAAATTCGCAAAACTAAAGATGTTACAGCAATCTCAAACTCACCTCGATTTTTTTACCATTTTTCGGATATTAATTATGCGATTTTGAGCTTGTTTTTTGAAGAAAAAACTTAGGAGTTGCACTAATCCGATTTTTTTGCCATAATCTTCAATACTGCATACTCAACTCGAAAAATTTTTTCGCATCAAAAATTGAAAATTTTCATAAGGGGTTAGCCTTTGCGAAAAAAATGCAAAAAAAAATAAAATGTGAAATTTTATGTAATTTTGTTTATTGTACGAATCGTTTTCGAATTTCGAACTGCGGAATTCTGGAAAATGATCGAAATTCGAAAAAATGAAGGAGTTACAACGTTTTTGACCTTGAAAATGACCTTGAGTTTTTACGCCAAAAAAGATTTGGTTTTTGCAATGTTTTTCATAGAAAACTTTACACTATTCCTTCATGTAGCACCTCTACGGAAAGAGATTTTCCTCACGAATCCAACGGTGTCCTTAGAATTTTGAAATTCGCAAAACTAAAGATGTTACAGCAATCTCAAACTCACCTCGATTTTTTTACCATTTTTCGGATATTAATTATGCGATTTTGAGCTTGTTTTTTGAAGAAAAAACTTAGGAGTTGCACTAATCCGATTTTTTTGCCATAATCTTCAATACTGCATACTCAACTCGAAAAATTTTTTCGCATCAAAAATTGAAAATTTTCATAAGGGGTTAGCCTTTGCGAAAAAAATGCAAAAAAAATAAAATGTGAAATTTTATGTAATTTTGTTTATTGTACGAATCGTTTTCGAATTTCGAACTGCGGAATTCTGGAAAATGATCGAAATTCGAAAAAATGAAGGAGTTACAACGTTTTTGACCTTGAAAATGACCTTGAGTTTTTACGCCAAAAAAGATTTGGTTTTTGCAATGTTTTTCATAGAAAACTTTACACTATTCCTTCATGTAGCACCTCTACGGAAAGAGATTTTCCTCACGAATCCAACGGTGTCCTTAGATTTTTGAAATTCGCAAAACTAAAGATGTTACAGCAATCTCAAACTCACCTCGATTTTTTTACCATTTTTCGGATATTAATTATGCGATTTTGAGCTTGTTTTTTGAAGAAAAAACTTAGGAGTTGCACTAATCCGATTTTTTTGCCATAATCTTCAATACTGCATACTCAACTCGAAAAATTTTTTCGCATCAAAAATTGAAAATTTTCATAAGGGGTTAGCCTTTGCGAAAAAAATGCAAAAAAAAATAAAATGTGAAATTTTATGTAATTTTGTTTATTGTACGAATCGTTTTCGAATTTCGAACTGCGGAATTCTGGAAAATGATCGAAATTCGAAAAAATGAAGGAGTTACAACGTTTTTGACCTTGAAAATGACCTTGAGTTTTTACGCCAAAAAAGATTTGGTTTTTGCAATGTTTTTCATAGAAAACTTTACACTATTCCTTCATGTAGCACCTCTACGGAAAGAGATTTTCCTCACGAATCCAACGGTGTCCTTAGAATTTTGAAATTCGCAAAACTAAAGATGTTACAGCAATCTCAAACTCACCTCGATTTTTTTACCATTTTTCGGATATTAATTATGCGATTTTGAGCTTGTTTTTTGAAGAAAAAACTTAGGAGTTGCACTAATCCGATTTTTTTGCCATAATCTTCAATACTGCATACTCAACTCGAAAAATTTTTTCGCATCAAAAATTGAAAATTTTCATAAGGGGTTAGCCTTTGCGAAAAAAATGCAAAAAAAATAAAATGTGAAATTTTATGTAATTTTGTTTATTGTACGAATCGTTTTCGAATTTCGAACTGCGGAATTCTGGAAAATGATCGAAATTCGAAAAAATGAAGGAGTTACAACGTTTTTGACCTTGAAAATGACCTTGAGTTTTTACGCCAAAAAAGATTTGGTTTTTGCAATGTTTTTCATAGAAAACTTTACACTATTCCTTCATGTAGCACCTCTACGGAAAGAGATTTTCCTCACGAATCCAACGGTGTCCTTAGAATTTTGAAATTCGCAAAACTAAAGATGTTACAGCAATCTCAAACTCACCTCGATTTTTTTACCATTTTTCGGATATTAATTATGCGATTTCGAGCTTGTTTTTTGAAGAAAAAACTTAGGAGTTGCACTAATCCGATTTTTTTGCCATAATCTTCAATACTGCATACTCAACTCGAAATATTTTTTCGCATCAAAAATTGAAAATTTTCATAAGGGATTAGCCTTTGCGAAAAAAATGCAAAAAAAAATAAAATGTGAAATTTTATGTAATTTTGTTTATTGTACGAATCGTTTTCGAATTTCGAACTGCGGAATTCTGGAAAATGATCGAAATTCGAAAAAATGAAGGAGTTACAACGTTTTTGACCTTGAAAATGACCTTGAGTTTTTACGCCAAAAAAGATTTGGTTTTTGCAATGTTTTTCATAGAAAACTTTACACTATTCCTTCATGTAGCACCTCTACGGAAAGAGATTTTCCTCACGAATCCAACGGTGTCCTTAGAATTTTGAAATTCGCAAAACTAAAGATGTTACAGCAATCTCAAACTCACCTCGATTTTTTTACCATTTTTCGGATATTAATTATGCGATTTTGAGCTTGTTTTTTGAAGAAAAAACTTAGGAGTTGCACTAATCCGATTTTTTTGCCATAATCTTCAATACTGCATACTCAACTCGAAAAATTTTTTCGCATCAAAAATTGAAAATTTTCATAAGGGGTTAGCCTTTGCGAAAAAAATGCAAAAAAAATAAAATGTGAAATTTTATGTAATTTTGTTTATTGTACGAATCGTTTTCGAATTTCGAACTGCGGAATTCTGGAAAATGATCGAAATTCGAAAAAATGAAGGAGTTACAACGTTTTTGACCTTGAAAATGACCTTGAGTTTTTACGCCAAAAAAGATTTGGTTTTTGCAATGTTTTTCATAGAAAACTTTACACTATTCCTTCATGTAGCACCTCTACGGAAAGAGATTTTCCTCACGAATCCAACGGTGTCCTTAGAATTTTGAAATTCGCAAAACTAAAGATGTTACAGCAATCTCAAACTCACCTCGATTTTTTTACCATTTTTCGGATATTAATTATGCGATTTCGAGCTTGTTTTTTGAAGAAAAAACTTAGGAGTTGCACTAATCCGATTTTTTTGCCATAATCTTCAATACTGCATACTCAACTCGAAAAATTTTTTCGCATCAAAAATTGAAAATTTTCATAAGGGGTTAGCCTTTGCGAAAAAAATGCAAAAAAAAATAAAATGTGAAATTTTATGTAATTTTGTTTATTGTACGAATCGTTTTCGAATTTCGAACTGCGGAATTCTGGAAAATGATCGAAATTCGAAAAAATGAAGGAGTTACAACGTTTTTGACCTTGAAAATGACCTTGAGTTTTTACGCCAAAAAAGATTTGGTTTTTGCAATGTTTTTCATAGAAAACTTTACACTATTCCTTCATGTAGCACCTCTACGGAAAGAGATTTTCCTCACGAATCCATTAGCCTTTGCGAAAAAAATGCAAAAAAAATAAAATGTGAAATTTTATGTAATTTTGTTTATTGTACGAATCGTTTTCGAATTTCGAACTGCGGAATTCTGGAAAATGATCGAAATTCGAAAAAATGAAGGAGTTACAACGTTTTTGACCTTGAAAATGACCTTGAGTTTTTACGCCAAAAAAGATTTGGTTTTTGCAATGTTTTTCATAGAAAACTTTACACTATTCCTTCATGTAGCACCTCTACGGAAAGAGATTTTCCTCACGAATCCAACGGTGTCCTTAGAATTTTGAAATTCGCAAAACTAAAGATGTTACAGCAATCTCAAACTCACCTCGATTTTTTTACCATTTTTCGGATATTAATTATGCGATTTTGAGCTTGTTTTTTGAAGAAAAAACTTAGGAGTTGCACTAATCCGATTTTTTTGCCATAATCTTCAATACTGCATACTCAACTCGAAAAATTTTTTCGCATCAAAAATTGAAAATTTTCATAAGGGGTTAGCCTTTGCGAAAAAAATGCAAAAAAAATAAAATGTGAAATTTTATGTAATTTTGTTTATTGTACGAATCGTTTTCGAATTTCGAACTGCGGAATTCTGGAAAATGATCGAAATTCGAAAAAATGAAGGAGTTACAACGTTTTTGACCTTGAAAATGACCTTGAGTTTTTACGCCAAAAAAGATTTGGTTTTTGCAATGTTTTTCATAGAAAACTTTACACTATTCCTTCATGTAGCACCTCTACGGAAAGAGATTTTCCTCACGAATCCAACGGTGTCCTTAGAATTTTGAAATTCGCAAAACTAAAGATGTTACAGCAATCTCAACCTCACCTCGATTTTTTTACCATTTTTCGGATATTAATTATGCGATTTTGAGCTTGTTTTTTGAAGAAAAAACTTAGGAGTTGCACTAATCCGATTTTTTTGCCATAATCTTCAATACTGCATACTCAACTCGAAAAATTTTTTCGCATCAAAAATTAAAAATTTTCATAAGGGGTTAGCCTTTGCGAAAAAAATGCAAAAAAAAATAAAATGTGAAATTTTATGTAATTTTGTTTATTGTACGAATCGTTTTCGAATTTCGAACTGCGGAATTCTGGAAAATGATCGAAATTCGAAAAAATGAAGGAGTTACAACGTTTTTGACCTTGAAAATGACCTTGAGTTTTTACGCCAAAAAAGATTTGGTTTTTGCAATGTTTTTCATAGAAAACTTTACACTATTCCTTCATGTAGCACCTCTACGGAAAGAGATTTTCCTCACGAATCCAACGGTGTCCTTAGAATTTTGAAATTCGCAAAACTAAAGATGTTACAGCAATCTCAAACTCACCTCGATTTTTTTACCATTTTTCGGATATTAATTATGCGATTTTGAGCTTGTTTTTTGAAGAAAAAACTTAGGAGTTGCACTAATCCGATTTTTTTGCCATAATCTTCAATACTGCATACTCAACTCGAAAAATTTTTTCGCATCAAAAATTGAAAATTTTCATAAGGGGTTAGCCTTTGCGAAAAAAATGCAAAAAAAAATAAAATGTGAAATTTTATGTAATTTTGTTTATTGTACGAATCGTTTTCGAATTTCGAACTGCGGAATTCTGGAAAATGATCGAAATTCGAAAAAATGAAGGAGTTACAACGTTTTTGACCTTGAAAATGACCTTGAGTTTTTACGCCAAAAAAGATTTGGTTTTTGCAATGTTTTTCATAGAAAACTTTACACTATTCCTTCATGTAGCACCTCTACGGAAAGAGATTTTCCTCACGAATCCATTAGCCTTTGCGAAAAAAATGCAAAAAAAATAAAATGTGAAATTTTATGTAATTTTGTTTATTGTACGAATCGTTTTCGAATTTCGAACTGCGGAATTCTGGAAAATGATCGAAATTCGAAAAAATGAAGGAGTTACAACGTTTTTGACCTTGAAAATGACCTTGAGTTTTTACGCCAAAAAAGATTTGGTTTTTGCAATGTTTTTCATAGAAAACTTTACACTATTCCTTCATGTAGCACCTCTACGGAAAGAGATTTTCCTCACGAATCCAACGGTGTCCTTAGAATTTTGAAATTCGCAAAACTAAAGATGTTACAGCAATCTCAAACTCACCTCGATTTTTTTACCATTTTTCGGATATTAATTATGCGATTTTGAGCTTGTTTTTTGAAGAAAAAACTTAGGAGTTGCACTAATCCGATTTTTTTGCCATAATCTTCAATACTGCATACTCAACTCGAAAAATTTTTTCGCATCAAAAATTGAAAATTTTCATAAGGGGTTAGCCTTTGCGAAAAAAATGCAAAAAAAATAAAATGTGAAATTTTATGTAATTTTGTTTATTGTACGAATCGTTTTCGAATTTCGAACTGCGGAATTCTGGAAAATGATCGAAATTCGAAAAAATGAAGGAGTTACAACGTTTTTGACCTTGAAAATGACCTTGAGTTTTTACGCCAAAAAAGATTTGGTTTTTGCAATGTTTTTCATAGAAAACTTTACACTATTCCTTCATGTAGCACCTCTACGGAAAGAGATTTTCCTCACGAATCCAACGGTGTCCTTAGAATTTTGAAATTCGCAAAACTAAAGATGTTACAGCAATCTCAACCTCACCTCGATTTTTTTACCATTTTTCGGATATTAATTATGCGATTTTGAGCTTGTTTTTTGAAGAAAAAACTTAGGAGTTGCACTAATCCGATTTTTTTGCCATAATCTTCAATACTGCATACTCAACTCGAAAAATTTTTTCGCATCAAAAATTAAAAATTTTCATAAGGGGTTAGCCTTTGCGAAAAAAATGCAAAAAAAAATAAAATGTGAAATTTTATGTAATTTTGTTTATTGTACGAATCGTTTTCGAATTTCGAACTGCGGAATTCTGGAAAATGATCGAAATTCGAAAAAATGAAGGAGTTACAACGTTTTTGACCTTGAAAATGACCTTGAGTTTTTACGCCAAAAAAGATTTGGTTTTTGCAATGTTTTTCATAGAATCCAACGGTGTCCTTAGAATTTTGAAATTCGCAAAACTAAAGATGTTACAGCAATCTCAAACTCACCTCGATTTTTTTACCATTTTTCGGATATTAATTATGCGATTTTGAGCTTGTTTTTTGAAGAAAAAACTTAGGAGTTGCACTAATCCGATTTTTTTGCCATAATCTTCAATACTGCATACTCAACTCGAAAAATTTTTTCGCATCAAAAATTGAAAATTTTCATAAGGGGTTAGCCTTTGCGAAAAAAATGCAAAAAAAATAAAATGTGAAATTTTATGTAATTTTGTTTATTGTACGAATCGTTTTCGAATTTCGAACTGCGGAATTCTGGAAAATGATCGAAATTCGAAAAAATGAAGGAGTTACAACGTTTTTGACCTTGAAAATGACCTTGAGTTTTTACGCCAAAAAAGATTTGGTTTTTGCAATGTTTTTCATAGAAAACTTTACACTATTCCTTCATGTAGCACCTCTACGGAAAGAGATTTTCCTCACGAATCCAACGGTGTCCTTAGAATTTTGAAATTCGCAAAACTAAAGATGTTACAGCAATCTCAAACTCACCTCGATTTTTTTACCATTTTTCGGATATTAATTATGCGATTTTGAGCTTGTTTTTTGAAGAAAAACCTTAGGAGTTGCACTAATCCGATTTTTTTTGCCATAATCTTCAATACTGCATACTCAACTCGAAAAATTTTTTCGCATCAAAAATTGAAAATTTTCATTTTGCGAAAAAAATGCAAAAAAAATAAAATGTGAAATTTTATGTAATTTTGTTTATTGTACGAATCGTTTTCGAATTTCGAACTGCGGAATTCTGGAAAATGATCGAAATTCGAAAAAATGAAGGAGTTACAACGTTTTTGACCTTGAAAATGACCTTGAGTTTTTACGCCAAAAAAGATTTGGTTTTTGCAATGTTTTTCATAGAAAACTTTACACTATTCCTTCATGTAGCACCTCTACGGAAAGAGATTTTCCTCACGAATCCAACGGTGTCCTTAGAATTTTGAAATTCGCAAAACTAAAGATGTTACAGCAATCTCAAACTCACCTCGATTTTTTTACCATTTTTCGGATATTAATTATGCGATTTTGAGCTTGTTTTTTGAAGAAAAAACTTAGGAGTTGCACTAATCCGATTTTTTTGCCATAATCTTCAATACTGCATACTCAACTCGAAAAATTTTTTCGCATCAAAAATTAAAAATTTTCATAAGGGGTTAGCCTTTGCGAAAAAAATGCAAAAAAAATAAAATGTGAAATTTTATGTAATTTTGTTTATTGTACGAATCGTTTTCGAATTTCGAACTGCGGAATTCTGGAAAATGATCGAAATTCGAAAAAATGAAGGAGTTACAACGTTTTTGACCTTGAAAATGACCTTGAGTTTTTACGCCAAAAAAGATTTGGTTTTTGCAATGTTTTTCATAGAAAACTTTACACTATTCCTTCATGTAGCACCTCTACGGAAAGAGATTTTCCTCACGAATCCAACGGTGTCCTTAGAATTTTGAAATTCGCAAAACTAAAGATGTTACAGCATTCTCAAACTCACCTCGATTTTTTTACCATTTTTCGGATATTAATTATGCGATTTCGAGCTTGTTTTTTGAAGAAAAAACTTAGGAGTTGCACTAATCCGATTTTTTTGCCATAATCTTCAATACTGCATACTCAACTCGAAAAATTTTTTCGCATCAAAAATTGAAAATTTTCATAAGGGGTTAGCCTTTGCGAAAAAAATGCAAAAAAAATAAAATGTGAAATTTTATGTAATTTTGTTTATTGTACGAATCGTTTTCGAATTTCGAACTGCGGAATTCTGGAAAATGATCGAAATTCGAAAAAATGAAGGAGTTACAACGTTTTTGACCTTGAAAATGACCTTGAGTTTTTACGCCAAAAAAGATTTGGTTTTTGCAATGTTTTTCATAGAAAACTTTACACTATTCCTTCATGTAGCACCTCTACGGAAAGAGATTTTCCTCACGAATCCAACGGTATCCTTAGAATTTTGAAATTCGCAAAACTAAAGATGTTACAGCAATCTTAAACTCACCTCGATTTTTTTACCATTTTTCGGATATTAATTATGCGATTTTGAGCTTGTTTTTTGAAGAAAAAACTTAGGAGTTGCACTAATCCGATTTTTTTGCCATAATCTTCAATACTGCATACTCAACTCGAAAAATTTTTTCGCATCAAAAATTGAAAATTTTCATAAGGGGTTAGCCTTTGCGAAAAAAATGCAAAAAAAATAAAATGTGAAATTTTATGTAATTTTGTTTATTGTACGAATCGTTTTCGAATTTCGAACTGCGGAATTCTGGAAAATGATCGAAATTCGAAAAAATGAAGGAGTTACAACGTTTTTGACCTTGAAAATGACCTTGAGTTTTTACGCCAAAAAAGATTTGGTTTTTGCAATGTTTTTCATAGAAAACTTTACACTATTCCTTCATGTAGCACCTCTACGGAAAGAGATTTTCCTCACGAATCCAACGGTGTCCTTAGAATTTTGAAATTCGCAAAACTAAAGATGTTACAGCAATCTCAAACTCACCTCGATTTTTTTACCATTTTTCGGATATTAATTATGCGATTTTGAGCTTGTTTTTTGAAGAAAAAACTTAGGAGTTGCACTAATCCGATTTTTTTGCCATAATCTTCAATACTGCATACTCAACTCGAAAAATTTTTTCGCATCAAAAATTGAAAATTTTCATAAGGGGTTAGCCTTTGCGAAAAAAATGCAAAAAAAATAAAATGTGAAATTTTATGTAATTTTGTTTATTGTACGAATCGTTTTCGAATTTCGAACTGCGGAATTCTGGAAAATGATCGAAATTCGAAAAAATGAAGGAGTTACAACGTTTTTGACCTTGAAAATGACCTTGAGTTTTTACGCCAAAAAAGATTTGGTTTTTGCAATGTTTTTCATAGAAAACTTTACACTATTCCTTCATGTAGCACCTCTACGGAAAGAGATTTTCCTCACGAATCCAACGGTGTCCTTAGAATTTTGAAATTCGCAAAACTAAAGATGTTACAGCAATCTCAAACTCACCTCGACTTTTTTACCATTTTTCGGATATTAATTATGCGATTTCGAGCTTGTTTTTTGAAGAAAAAACTTAGGAGTTGCACTAATCCGATTTTTTTGCCATAATCTTCAATACTGCATACTCAACTCGAAAAATTTTTTCGCATCAAAAATTGAAAATTTTCATAAGGGGTTAGCCTTTGCGAAAAAAATGCAAAAAAAATAAAATGTGAAATTTTATGTAATTTTGTTTATTGTACGAATCGTTTTCGAATTTCGAACTGCGGAATTCTGGAAAATGATCGAAATTCGAAAAAATGAAGGAGTTACAACGTTTTTGACCTTGAAAATGACCTTGAGTTTTTACGCCAAAAAAGATTTGGTTTTTGCAATGTTTTTCATAGAAAACTTTACACTATTCCTTCATGTAGCACCTCTACGGAAAGAGATTTTCCTCACGAATCCAACGGTGTCCTTAGAATTTTGAAATTCGCAAAACTAAAGATGTTACAGCAATCTCAAACTCACCTCGATTTTTTTACCATTTTTCGGATATTAATTATGCGATTTTGAGCTTGTTTTTTGAAGAAAAAACTTAGGAGTTGCACTAATCCGATTTTTTTGCCATAATCTTCAATACTGCATACTCAACTCGAAAAATTTTTTCGCATCAAAAATTGAAAATTTTCATTTTGCGAAAAAAATGCAAAAAAAATAAAATGTGAAATTTTATGTAATTTTGTTTATTGTACGAATCGTTTTCGAATTTCGAACTGCGGAATTCTGGAAAATGATCGAAATTCGAAAAAATGAAGGAGTTACAACGTTTTTGACCTTGAAAATGACCTTGAGTTTTTACGCCAAAAAAGATTTGGTTTTTGCAATGTTTTTCATAGAAAACTTTACACTATTCCTTCATGTAGCACCTCTACGGAAAGAGATTTTCCTCACGAATCCAACGGTGTCCTTAGAATTTTGAAATTCGCAAAACTAAAGATGTTACAGCAATCTCAAACTCACCTCGATTTTTTTACCATTTTTCGGATATTAATTATGCGATTTTGAGCTTGTTTTTTGAAGAAAAAACTTAGGAGTTGCACTAATCCGATTTTTTTGCCATAATCTTCAATACTGCATACTCAACTCGAAAAATTTTTTCGCATCAAAAATTAAAAATTTTCATAAGGGGTTAGCCTTTGCGAAAAAAATGCAAAAAAAATAAAATGTGAAATTTTATGTAATTTTGTTTATTGTACGAATCGTTTTCGAATTTCGAACTGCGGAATTCTGGAAAATGATCGAAATTCGAAAAAATGAAGGAGTTACAACGTTTTTGACCTTGAAAATGACCTTGAGTTTTTACGCCAAAAAAGATTTGGTTTTTGCAATGTTTTTCATAGAAAACTTTACACTATTCCTTCATGTAGCACCTCTACGGAAAGAGATTTTCCTCACGAATCCAACGGTGTCCTTAGAATTTTGAAATTCGCAAAACTAAAGATGTTACAGCAATCTCAAACTCACCTCGATTTTTTTACCATTTTTCGGATATTAATTATGCGATTTCGAGCTTGTTTTTTGAAGAAAAAACTTAGGAGTTGCACTAATCCGATTTTTTTGCCATAATCTTCAATACTGCATACTCAACTCGAAAAATTTTTTCGCATCAAAAATTGAAAATTTTCATAAGGGGTTAGCCTTTGCGAAAAAAATGCAAAAAAAATAAAATGTGAAATTTTATGTAATTTTGTTTATTGTACGAATCGTTTTCGAATTTCGAACTGCGGAATTCTGGAAAATGATCGAAATTCGAAAAAATGAAGGAGTTACAACGTTTTTGACCTTGAAAATGACCTTGAGTTTTTACGCCAAAAAAGATTTGGTTTTTGCAATGTTTTTCATAGAAAACTTTACACTATTCCTTCATGTAGCACCTCTACGGAAAGAGATTTTCCTCACGAATCCAACGGTATCCTTAGAATTTTGAAATTCGCAAAACTAAAGATGTTACAGCAATCTCAAACTCACCTCGATTTTTTTACCATTTTTCGGATATTAATTATGCGATTTTGAGCTTGTTTTTTGAAGAAAAAACTTAGGAGTTGCACTAATCCGATTTTTTTGCCATAATCTTCAATACTGCATACTCAACTCGAAAAATTTTTTCGCATCAAAAATTGAAAATTTTCATAAGGGGTTAGCCTTTGCGAAAAAAATGCAAAAAAAATAAAATGTGAAATTTTATGTAATTTTGTTTATTGTACGAATCGTTTTCGAATTTCGAACTGCGGAATTCTGGAAAATGATCGAAATTCGAAAAAATGAAGGAGTTACAACGTTTTTGACCTTGAAAATGACCTTGAGTTTTTACGCCAAAAAAGATTTGGTTTTTGCAATGTTTTTCATAGAAAACTTTACACTATTCCTTCATGTAGCACCTCTACGGAAAGAGATTTTCCTCACGAATCCAACGGTGTCCTTAGAATTTTGAAATTCGCAAAACTAAAGATGTTACAGCAATCTCAAACTCACCTCGATTTTTTTACCATTTTTCGGATATTAATTATGCGATTTTGAGCTTGTTTTTTGAAGAAAAAACTTAGGAGTTGCACTAATCCGATTTTTTTGCCATAATCTTCAATACTGCATACTCAACTCGAAAAATTTTTTCGCATCAAAAATTGAAAATTTTCATAATTTGCGAAAAAAATGCAAAAAAAAATAAAATGTGAAATTTTATGTAATTTTGTTTATTGTACGAATCGTTTTCGAATTTCGAACTGCGGAATTCTGGAAAATGATCGAAATTCGAAAAAATGAAGGAGTTACAACGTTTTTGACCTTGAAAATGACCTTGAGTTTTTACGCCAAAAAAGATTTGGTTTTTGCAATGTTTTTCATAGAAAACTTTACACTATTCCTTCATGTAGCACCTCTACGGAAAGAGATTTTCCTCACGAATCCAACGGTGTCCTTAGAATTTTGAAATTCGCAAAACTAAAGATGTTACAGCAATCTCAAACTCACCTCGATTTTTTTACCATTTTTCGGATATTAATTATGCGATTTTGAGCTTGTTTTTTGAAGAAAAAACTTAGGAGTTGCACTAATCCGATTTTTTTGCCATAATCTTCAATACTGCATACTCAACTCGAAAAATTTTTTCGCATCAAAAATTAAAAATTTTCATAAGGGGTTAGCCTTTGCGAAAAAAATGCAAAAAAAATAAAATGTGAAATTTTATGTAATTTTGTTTATTGTACGAATCGTTTTCGAATTTCGAACTGCGGAATTCTGGAAAATGATCGAAATTCGAAAAAATGAAGGAGTTACAACGTTTTTGACCTTGAAAATGACCTTGAGTTTTTACGCCAAAAAAGATTTGGTTTTTGCAATGTTTTTCATAGAATCCAACGGTGTCCTTAGAATTTTGAAATTCGCAAAACTAAAGATGTTACAGCAATCTCAAACTCACCTCGATTTTTTTACCATTTATCGGATATTAATTATGCGATTTTGAGCTTGTTTTTTGAAGAAAAAACTTAGGAGTTGCACTAATCCGATTTTTTTGCCATAATCTTCAATACTGCATACTCAACTCGAAAAATTTTTTCGCATCAAAAATTGAAAATTTTCATAAGGGGTTAGCCTTTGCGAAAAAAATGCAAAAAAAATAAAATGTGAAATTTTATGTAATTTTGTTTATTGTACGAATCGTTTTCGAATTTCGAACTGCGGAATTCTGGAAAATGATCGAAATTCGAAAAAATGAAGGAGTTACAACGTTTTTGACCTTGAAAATGACCTTGAGTTTTTACGCCAAAAAAGATTTGGTTTTTGCAATGTTTTTCATAGAAAACTTTACACTATTCCTTCATGTAGCACCTCTACGGAAAGAGATTTTCCTCACGAATCCAACGGTGTCCTTAGAATTTTGAAATTCGCAAAACTAAAGATGTTACAGCAATCTCAAACTCACCTCGATTTTTTTACCATTTTTCGGATATTAATTATGCGATTTTGAGCTTGTTTTTTGAAGAAAAAACTTAGGAGTTGCACTAATCCGATTTTTTTGCCATAATCTTCAATACTGCATACTCAACTCGAAAAATTTTTTCGCATCAAAAATTGAAAATTTTCATTTTGCGAAAAAAATGCAAAAAAAATAAAATGTGAAATTTTATGTAATTTTGTTTATTGTACGAATCGTTTTCGAATTTCGAACTGCGGAATTCTGGAAAATGATCGAAATTCGAAAAAATGAAGGAGTTACAACGTTTTTGACCTTGAAAATGACCTTGAGTTTTTACGCCAAAAAAGATTTGGTTTTTGCAATGTTTTTCATAGAAAACTTTACACTATTCCTTCATGTAGCACCTCTACGGAAAGAGATTTTCCTCACGAATCCAACGGTGTCCTTAGAATTTTGAAATTCGCAAAACTAAAGATGTTACAGCAATCTCAAACTCACCTCGATTTTTTTACCATTTTTCGGATATTAATTATGCGATTTTGAGCTTGTTTTTTGAAGAAAAAACTTAGGAGTTGCACTAATCCGATTTTTTTGCCATAATCTTCAATACTGCATACTCAACTCGAAAAATTTTTTCGCATCAAAAATTAAAAATTTTCATAAGGGGTTAGCCTTTGCGAAAAAAATGCAAAAAAAATAAAATGTGAAATTTTATGTAATTTTGTTTATTGTACGAATCGTTTTCGAATTTCGAACTGCGGAATTCTGGAAAATGATCGAAATTCGAAAAAATGAAGGAGTTACAACGTTTTTGACCTTGAAAATGACCTTGAGTTTTTACGCCAAAAAAGATTTGGTTTTTGCAATGTTTTTCATAGAAAACTTTACACTATTCCTTCATGTAGCACCTCTACGGAAAGAGATTTTCCTCACGAATCCAACGGTGTCCTTAGAATTTTGAAATTCACAAAACTAAAGATGTTACAGCAATCTCAAACTCACCTCGATTTTTTTACCATTTTTCGGATATTAATTATGCGATTTCGAGCTTGTTTTTTGAAGAAAAAACTTAGGAGTTGCACTAATCCGATTTTTTTGCCATAATCTTCAATACTGCATACTCAACTCGAAAAATTTTTTCGCATCAAAAATTGAAAATTTTCATAAGGGGTTAGCCTTTGCGAAAAAAATGCAAAAAAAAATAAAATGTGAAATTTTATGTAATTTTGTTTATTGTACGAATCGTTTTCGAATTTCGAACTGCGGAATTCTGGAAAATGATCGAAATTCGAAAAAATGAAGGAGTTACAACGTTTTTGACCTTGAAAATGACCTTGAGTTTTTACGCCAAAAAAGATTTGGTTTTTGCAATGTTTTTCATAGAAAACTTTACACTATTCCTTCATGTAGCACCTCTACGGAAAGAGATTTTCCTCACGAATCCAACGGTATCCTTAGAATTTTGAAATTCGCAAAACTAAAGATGTTACAGCAATCTTAAACTCACCTCGATTTTTTTACCATTTTTCGGATATTAATTATGCGATTTTGAGCTTGTTTTTTGAAGAAAAAACTTAGGAGTTGCACTAATCCGATTTTTTTGCCATAATCTTCAATACTGCATACTCAACTCGAAAAATTTTTTCGCATCAAAAATTGAAAATTTTCATAAGGGGTTAGCCTTTGCGAAAAAAATGCAAAAAAAATAAAATGTGAAATTTTATGTAATTTTGTTTATTGTACGAATCGTTTTCGAATTTCGAACTGCGGAATTCTGGAAAATGATCGAAATTCGAAAAAATGAAGGAGTTACAACGTTTTTGACCTTGAAAATGACCTTGAGTTTTTACGCCAAAAAAGATTTGGTTTTTGCAATGTTTTTCATAGAAAACTTTACACTATTCCTTCATGTAGCACCTCTACGGAAAGAGATTTTCCTCACGAATCCAACGGTGTCCTTAGAATTTTGAAATTCGCAAAACTAAAGATGTTACAGCAATCTCAAACTCACCTCGATTTTTTTACCATTTTTCGGATATTAATTATGCGATTTTGAGCTTGTTTTTTGAAGAAAAAACTTAGGAGTTGCACTAATCCGATTTTTTTGCCATAATCTTCAATACTGCATACTCAACTCGAAAAATTTTTTCGCATCAAAAATTGAAAATTTTCATAAGGGGTTAGCCTTTGCGAAAAAAATGCAAAAAAAATAAAATGTGAAATTTTATGTAATTTTGTTTATTGTACGAATCGTTTTCGAATTTCGAACTGCGGAATTCTGGAAAATGATCGAAATTCGAAAAAATGAAGGAGTTACAACGTTTTTGACCTTGAAAATGACCTTGAGTTTTTACGCCAAAAAAGATTTGGTTTTTGCAATGTTTTTCATAGAAAACTTTACACTATTCCTTCATGTAGCACCTCTACGGAAAGAGATTTTCCTCACGAATCCAACGGTATCCTTAGAATTTTGAAATTCGCAAAACTAAAGATGTTACAGCAATCTTAAACTCACCTCGATTTTTTTACCATTTTTCGGATATTAATTATGCGATTTTGAGCTTGTTTTTTGAAGAAAAAACTTAGGAGTTGCACTAATCCGATTTTTTTGCCATAATCTTCAATACTGCATACTCAACTCGAAAAATTTTTTCGCATCAAAACTTGAAAATTTTCATAAGGGGTTAGCCTTTGCGAAAAAAATGCAAAAAAAATAAAATGTGAAATTTTATGTAATTTTGTTTATTGTACGAATCGTTTTCGAATTTCGAACTGCGGAATTCTGGAAAATGATCGAAATTCGAAAAAATGAAGGAGTTACAACGTTTTTGACCTTGAAAATGACCTTGAGTTTTTACGCCAAAAAAGATTTGGTTTTTGCAATGTTTTTCATAGAAAACTTTACACTATTCCTTCATGTAGCACCTCTACGGAAAGAGATTTTCCTCACGAATCCAACGGTGTCCTTAGAATTTTGAAATTCGCAAAACTAAAGATGTTACAGCAATCTCAAACTCACCTCGATTTTTTTACCATTTTTCGGATATTAATTATGCGATTTTGAGCTTGTTTTTTGAAGAAAAAACTTAGGAGTTGCACTAATCCGATTTTTTTGCCATAATCTTCAATACTGCATACTCAACTCGAAAAATTTTTTCGCATCAAAAATTGAAAATTTTCATAAGGGGTTAGCCTTTGCGAAAAAAATGCAAAAAAAATAAAATGTGAAATTTTATGTAATTTTGTTTATTGTACGAATCGTTTTCGAATTTCGAACTGCGGAATTCTGGAAAATGATCGAAATTCGAAAAAATGAAGGAGTTACAACGTTTTTGACCTTGAAAATGACCTTGAGTTTTTACGCCAAAAAAGATTTGGTTTTTGCAATGTTTTTCATAGAAAACTTTACACTATTCCTTCATGTAGCACCTCTACGGAAAGAGATTTTCCTCACGAATCCAACGGTGTCCTTAGAATTTTGAAATTCGCAAAACTAAAGATGTTACAGCAATCTCAAACTCACCTCGATTTTTTTACCATTTTTCGGATATTAATTATGCGATTTTGAGCTTGTTTTTTGAAGAAAAAACTTAGGAGTTGCACTAATCCGATTTTTTTGCCATAATCTTCAATACTGCATACTCAACTCGAAAAATTTTTTCGCATCAAAAATTGAAAATTTTCATAAGGGGTTAGCCTTTGCGAAAAAAATGCAAAAAAAATAAAATGTGAAATTTTATGTAATTTTGTTTATTGTACGAATCGTTTTCGAATTTCGAACTGCGGAATTCTGGAAAATGATCGAAATTCGAAAAAATGAAGGAGTTACAACGTTTTTGACCTTGAAAATGACCTTGAGTTTTTACGCCAAAAAAGATTTGGTTTTTGCAATGTTTTTCATAGAAAACTTTACACTATTCCTTCATGTAGCACCTCTACGGAAAGAGATTTTCCTCACGAATCCAACGGTGTCCTTAGAATTTTGAAATTCGCAAAACTAAAGATGTTACAGCAATCTCAAACTCACCTCGATTTTTTTACCATTTTTCGGATATTAATTATGCGATTTTGAGCTTGTTTTTTGAAGAAAAAACTTAGGAGTTGCACTAATCCGATTTTTTTGCCATAATCTTCAATACTGCATACTCAACTCGAAAAATTTTTTCGCATCAAAAATTGAAAATTTTCATAAGGGGTTAGCCTTTGCGAAAAAAATGCAAAAAAAATAAAATGTGAAATTTTATGTAATTTTGTTTATTGTACGAATCGTTTTCGAATTTCGAACTGCGGAATTCTGGAAAATGATCGAAATTCGAAAAAATGAAGGAGTTACAACGTTTTTGACCTTGAAAATGACCTTGAGTTTTTACGCCAAAAAAGATTTGGTTTTTGCAATGTTTTTCATAGAAAACTTTACACTATTCCTTCATGTAGCACCTCTACGGAAAGAGATTTTCCTCACGAATCCAACGGTATCCTTAGAATTTTGAAATTCGCAAAACTAAAGATGTTACAGCAATCTTAAACTCACCTCGATTTTTTTACCATTTTTCGGATATTAATTATGCGATTTTGAGCTTGTTTTTTGAAGAAAAAACTTAGGAGTTGCACTAATCCGATTTTTTTGCCATAATCTTCAATACTGCATACTCAACTCGAAAAATTTTTTCGCATCAAAAATTGAAAATTTTCATAAGGGGTTAGCCTTTGCGAAAAAAATGCAAAAAAAATAAAATGTGAAATTTTATGTAATTTTGTTTATTGTACGAATCGTTTTCGAATTTCGAACTGCGGAATTCTGGAAAATGATCGAAATTCGAAAAAATGAAGGAGTTACAACGTTTTTGACCTTGAAAATGACCTTGAGTTTTTACGCCAAAAAAGATTTGGTTTTTGCAATGTTTTTCATAGAAAACTTTACACTATTCCTTCATGTAGCACCTCTACGGAAAGAGATTTTCCTCACGAATCCAACGGTGTCCTTAGAATTTTGAAATTCGCAAAACTAAAGATGTTACAGCAATCTCAAACTCACCTCGATTTTTTTACCATTTTTCGGATATTAATTATGCGATTTTGAGCTTGTTTTTTGAAGAAAAAACTTAGGAGTTGCACTAATCCGATTTTTTTGCCATAATCTTCAATACTGCATACTCAACTCGAAAAATTTTTTCGCATCAAAAATTGAAAATTTTCATAAGGGGTTAGCCTTTGCGAAAAAAATGCAAAAAAAATAAAATGTGAAATTTTATGTAATTTTGTTTATTGTACGAATCGTTTTCGAATTTCGAACTGCGGAATTCTGGAAAATGATCGAAATTCGAAAAAATGAAGGAGTTACAACGTTTTTGACCTTGAAAATGACCTTGAGTTTTTACGCCAAAAAAGATTTGGTTTTTGCAATGTTTTTCATAGAAAACTTTACACTATTCCTTCATGTAGCACCTCTACGGAAAGAGATTTTCCTCACGAATCCAACGGTGTCCTTAGAATTTTGAAATTCGCAAAACTAAAGATGTTACAGCAATCTCAAACTCACCTCGATTTTTTTACCATTTTTCGGATATTAATTATGCGATTTTGAGCTTGTTTTTTGAAGAAAAAACTTAGGAGTTGCACTAATCCGATTTTTTTGCCATAATCTTCAATACTGCATACTCAACTCGAAAAATTTTTTCGCATCAAAAATTGAAAATTTTCATAAGGGGTTAGCCTTTGCGAAAAAAATGCAAAAAAAATAAAATGTGAAATTTTATGTAATTTTGTTTATTGTACGAATCGTTTTCGAATTTCGAACTGCGGAATTGTGGAAAATGATCGAAATTCGAAAAAATGAAGGAGTTACAACGTTTTTGACCTTGAAAATGACCTTGAGTTTTTACGCCAAAAAAGATTTGGTTTTTGCAATGTTTTTCATAGAAAACTTTACACTATTCCTTCATGTAGCACCTCTACGGAAAGAGATTTTCCTCACGAATCCAACGGTGTCCTTAGAATTTTGAAATTCGCAAAACTAAAGATGTTACAGCAATCTCAAACTCACCTCGATTTTTTTACCATTTTTCGGATATTAATTATGCGATTTTGAGCTTGTTTTTTGAAGAAAAAACTTAGGAGTTGCACTAATCCGATTTTTTTGCCATAATCTTCAATACTGCATACTCAACTCGAAAAATTTTTTCGCATCAAAAATTGAAAATTTTCATAAGGGGTTAGCCTTTGCGAAAAAAATGCAAAAAAAATAAAATGTGAAATTTTATGTAATTTTGTTTATTGTACGAATCGTTTTCGAATTTCGAACTGCGGAATTCTGGAAAATGATCGAAATTCGAAAAAATGAAGGAGTTACAACGTTTTTGACCTTGAAAATGACCTTGAGTTTTTACGCCAAAAAAGATTTGGTTTTTGCAATGTTTTTCATAGAAAACTTTACACTATTCCTTCATGTAGCACCTCTACGGAAAGAGATTTTCCTCACGAATCCAACGGTGTCCTTAGAATTTTGAAATTCACAAAACTAAAGATGTTACAGCAATCTCAAACTCACCTCGATTTTTTTACCATTTTTCGGATATTAATTATGCGATTTCGAGCTTGTTTTTTGAAGAAAAAACTTAGGAGTTGCACTAATCCGATTTTTTTGCCATAATCTTCAATACTGCATACTCAACTCGAAAAATTTTTTCGCATCAAAAATTGAAAATTTTCATAAGGGGTTAGCCTTTGCGAAAAAAATGCAAAAAAAATAAAATGTGAAATTTTATGTAATTTTGTTTATTGTACGAATCGTTTTCGAATTTCGAACTGCGGAATTCTGGAAAATGATCGAAATTCGAAAAAATGAAGGAGTTACAACGTTTTTGACCTTGAAAATGACCTTGAGTTTTTACGCCAAAAAAGATTTGGTTTTTGCAATGTTTTTCATAGAAAACTTTACACTATTCCTTCATGTAGCACCTCTACGGAAAGAGATTTTCCTCACGAATCCAACGGTATCCTTAGAATTTTGAAATTCGCAAAACTAAAGATGTTACAGCAATCTTAAACTCACCTCGATTTTTTTACCATTTTTCGGATATTAATTATGCGATTTTGAGCTTGTTTTTTGAAGAAAAAACTTAGGAGTTGCACTAATCCGATTTTTTTGCCATAATCTTCAATACTGCATACTCAACTCGAAAAATTTTTTCGCATCAAAAATTGAAAATTTTCATAAGGGGTTAGCCTTTGCGAAAAAAATGCAAAAAAAAATAAAATGTGAAATTTTATGTAATTTTGTTTATTGTACGAATCGTTTTCGAATTTCGAACTGCGGAATTCTGGAAAATGATCGAAATTCGAAAAAATGAAGGAGTTACAACGTTTTTGACCTTGAAAATGACCTTGAGTTTTTACGCCAAAAAAGATTTGGTTTTTGCAATGTTTTTCATAGAAAACTTTACACTATTCCTTCATGTAGCACCTCTACGGAAAGAGATTTTCCTCACGAATCCAACGGTGTCCTTAGAATTTTGAAATTCGCAAAACTAAAGATGTTACAGCAATCTCAAACTCACCTCGATTTTTTTACCATTTTTCGGATATTAATTATGCGATTTTGAGCTTGTTTTTTGAAGAAAAAACTTAGGAGTTGCACTAATCCGATTTTTTTGCCATAATCTTCAATACTGCATACTCAACTCGAAAAATTTTTTCGCATCAAAAATTGAAAATTTTCATAAGGGGTTAGCCTTTGCGAAAAAAATGCAAAAAAAATAAAATGTGAAATTTTATGTAATTTTGTTTATTGTACGAATCGTTTTCGAATTTCGAACTGCGGAATTCTGGAAAATGATCGAAATTCGAAAAAATGAAGGAGTTACAACGTTTTTGACCTTGAAAATGACCTTGAGTTTTTACGCCAAAAAAGATTTGGTTTTTGCAATGTTTTTCATAGAAAACTTTACACTATTCCTTCATGTAGCACCTCTACGGAAAGAGATTTTCCTCACGAATCCAACGGTGTCCTTAGAATTTTGAAATTCGCAAAACTAAAGATGTTACAGCAATCTCAAACTCACCTCGATTTTTTTACCATTTTTCGGATATTAATTATGCGATTTTGAGCTTGTTTTTTGAAGAAAAAACTTAGGAGTTGCACTAATCCGATTTTTTTGCCATAATCTTCAATACTGCATACTCAACTCGAAAAATTTTTTCGCATCAAAAATTGAAAATTTTCATAAGGGGTTAGCCTTTGCGAAAAAAATGCAAAAAAAATAAAATGTGAAATTTTATGTAATTTTGTTTATTGTACGAATCGTTTTCGAATTTCGAACTGCGGAATTGTGGAAAATGATCGAAATTCGAAAAAATGAAGGAGTTACAACGTTTTTGACCTTGAAAATGACCTTGAGTTTTTACGCCAAAAAAGATTTGGTTTTTGCAATGTTTTTCATAGAAAACTTTACACTATTCCTTCATGTAGCACCTCTACGGAAAGAGATTTTCCTCACGAATCCAACGGTGTCCTTAGAATTTTGAAATTCGCAAAACTAAAGATGTTACAGCAATCTCAAACTCACCTCGATTTTTTTACCATTTTTCGGATATTAATTATGCGATTTTGAGCTTGTTTTTTGAAGAAAAAACTTAGGAGTTGCACTAATCCGATTTTTTTGCCATAATCTTCAATACTGCATACTCAACTCGAAAAATTTTTTCGCATCAAAAATTGAAAATTTTCATAAGGGGTTAGCCTTTGCGAAAAAAATGCAAAAAAAATAAAATGTGAAATTTTATGTAATTTTGTTTATTGTACGAATCGTTTTCGAATTTCGAACTGCGGAATTCTGGAAAATGATCGAAATTCGAAAAAATGAAGGAGTTACAACGTTTTTGACCTTGAAAATGACCTTGAGTTTTTACGCCAAAAAAGATTTGGTTTTTGCAATGTTTTTCATAGAAAACTTTACACTATTCCTTCATGTAGCACCTCTACGGAAAGAGATTTTCCTCACGAATCCAACGGTGTCCTTAGAATTTTGAAATTCACAAAACTAAAGATGTTACAGCAATCTCAAACTCACCTCGATTTTTTTACCATTTTTCGGATATTAATTATGCGATTTCGAGCTTGTTTTTTGAAGAAAAAACTTAGGAGTTGCACTAATCCGATTTTTTTGCCATAATCTTCAATACTGCATACTCAACTCGAAAAATTTTTTCGCATCAAAAATTGAAAATTTTCATAAGGGGTTAGCCTTTGCGAAAAAAATGCAAAAAAAATAAAATGTGAAATTTTATGTAATTTTGTTTATTGTACGAATCGTTTTCGAATTTCGAACTGCGGAATTCTGGAAAATGATCGAAATTCGAAAAAATGAAGGAGTTACAACGTTTTTGACCTTGAAAATGACCTTGAGTTTTTACGCCAAAAAAGATTTGGTTTTTGCAATGTTTTTCATAGAAAACTTTACACTATTCCTTCATGTAGCACCTCTACGGAAAGAGATTTTCCTCACGAATCCAACGGTATCCTTAGAATTTTGAAATTCGCAAAACTAAAGATGTTACAGCAATCTTAAACTCACCTCGATTTTTTTACCATTTTTCGGATATTAATTATGCGATTTTGAGCTTGTTTTTTGAAGAAAAAACTTAGGAGTTGCACTAATCCGATTTTTTTGCCATAATCTTCAATACTGCATACTCAACTCGAAAAATTTTTTCGCATCAAAAATTGAAAATTTTCATAAGGGGTTAGCCTTTGCGAAAAAAATGCAAAAAAAAATAAAATGTGAAATTTTATGTAATTTTGTTTATTGTACGAATCGTTTTCGAATTTCGAACTGCGGAATTCTGGAAAATGATCGAAATTCGAAAAAATGAAGGAGTTACAACGTTTTTGACCTTGAAAATGACCTTGAGTTTTTACGCCAAAAAAGATTTGGTTTTTGCAATGTTTTTCATAGAAAACTTTACACTATTCCTTCATGTAGCACCTCTACGGAAAGAGATTTTCCTCACGAATCCAACGGTGTCCTTAGAATTTTGAAATTCGCAAAACTAAAGATGTTACAGCAATCTCAAACTCACCTCGATTTTTTTACCATTTTTCGGATATTAATTATGCGATTTTGAGCTTGTTTTTTGAAGAAAAAACTTAGGAGTTGCACTAATCCGATTTTTTTGCCATAATCTTCAATACTGCATACTCAACTCGAAAAATTTTTTCGCATCAAAAATTGAAAATTTTCATAAGGGGTTAGCCTTTGCGAAAAAAATGCAAAAAAAATAAAATGTGAAATTTTATGTAATTTTGTTTATTGTACGAATCGTTTTCGAATTTCGAACTGCGGAATTCTGGAAAATGATCGAAATTCGAAAAAATGAAGGAGTTACAACGTTTTTGACCTTGAAAATGACCTTGAGTTTTTACGCCAAAAAAGATTTGGTTTTTGCAATGTTTTTCATAGAAAACTTTACACTATTCCTTCATGTAGCACCTCTACGGAAAGAGATTTTCCTCACGAATCCAACGGTGTCCTTAGAATTTTGAAATTCGCAAAACTAAAGATGTTACAGCAATCTCAAACTCACCTCGATTTTTTTACCATTTTTCGGATATTAATTATGCGATTTTGAGCTTGTTTTTTGAAGAAAAAACTTAGGAGTTGCACTAATCCGATTTTTTTGCCATAATCTTCAATACTGCATACTCAACTCGAAAAATTTTTTCGCATCAAAAATTGAAAATTTTCATAAGGGGTTAGCCTTTGCGAAAAAAATGCAAAAAAAATAAAATGTGAAATTTTATGTAATTTTGTTTATTGTACGAATCGTTTTCGAATTTCGAACTGCGGAATTCTGGAAAATGATCGAAATTCGAAAAAATGAAGGAGTTACAACGTTTTTGACCTTGAAAATGACCTTGAGTTTTTACGCCAAAAAAGATTTGGTTTTTGCAATGTTTTTCATAGAAAACTTTACACTATTCCTTCATGTAGCACCTCTACGGAAAGAGATTTTCCTCACGAATCCAACGGTGTCCTTAGAATTTTGAAATTCGCAAAACTAAAGATGTTACAGCAATCTCAAACTCACCTCGATTTTTTTACCATTTTTCGGATATTAATTATGCGATTTTGAGCTTGTTTTTTGAAGAAAAAACTTAGGAGTTGCACTAATCCGATTTTTTTGCCATAATCTTCAATACTGCATACTCAACTCGAAAAATTTTTTCGCATCAAAAATTGAAAATTTTCATAAGGGGTTAGCCTTTGCGAAAAAAATGCAAAAAAAATAAAATGTGAAATTTTATGTAATTTTGTTTATTGTACGAATCGTTTTCGAATTTCGAACTGCGGAATTCTGGAAAATGATCGAAATTCGAAAAAATGAAGGAGTTACAACGTTTTTGACCTTGAAAATGACCTTGAGTTTTTACGCCAAAAAAGATTTGGTTTTTGCAATGTTTTTCATAGAAAACTTTACACTATTCCTTCATGTAGCACCTCTACGGAAAGAGATTTTCCTCACGAATCCAACGGTGTCCTTAGAATTTTGAAATTCGCAAAACTAAAGATGTTACAGCAATCTCAAACTCACCTCGATTTTTTTACCATTTTTCGGATATTAATTATGCGATTTTGAGCTTGTTTTTTGAAGAAAAAACTTAGGAGTTGCACTAATCCGATTTTTTTGCCATAATCTTCAATACTGCATACTCAACTCGAAAAATTTTTTCGCATCAAAAATTGAAAATTTTCATAAGGGGTTAGCCTTTGCGAAAAAAATGCAAAAAAAATAAAATGTGAAATTTTATGTAATTTTGTTTATTGTACGAATCGTTTTCGAATTTCGAACTGCGGAATTGTGGAAAATGATCGAAATTCGAAAAAATGAAGGAGTTACAACGTTTTTGACCTTGAAAATGACCTTGAGTTTTTACGCCAAAAAAGATTTGGTTTTTGCAATGTTTTTCATAGAAAACTTTACACTATTCCTTCATGTAGCACCTCTACGGAAAGAGATTTTCCTCACGAATCCAACGGTGTCCTTAGAATTTTGAAATTCGCAAAACTAAAGATGTTACAGCAATCTCAAACTCACCTCGATTTTTTTACCATTTTTCGGATATTAATTATGCGATTTTGAGCTTGTTTTTTGAAGAAAAAACTTAGGAGTTGCACTAATCCGATTTTTTTGCCATAATCTTCAATACTGCATACTCAACTCGAAAAATTTTTTCGCATCAAAAATTGAAAATTTTCATAAGGGGTTAGCCTTTGCGAAAAAAATGCAAAAAAAAATAAAATGTGAAATTTTATGTAATTTTGTTTATTGTACGAATCGTTTTCGAATTTCGAACTGCGGAATTCTGGAAAATGATCGAAATTCGAAAAAATGAAGGAGTTACAACGTTTTTGACCTTGAAAATTACCTTGAGTTTTTACGCCAAAAAAGATTTGGTTTTTGCAATGTTTTTCATAGAAAACTTTACACTATTCCTTCATGTAGCACCTCTACGGAAAGAGATTTTCCTCACGAATCCAACGGTGTCCTTAGAATTTTGAAATTCGCAAAACTAAAGATGTTACAGCAATCTCAAACTCACCTCGATTTTTTTACCATTTTTCGGATATTAATTATGCGATTTTGAGCTTGTTTTTTGAAGAAAAAACTTAGGAGTTGCACTAATCCGATTTTTTTGCCATAATCTTCAATACTGCATACTCAACTCGAAAAATTTTTTCGCATCAAAAATTGAAAATTTTCATAAGGGGTTAGCCTTTGCGAAAAAAATGCAAAAAAAATAAAATGTGAAATTTTATGTAATTTTGTTTATTGTACGAATCGTTTTCGAATTTCGAACTGCGGAATTCTGGAAAATGATCGAAATTCGAAAAAATGAAGGAGTTACAACGTTTTTGACCTTGAAAATGACCTTGAGTTTTTACGCCAAAAAAGATTTGGTTTTTGCTATGTTTTTCATAGAAAACTTTACACTATTCCTTCATGTAGCACCTCTACGGAAAGAGATTTTCCTCACGAATCCAACGGTGTCCTTAGAATTTTGAAATTCGCAAAACTAAAGATGTTACAGCAATCTCAAACTCACCTCGATTTTTTTACCATTTTTCGGATATTAATTATGCGATTTCGAGCTTGTTTTTTGAAGAAAAAACTTAGGAGTTGCACTAATCCGATTTTTTTGCCATAATCTTCAATACTGCATACTCAACTCGAAATATTTTTTCGCATCAAAAATTGAAAATTTTCATAAGGGATTAGCCTTTGCGAAAAAAATGCAAAAAAAAATAAAATGTGAAATTTTATGTAATTTTGTTTATTGTACGAATCGTTTTCGAATTTCGAACTGCGGAATTCTGGAAAATGATCGAAATTCGAAAAAATGAAGGAGTTACAACGTTTTTGACCTTGAAAATGACCTTGAGTTTTTACGCCAAAAAAGATTTGGTTTTTGCAATGTTTTTCATAGAAAACTTTACACTATTCCTTCATGTAGCACCTCTACGGAAAGAGATTTTCCTCACGAATCCAACGGTGTCCTTAGAATTTTGAAATTCGCAAAACTAAAGATGTTACAGCAATCTCAAACTCACCTCGACTTTTTTACCATTTTTCGGATATTAATTATGCGATTTCGAGCTTGTTTTTTGAAGAAAAAACTTAGGAGTTGCACTAATCCGATTTTTTTGCCATAATCTTCAATACTGCATACTCAACTCGAAAAATTTTTTCGCATCAAAAATTGAAAATTTTCATAAGGGGTTAGCCTTTGCGAAAAAAATGCAAAAAAAATAAAATGTGAAATTTTATGTAATTTTGTTTATTGTACGAATCGTTTTCGAATTTCGAACTGCGGAATTCTGGAAAATGATCGAAATTCGAAAAAATGAAGGAGTTACAACGTTTTTGACCTTGAAAATTACCTTGAGTTTTTACGCCAAAAAAGATTTGGTTTTTGCAATGTTTTTCATAGAAAACTTTACACTATTCCTTCATGTAGCACCTCTACGGAAAGAGATTTTCCTCACAAATCCAACGGTGTCCTTAGAATTTTGAAATTCGCAAAACTAAAGATGTTACAGCAATCTCAAACTCACCTCGATTTTTTTACCATTTTTCGGATATTAATTATGCGATTTTGAGCTTGTTTTTTGAAGAAAAAACTTAGGAGTTGCACTAATCCGATTTTTTTGCCATAATCTTCAATACTGCATACTCAACTCGAAAAATTTTTTCGCATCAAAAATTGAAAATTTTCATAAGGGGTTAGCCTTTGCGAAAAAAATGCAAAAAAAATAAAATGTGAAATTTTATGTAATTTTGTTTATTGTACGAATCGTTTTCGAATTTCGAACTGCGGAATTCTGGAAAATGATCGAAATTCGAAAAAATGAAGGAGTTACAACGTTTTTGACCTTGAAAATGACCTTGAGTTTTTACGCCAAAAAAGATTTGGTTTTTGCAATGTTTTTCATAGAAAACTTTACACTATTCCTTCATGTAGCACCTCTACGGAAAGAGATTTTCCTCACGAATCCAACGGTGTCCTTAGAATTTTGAAATTCGCAAAACTAAAGATGTTACAGCAATCTCAAACTCACCTCGATTTTTTTACCATTTTTCGGATATTAATTATGCGATTTCGAGCTTGTTTTTTGAAGAAAAAACTTAGGAGTTGCACTAATCCGATTTTTTTGCCATAATCTTCAATACTGCATACTCAACTCGAAAAATTTTTTCGCATCAAAAATTGAAAATTTTCATAAGGGGTTAGCCTTTGCGAAAAAAATGCAAAAAAAATAAAATGTGAAATTTTATGTAATTTTGTTTATTGTACGAATCGTTTTCGAATTTCGAACTGCGGAATTCTGGAAAATGATCGAAATTCGAAAAAATGAAGGAGTTACAACGTTTTTGACCTTGAAAATGACCTTGAGTTTTTACGCCAAAAAAGATTTGGTTTTTGCAATGTTTTTCATAGAAAACTTTACACTATTCCTTCATGTAGCACCTCTACGGAAAGAGATTTTCCTCACGAATCCAACGGTATCCTTAGAATTTTGAAATTCGCAAAACTAAAGATGTTACAGCAATCTCAAACTCACCTCGATTTTTTTACCATTTTTCGGATATTAATTATGCGATTTTGAGCTTGTTTTTTGAAGAAAAAACTTAGGAGTTGCACTAATCCGATTTTTTTGCCATAATCTTCAATACTGCATACTCAACTCGAAAAATTTTTTCGCATCAAAAATTGAAAATTTTCATAAGGGGTTAGCCTTTGCGAAAAAAATGCAAAAAAAAATAAAATGTGAAATTTTATGTAATTTTGTTTATTGTACGAATCGTTTTCGAATTTCGAACTGCGGAATTCTGGAAAATGATCGAAATTCGAAAAAATGAAGGAGTTACAACGTTTTTGACCTTGAAAATTACCTTGAGTTTTTACGCCAAAAAAGATTTGGTTTTTGCAATGTTTTTCATAGAAAACTTTACACTATTCCTTCATGTAGCACCTCTACGGAAAGAGATTTTCCTCACGAATCCAACGGTGTCCTTAGAATTTTGAAATTCGCAAAACTAAAGATGTTACAGCAATCTCAAACTCACCTCGATTTTTTTACCATTTTTCGGATATTAATTATGCGATTTTGAGCTTGTTTTTTGAAGAAAAAACTTAGGAGTTGCACTAATCCGATTTTTTTGCCATAATCTTCAATACTGCATACTCAACTCGAAAAATTTTTTCGCATCAAAAATTGAAAATTTTCATAAGGGGTTAGCCTTTGCGAAAAAAATGCAAAAAAAATAAAATGTGAAATTTTATGTAATTTTGTTTATTGTACGAATCGTTTTCGAATTTCGAACTGCGGAATTCTGGAAAATGATCGAAATTCGAAAAAATGAAGGAGTTACAACGTTTTTGACCTTGAAAATGACCTTGAGTTTTTACGCCAAAAAAGATTTGGTTTTTGCTATGTTTTTCATAGAAAACTTTACACTATTCCTTCATGTAGCACCTCTACGGAAAGAGATTTTCCTCACGAATCCAACGGTGTCCTTAGAATTTTGAAATTCGCAAAACTAAAGATGTTACAGCAATCTCAAACTCACCTCGATTTTTTTACCATTTTTCGGATATTAATTATGCGATTTCGAGCTTGTTTTTTGAAGAAAAAACTTAGGAGTTGCACTAATCCGATTTTTTTGCCATAATCTTCAATACTGCATACTCAACTCGAAATATTTTTTCGCATCAAAAATTGAAAATTTTCATAAGGGATTAGCCTTTGCGAAAAAAATGCAAAAAAAAATAAAATGTGAAATTTTATGTAATTTTGTTTATTGTACGAATCGTTTTCGAATTTCGAACTGCGGAATTCTGGAAAATGATCGAAATTCGAAAAAATGAAGGAGTTACAACGTTTTTGACCTTGAAAATGACCTTGAGTTTTTACGCCAAAAAAGATTTGGTTTTTGCAATGTTTTTCATAGAAAACTTTACACTATTCCTTCATGTAGCACCTCTACGGAAAGAGATTTTCCTCACGAATCCAACGGTGTCCTTAGAATTTTGAAATTCGCAAAACTAAAGATGTTACAGCAATCTCAAACTCACCTCGACTTTTTTACCATTTTTCGGATATTAATTATGCGATTTCGAGCTTGTTTTTTGAAGAAAAAACTTAGGAGTTGCACTAATCCGATTTTTTTGCCATAATCTTCAATACTGCATACTCAACTCGAAAAATTTTTTCGCATCAAAAATTGAAAATTTTCATAAGGGGTTAGCCTTTGCGAAAAAAATGCAAAAAAAATAAAATGTGAAATTTTATGTAATTTTGTTTATTGTACGAATCGTTTTCGAATTTCGAACTGCGGAATTCTGGAAAATGATCGAAATTCGAAAAAATGAAGGAGTTACAACGTTTTTGACCTTGAAAATTACCTTGAGTTTTTACGCCAAAAAAGATTTGGTTTTTGCAATGTTTTTCATAGAAAACTTTACACTATTCCTTCATGTAGCACCTCTACGGAAAGAGATTTTCCTCACAAATCCAACGGTGTCCTTAGAATTTTGAAATTCGCAAAACTAAAGATGTTACAGCAATCTCAAACTCACCTCGATTTTTTTACCATTTTTCGGATATTAATTATGCGATTTTGAGCTTGTTTTTTGAAGAAAAAACTTAGGAGTTGCACTAATCCGATTTTTTTGCCATAATCTTCAATACTGCATACTCAACTCGAAAAATTTTTTCGCATCAAAAATTGAAAATTTTCATAAGGGGTTAGCCTTTGCGAAAAAAATGCAAAAAAAATAAAATGTGAAATTTTATGTAATTTTGTTTATTGTACGAATCGTTTTCGAATTTCGAACTGCGGAATTCTGGAAAATGATCGAAATTCGAAAAAATGAAGGAGTTACAACGTTTTTGACCTTGAAAATGACCTTGAGTTTTTACGCCAAAAAAGATTTGGTTTTTGCAATGTTTTTCATAGAAAACTTTACACTATTCCTTCATGTAGCACCTCTACGGAAAGAGATTTTCCTCACGAATCCAACGGTGTCCTTAGAATTTTGAAATTCGCAAAACTAAAGATGTTACAGCAATCTCAAACTCACCTCGATTTTTTTACCATTTTTCGGATATTAATTATGCGATTTCGAGCTTGTTTTTTGAAGAAAAAACTTAGGAGTTGCACTAATCCGATTTTTTTGCCATAATCTTCAATACTGCATACTCAACTCGAAAAATTTTTTCGCATCAAAAATTGAAAATTTTCATAAGGGGTTAGCCTTTGCGAAAAAAATGCAAAAAAAATAAAATGTGAAATTTTATGTAATTTTGTTTATTGTACGAATCGTTTTCGAATTTCGAACTGCGGAATTCTGGAAAATGATCGAAATTCGAAAAAATGAAGGAGTTACAACGTTTTTGACCTTGAAAATGACCTTGAGTTTTTACGCCAAAAAAGATTTGGTTTTTGCAATGTTTTTCATAGAAAACTTTACACTATTCCTTCATGTAGCACCTCTACGGAAAGAGATTTTCCTCACGAATCCAACGGTATCCTTAGAATTTTGAAATTCGCAAAACTAAAGATGTTACAGCAATCTTAAACTCACCTCGATTTTTTTACCATTTTTCGGATATTAATTATGCGATTTTGAGCTTGTTTTTTGAAGAAAAAACTTAGGAGTTGCACTAATCCGATTTTTTTGCCATAATCTTCAATACTGCATACTCAACTCGAAAAATTTTTTCGCATCAAAAATTGAAAATTTTCATAAGGGGTTAGCCTTTGCGAAAAAAATGCAAAAAAAATAAAATGTGAAATTTTATGTAATTTTGTTTATTGTACGAATCGTTTTCGAATTTCGAACTGCGGAATTCTGGAAAATGATCGAAATTCGAAAAAATGAAGGAGTTACAACGTTTTTGACCTTGAAAATGACCTTGAGTTTTTACGCCAAAAAAGATTTGGTTTTTGCAATGTTTTTCATAGAAAACTTTACACTATTCCTTCATGTAGCACCTCTACGGAAAGAGATTTTCCTCACGAATCCAACGGTGTCCTTAGAATTTTGAAATTCGCAAAACTAAAGATGTTACAGCAATCTCAAACTCACCTCGATTTTTTTACCATTTTTCGGATATTAATTATGCGATTTTGAGCTTGTTTTTTGAAGAAAAAACTTAGGAGTTGCACTAATCCGATTTTTTTGCCATAATCTTCAATACTGCATACTCAACTCGAAAAATTTTTTCGCATCAAAAATTAAAAATTTTCATAAGGGGTTAGCCTTTGCGAAAAAAATGCAAAAAAAAATAAAATGTGAAATTTTATGTAATTTTGTTTATTGTACGAATCGTTTTCGAATTTCGAACTGCGGAATTCTGGAAAATGATCGAAATTCGAAAAAATGAAGGAGTTACAACGTTTTTGACCTTGAAAATGACCTTGAGTTTTTACGCCAAAAAAGATTTGGTTTTTGCAATGTTTTTCATAGAAAACTTTACACTATTCCTTCATGTAGCACCTCTACGGAAAGAGATTTTCCTCACGAATCCAACGGTGTCCTTAGAATTTTGAAATTCGCAAAACTAAAGATGTTACAGCAATCTCAAACTCACCTCGATTTTTTTACCATTTTTCGGATATTAATTATGCGATTTTGAGCTTGTTTTTTGAAGAAAAAACTTAGGAGTTGCACTAATCCGATTTTTTTGCCATAATCTTCAATACTGCATACTCAACTCGAAAAATTTTTTCGCATCAAAAATTGAAAATTTTCATAAGGGGTTAGCCTTTGCGAAAAAAATGCAAAAAAAATAAAATGTGAAATTTTATGTAATTTTGTTTATTGTACGAATCGTTTTCGAATTTCGAACTGCGGAATTCTGGAAAATGATCGAAATTCGAAAAAATGAAGGAGTTACAACGTTTTTGACCTTGAAAATGACCTTGAGTTTTTACGCCAAAAAAGATTTGGTTTTTGCAATGTTTTTCATAGAAAACTTTACACTATTCCTTCATGTAGCACCTCTACGGAAAGAGATTTTCCTCACGAATCCAACGGTGTCCTTAGAATTTTGAAATTCGCAAAACTAAAGATGTTACAGCAATCTCAAACTCACCTCGATTTTTTTACCATTTTTCGGATATTAATTATGCGATTTCGAGCTTGTTTTTTGAAGAAAAAACTTAGGAGTTGCACTAATCCGATTTTTTTGCCATAATCTTCAATACTGCATACTCAACTCGAAAAATTTTTTCGCATCAAAAATTGAAAATTTTCATAAGGGGTTAGCCTTTGCGAAAAAAATGCAAAAAAAATAAAATGTGAAATTTTATGTAATTTTGTTTATTGTACGAATCGTTTTCGAATTTCGAACTGCGGAATTCTGGAAAATGATCGAAATTCGAAAAAATGAAGGAGTTACAACGTTTTTGACCTTGAAAATGACCTTGAGTTTTTACGCCAAAAAAGATTTGGTTTTTGCAATGTTTTTCATAGAAAACTTTACACTATTCCTTCATGTAGCACCTCTACGGAAAGAGATTTTCCTCACGAATCCAACGGTATCCTTAGAATTTTGAAATTCGCAAAACTAAAGATGTTACAGCAATCTCAAACTCACCTCGATTTTTTTACCATTTTTCGGATATTAATTATGCGATTTTGAGCTTGTTTTTTGAAGAAAAAACTTAGGAGTTGCACTAATCCGATTTTTTTGCCATAATCTTCAATACTGCATACTCAACTCGAAAAATTTTTTCGCATCAAAAATTGAAAATTTTCATAAGGGGTTAGCCTTTGCGAAAAAAATGCAAAAAAAATAAAATGTGAAATTTTATGTAATTTTGTTTATTGTACGAATCGTTTTCGAATTTCGAACTGCGGAATTCTGGAAAATGATCGAAATTCGAAAAAATGAAGGAGTTACAACGTTTTTGACCTTGAAAATGACCTTGAGTTTTTACGCCAAAAAAGATTTGGTTTTTGCAATGTTTTTCATAGAAAACTTTACACTATTCCTTCATGTAGCACCTCTACGGAAAGAGATTTTCCTCACGAATCCAACGGTGTCCTTAGAATTTTGAAATTCGCAAAACTAAAGATGTTACAGCAATCTCAAACTCACCTCGATTTTTTTACCATTTTTCGGATATTAATTATGCGATTTCGAGCTTGTTTTTTGAAGAAAAAACTTAGGAGTTGCACTAATCCGATTTTTTTGCCATAATCTTCAATACTGCATACTCAACTCGAAAAATTTTTTCGCATCAAAAATTGAAAATTTTCATAAGGGGTTAGCCTTTGCGAAAAAAATGCAAAAAAAATAAAATGTGAAATTTTATGTAATTTTGTTTATTGTACGAATCGTTTTCGAATTTCGAACTGCGGAATTCTGGAAAATGATCGAAATTCGAAAAAATGAAGGAGTTACAACGTTTTTGACCTTGAAAATGACCTTGAGTTTTTACGCCAAAAAAGATTTGGTTTTTGCAATGTTTTTCATAGAAAACTTTACACTATTCCTTCATGTAGCACCTCTACGGAAAGAGATTTTCCTCACGAATCCAACGGTATCCTTAGAATTTTGAAATTCGCAAAACTAAAGATGTTACAGCAATCTTAAACTCACCTCGATTTTTTTACCATTTTTCGGATATTAATTATGCGATTTTGAGCTTGTTTTTTGAAGAAAAAACTTAGGAGTTGCACTAATCCGATTTTTTTGCCATAATCTTCAATACTGCATACTCAACTCGAAAAATTTTTTCGCATCAAAAATTGAAAATTTTCATAAGGGGTTAGCCTTTGCGAAAAAAATGCAAAAAAAATAAAATGTGAAATTTTATGTAATTTTGTTTATTGTACGAATCGTTTTCGAATTTCGAACTGCGGAATTCTGGAAAATGATCGAAATTCGAAAAAATGAAGGAGTTACAACGTTTTTGACCTTGAAAATGACCTTGAGTTTTTACGCCAAAAAAGATTTGGTTTTTGCAATGTTTTTCATAGAAAACTTTACACTATTCCTTCATGTAGCACCTCTACGGAAAGAGATTTTCCTCACGAATCCAACGGTGTCCTTAGAATTTTGAAATTCGCAAAACTAAAGATGTTACAGCAATCTCAAACTCACCTCGATTTTTTTACCATTTTTCGGATATTAATTATGCGATTTTGAGCTTGTTTTTTGAAGAAAAAACTTAGGAGTTGCACTAATCCGATTTTTTTGCCATAATCTTCAATACTGCATACTCAACTCGAAAAATTTTTTCGCATCAAAAATTAAAAATTTTCATAAGGGGTTAGCCTTTGCGAAAAAAATGCAAAAAAAAATAAAATGTGAAATTTTATGTAATTTTGTTTATTGTACGAATCGTTTTCGAATTTCGAACTGCGGAATTCTGGAAAATGATCGAAATTCGAAAAAATGAAGGAGTTACAACGTTTTTGACCTTGAAAATGACCTTGAGTTTTTACGCCAAAAAAGATTTGGTTTTTGCAATGTTTTTCATAGAAAACTTTACACTATTCCTTCATGTAGCACCTCTACGGAAAGAGATTTTCCTCACGAATCCAACGGTGTCCTTAGAATTTTGAAATTCGCAAAACTAAAGATGTTACAGCAATCTCAAACTCACCTCGATTTTTTTACCATTTTTCGGATATTAATTATGCGATTTTGAGCTTGTTTTTTGAAGAAAAAACTTAGGAGTTGCACTAATCCGATTTTTTTGCCATAATCTTCAATACTGCATACTCAACTCGAAAAATTTTTTCGCATCAAAAATTGAAAATTTTCATAAGGGGTTAGCCTTTGCGAAAAAAATGCAAAAAAAATAAAATGTGAAATTTTATGTAATTTTGTTTATTGTACGAATCGTTTTCGAATTTCGAACTGCGGAATTCTGGAAAATGATCGAAATTCGAAAAAATGAAGGAGTTACAACGTTTTTGACCTTGAAAATGACCTTGAGTTTTTACGCCAAAAAAGATTTGGTTTTTGCAATGTTTTTCATAGAAAACTTTACACTATTCCTTCATGTAGCACCTCTACGGAAAGAGATTTTCCTCACGAATCCAACGGTGTCCTTAGAATTTTGAAATTCGCAAAACTAAAGATGTTACAGCAATCTCAAACTCACCTCGATTTTTTTACCATTTTTCGGATATTAATTATGCGATTTCGAGCTTGTTTTTTGAAGAAAAAACTTAGGAGTTGCACTAATCCGATTTTTTTGCCATAATCTTCAATACTGCATACTCAACTCGAAAAATTTTTTCGCATCAAAAATTGAAAATTTTCATAAGGGGTTAGCCTTTGCGAAAAAAATGCAAAAAAAATAAAATGTGAAATTTTATGTAATTTTGTTTATTGTACGAATCGTTTTCGAATTTCGAACTGCGGAATTCTGGAAAATGATCGAAATTCGAAAAAATGAAGGAGTTACAACGTTTTTGACCTTGAAAATGACCTTGAGTTTTTACGCCAAAAAAGATTTGGTTTTTGCAATGTTTTTCATAGAAAACTTTACACTATTCCTTCATGTAGCACCTCTACGGAAAGAGATTTTCCTCACGAATCCAACGGTATCCTTAGAATTTTGAAATTCGCAAAACTAAAGATGTTACAGCAATCTCAAACTCACCTCGATTTTTTTACCATTTTTCGGATATTAATTATGCGATTTTGAGCTTGTTTTTTGAAGAAAAAACTTAGGAGTTGCACTAATCCGATTTTTTTGCCATAATCTTCAATACTGCATACTCAACTCGAAAAATTTTTTCGCATCAAAAATTGAAAATTTTCATAAGGGGTTAGCCTTTGCGAAAAAAATGCAAAAAAAATAAAATGTGAAATTTTATGTAATTTTGTTTATTGTACGAATCGTTTTCGAATTTCGAACTGCGGAATTCTGGAAAATGATCGAAATTCGAAAAAATGAAGGAGTTACAACGTTTTTGACCTTGAAAATGACCTTGAGTTTTTACGCCAAAAAAGATTTGGTTTTTGCAATGTTTTTCATAGAAAACTTTACACTATTCCTTCATGTAGCACCTCTACGGAAAGAGATTTTCCTCACGAATCCAACGGTGTCCTTAGAATTTTGAAATTCGCAAAACTAAAGATGTTACAGCAATCTCAAACTCACCTCGATTTTTTTACCATTTTTCGGATATTAATTATGCGATTTTGAGCTTGTTTTTTGAAGAAAAAACTTAGGAGTTGCACTAATCCGATTTTTTTGCCATAATCTTCAATACTGCATACTCAACTCGAAAAATTTTTTCGCATCAAAAATTGAAAATTTTCATAAGGGGTTAGCCTTTGCGAAAAAAATGCAAAAAAAAATAAAATGTGAAATTTTATGTAATTTTGTTTATTGTACGAATCGTTTTCGAATTTCGAACTGCGGAATTCTGGAAAATGATCGAAATTCGAAAAAATGAAGGAGTTACAACGTTTTTGACCTTGAAAATGACCTTGAGTTTTTACGCCAAAAAAGATTTGGTTTTTGCAATGTTTTTCATAGAAAACTTTACACTATTCCTTCATGTAGCACCTCTACGGAAAGAGATTTTCCTCACGAATCCAACGGTGTCCTTAGAATTTTGAAATTCGCAAAACTAAAGATGTTACAGCAATCTCAAACTCACCTCGATTTTTTTACCATTTTTCGGATATTAATTATGCGATTTTGAGCTTGTTTTTTGAAGAAAAAACTTAGGAGTTGCACTAATCCGATTTTTTTGCCATAATCTTCAATACTGCATACTCAACTCGAAAAATTTTTTCGCATCAAAAATTGAAAATTTTCATAAGGGGTTAGCCTTTGCGAAAAAAATGCAAAAAAAATAAAATGTGAAATTTTATGTAATTTTGTTTATTGTACGAATCGTTTTCGAATTTCGAACTGCGGAATTCTGGAAAATGATCGAAATTCGAAAAAATGAAGGAGTTACAACGTTTTTGACCTTGAAAATGACCTTGAGTTTTTACGCCAAAAAAGATTTGGTTTTTGCAATGTTTTTCATAGAAAACTTTACACTATTCCTTCATGTAGCACCTCTACGGAAAGAGATTTTCCTCACGAATCCAACGGTGTCCTTAGAATTTTGAAATTCGCAAAACTAAAGATGTTACAGCAATCTCAAACTCACCTCGATTTTTTTACCATTTTTCGGATATTAATTATGCGATTTTGAGCTTGTTTTTTGAAGAAAAAACTTAGGAGTTGCACTAATCCGATTTTTTTGCCATAATCTTCAATACTGCATACTCAACTCGAAAAATTTTTTCGCATCAAAAATTGAAAATTTTCATAAGGGGTTAGCCTTTGCGAAAAAAATGCAAAAAAAATAAAATGTGAAATTTTATGTAATTTTGTTTATTGTACGAATCGTTTTCGAATTTCGAACTGCGGAATTGTGGAAAATGATCGAAATTCGAAAAAATGAAGGAGTTACAACGTTTTTGACCTTGAAAATGACCTTGAGTTTTTACGCCAAAAAAGATTTGGTTTTTGCAATGTTTTTCATAGAAAACTTTACACTATTCCTTCATGTAGCACCTCTACGGAAAGAGATTTTCCTCACGAATCCAACGGTGTCCTTAGAATTTTGAAATTCGCAAAACTAAAGATGTTACAGCAATCTCAAACTCACCTCGATTTTTTTACCATTTTTCGGATATTAATTATGCGATTTTGAGCTTGTTTTTTGAAGAAAAAACTTAGGAGTTGCACTAATCCGATTTTTTTGCCATAATCTTCAATACTGCATACTCAACTCGAAAAATTTTTTCGCATCAAAAATTGAAAATTTTCATAAGGCCTTTGCGAAAAAAATGCAAAAAAAATAAAATGTGAAATTTTATGTAATTTTGTTTATTGTACGAATCGTTTTCGAATTTCGAACTGCGGAATTCTGGAAAATGATCGAAATTCGAAAAAATGAAGGAGTTACAACGTTTTTGACCTTGAAAATGACCTTGAGTTTTTACGCCAAAAAAGATTTGATTTTTGCAATGTTTTTCATAGAAAACTTTACACTATTCCTTCATGTAGCACCTCTACGGAAAGAGATTTTCCTCACGAATCCAACGGTAGAACTCAAAACTAAAGATGTTACAGCAATCTCAAACTCACCTCGATTTTTTTACCATTTTTCGGATATTAATTATGCGATTTTGAGCTTGTTTTTTGAAGAAAAAACTTAGGAGTTGCACTAATCCGATTTTTTTGCCATAATCTTCAATACTGCATACTCAACTCGAAAAATTTTTTCGCATCAAAAATTGAAAATTTTCATAAGGGGTTAGCCTTTGCGAAAAAAATGCAAAAAAAATGCAAAAAAAATAAAATGTGAAATTTTATGTAATTTTGTTTATTGTACGAATCGTTTTCGAATTTCGAACTGCGGAATTCTGGAAAATGATCGAAATTCGAAAAAATGAAGGAGTTACAACGTTTTTGACCTTGAAAATGACCTTGAGTTTTTACGCCAAAAAAGGTTTGGTTTTTGCAATGTTTTTCATAGAAAACTTTAAACTATTCCTTCATGTAGCACCTCTACGGAAAGAGATTTTCCTCACGAATCCAACGGTGTCCTTAGAATTTTGAAATTCGCAAAACTAAAGATGTTACAGCAATCTCAAACTCACCTCGATTTTTTTACCATTTTTCGGATATTAATTATGCGATTTTGAGCTTGTTTTTTGAAGAAAAAACTTAGGAGTTGCACTAATCCGATTTTTTTGCCATAATCTTCAATACTGCATACTCAACTCGAAAAATTTTTTCGCATCAAAAATTGAAAATTTTCATAAGGGGTTAGCCTTTGCGAAAAAAATGCAAAAAAAAATAAAATGTGAAATTTTATGTAATTTTGTTTATTGTACGAATCGTTTTCGAATTTCGAACTGCGGAATTCTGGAAAATGATCGAAATTCGAAAAAATGAAGGAGTTACAACGTTTTTGACCTTGAAAATGACCTTGAGTTTTTACGCCAAAAAAGATTTGGTTTTTGCAATGTTTTTCATAGAAAACTTTACACTATTCCTTCATGTAGCACCTCTACGGAAAGAGATTTTCCTCACGAATCCAACGGTGTCCTTAGAGTTTTGAAATTCGCAAAACTAAAGATGTTACAGCAATCTCAAACTCACCTCGATTTTTTTACCATTTTTCGGATATTAATTATGCGATTTTGAGCTTGTTTTTTGAAGAAAAAACTTAGGAGTTGCACTAATCCGATTTTTTTGCCATAATCTTCAATACTGCATACTCAACTCGAAAAATTTTTTCGCATCAAAAATTGAAAATTTTCATAAGGGGTTAGCCTTTGCGAAAAAAATGCAAAAAAAATAAAATGTGAAATTTTATGTAATTTTGTTTATTGTACGAATCGTTTTCGAATTTCGAACTGCGGAATTCTGGAAAATGATCGAAATTCGAAAAAATGAAGGAGTTACAACGTTTTTGACCTTGAAAATGACCTTGAGTTTTTACGCCAAAAAAGATTTGGTTTTTGCAATGTTTTTCATAGAAAACTTTACACTATTCCTTCATGTAGCACCTCTACGGAAAGAGATTTTCCTCACGAATCCAACGGTGTCCTTAGAATTTTGAAATTCGCAAAACTAAAGATGTTACAGCAATCTCAAACTCACCTCGATTTTTTTACCATTTTTCGGATATTAATTATGCGATTTTGAGCTTGTTTTTTGAAGAAAAAACTTAGGAGTTGCACTAATCCGATTTTTTTGCCATAATCTTCAATACTGCATACTCAACTCGAAAAATTTTTTCGCATCAAAAATTGAAAATTTTCATAAGGGGTTAGCCTTTGCGAAAAAAATGCAAAAAAAATGCAAAAAAAATAAAATGTGAAATTTTATGTAATTTTGTTTATTGTACGAATCGTTTTCGAATTTCGAACTGCGGAATTCTGGAAAATGATCGAAATTCGAAAAAATGAAGGAGTTACAACGTTTTTGACCTTGAAAATGACCTTGAGTTTTTACGCCAAAAAAGGTTTGGTTTTTGCAATGTTTTTCATAGAAAACTTTAAACTATTCCTTCATGTAGCACCTCTACGGAAAGAGATTTTCCTCACGAATCCAACGGTGTCCTTAGAATTTTGAAATTCGCAAAACTAAAGATGTTACAGCAATCTCAAACTCACCTCGATTTTTTTACCATTTTTCGGATATTAATTATGCGATTTTGAGCTTGTTTTTTGAAGAAAAAACTTAGGAGTTGCACTAATCCGATTTTTTTGCCATAATCTTCAATACTGCATACTCAACTCGAAAAATTTTTTCGCATCAAAAATTGAAAATTTTCATAAGGGGTTAGCCTTTGCGAAAAAAATGCAAAAAAATAAAATGTGAAATTTTATGTAATTTTGTTTATTGTACGAATCGTTTTCGAATTTCGAACTGCGGAATTCTGGAAAATGATCGAAATTCGAAAAAATGAAGGAGTTACAACGTTTTTGACCTTGAAAATGACCTTGAGTTTTTACGCCAAAAAAGATTTGGTTTTTGCAATGTTTTTCATAGAAAACTTTACACTATTCCTTCATGTAGCACCTCTACGGAAAGAGATTTTCCTCACGAATCCAACGGTGTCCTTAGAATTTTGAAATTCGCAAAACTAAAGATGTTACAGCAATCTCAAACTCACCTCGATTTTTTTACCATTTTTCGGATATTAATTATGCGATTTTGAGCTTGTTTTTTGAAGAAAAAACTTAGGAGTTGCACTAATCCGATTTTTTTGCCATAATCTTCAATACTGCATACTCAACTCGAAAAATTTTTTCGCATCAAAAATTGAAAATTTTCATAAGGGGTTAGCCTTTGCGAAAAAAATGCAAAAAAAATAAAATGTGAAATTTTATGTAATTTTGTTTATTGTACGAATCGTTTTCGAATTTCGAACTGCGGAATTCTGGAAAATGATCGAAATTCGAAAAAATGAAGGAGTTACAACGTTTTTGACCTTGAAAATGACCTTGAGTTTTTACGCCAAAAAAGATTTGGTTTTTGCAATGTTTTTCATAGAAAACTTTACACTATTCCTTCATGTAGCACCTCTACGGAAAGAGATTTTCCTCACGAATCCAACGGTGTCCTTAGAATTTTGAAATTCGCAAAACTAAAGATGTTACAGCAATCTCAAACTCACCTCGATTTTTTTACCATTTTTCGGATATTAATTATGCGATTTTGAGCTTGTTTTTTGAAGAAAAAACTTAGGAGTTGCACTAATCCGATTTTTTTGCCATAATCTTCAATACTGCATACTCAACTCGAAAAATTTTTTCGCATCAAAAATTGAAAATTTTCATAAGGGGTTAGCCTTTGCGAAAAAAATGCAAAAAAAATAAAATGTGAAATTTTATGTAATTTTGTTTATTGTACGAATCGTTTTCGAATTTCGAACTGCGGAATTCTGGAAAATGATCGAAATTCGAAAAAATGAAGAAGTTACAACGTTTTTGACCTTGAAAATGACCTTGAGTTTTTACGCCAAAAAAGATTTGGTTTTTGCAATGTTTTTCATAGAAAACTTTACACTATTCCTTCATGTAGCACCTCTACGGAAAGAGATTTTCCTCACGAATCCAACGGTGTCCTTAGAATTTTGAAATTCGCAAAACTAAAGATGTTACAGCAATCTCAAACTCACCTCGATTTTTTTACCATTTTTCAGATATTAATTATGCGATTTTGAGCTTGTTTTTTGAAGAAAAAACTTAGGAGTTGCACTAATCCGATTTTTTTGCCATAATCTTCAATACTGCATACTCAACTCGAAAAATTTTTTTGCATCAAAAATTGAAAATTTTCATAAGGGGTTAGCCTTTGCGAAAAAAATGCAAAAAAAATAAAATGTGAAATTTTATGTAATTTTGTTTATTGTACGAATCGTTTCCGAATTTCGAACTGCGGAATTCTGGAAAATGATCGAAATTCGAAAAAATGAAGGAGTTACAACGTTTTTGACCTTGAAAATGACCTTGAGTTTTTACGCCAAAAAAGATTTGGTTTTTGCAATGTTTTTCATAGAAAACTTTACACTATTCCTTCATGTAGCACCTCTACGGAAAGAGATTTTCCTCACGAATCCAACGGTTTCCTTAGAATTTTGAAATTCGCAAAACTAAAGATGTTACAGCAATCTCAAACTCACCTCGATTTTTTTACCATTTTTCGGATATTAATTATGCGATTTTGAGCTTGTTTTTTGAAGAAAAAACTTAGGAGTTGCACTAATCCGATTTTTTTGCCATAATCTTCAATACTGCATACTCAACTCGAAAAATTTTTTCGCATCAAAAATTGAAAATTTTCATAAGGGGTTAGCCTTTGCGAAAAAAATGCAAAAAAAATAAAATGTGAAATTTTATGTAATTTTGTTTATTGTACGAGTCGTTTTCGAATTTCGAACTGCGGAATTCTGGAAAATGATCGAAATTCGAAAAAATGAAGGAGTTACAACGTTTTTGACCTTGAAAATGACCTTGAGTTTTTACGCCAAAAAAGATTTGGTTTTTGCAATGTTTTTCATAGAAAACTTTACACTATTCCTTCATGTAGCACCTCTACGGAAAGAGATTTTCCTCACGAATCCAACGGTGTCCTTAGAATTTTGAAATTCGCAAAACTAAAGATGTTACAGCAATCTCAAACTCACCTCGATTTTTTTACCATTTTTCGGATATTAATTTATTTATTTATTTAAAAATTTGAAGGGCCCCAACACATGAAGGTTATATAGACCCTGTATAGTTCAAATTAATTATTTTGTGTTTTTAATTTACAGGATGTACATATTTTTACAATGCAATATTATACTAATGTACAAATTAAATCAAATTATACATATTTATTTCTGTTAGAAATTTTTTAACGTTGTTGAAATTATTTACATTTGATAATATAGTGATGTCCTTTATATTATATTTATTTTTAGTAGGTAGAAATTTGTTACATGTGTTAAAAATATGATATATTGATAATAGTTGGCCACATTCGCAGCACGGTGGAGATGATTTTTCAATAAGATATTTGTGTGTTATAAGACAGTGTCCTATTTTTAGTCTATTTAATTTAACTAGATCTGTTCGTCGTAAGGACGGTTGGGTATATTTATATGGGATTTGATTTTGAATTTGAAATAATTTTGTTTGGTTATTAGAGGTCCAGTGATCGTTCCATAAGCCATGTAAGTATTTTTTGATCTGAGTCTTATAGTCCGCGGACTGAAATTTGAAGCCATAGTTGGTGTTTCCATTTAGTGCATCTTTTGCCAACTTGTCAACTTTTTCATTTTCTGTGATACCAAAGTGACTGGGAATCCACATAAATTCAATATTTTCATTAGGTATTCTTGATAATATGGTTCCTATTTGTTGAATAATTTGGTTTCTACTAAAAGGGTCACCCATTCCTTCCAAAGAGCTTTTACTATCACTCAATATGAGAGTTTTCTGTCCAGAAGAATAAGGTATAATTCTCTCAAGGCATGTTCTAATTGCCAGCAGTTCACAGCTGTAGATGGACGAATAGTTGTGGATGCGTTCGTATGCAGTAAGGTTCTCCCCAAGGACTGCAAATCCAGCCTTTTCATTTATAACTGAGCCATCTGTATAATAAAGCACATAGTGTCTATATTTCGTATTCATCATCTCTAAGTAGCGTTTTCGAAGTACCGTGGATGACATATTGTCCTTGTTGCAGTATGTAAGTGAAAGATCAATTTTCACATTAGGGTAGGTCCAAGGTGGTGTATTAGGTATCTTCATCGATTCAATACTATCTATATCAAGAGTATATTTCGAGGTAAGTTCCCTGAATTCTCTGTGTGCTCTTATGTACAATGGATGATATCTTGGAGGTTTTAAGATAAATCTGTCAATCTTATGTCTGTCAAAAAGCATTTGCGAAAAAGGATGGTCTTTTACAGAGAGCATTTTGAGAGTGTAGTTGAGCAGTTGTCCTAATCTCCTTATGTGTAGTGGGGGACACGATGAGATTGCCTGTAAACAAATAACTGGACTAGTCCTAAAAGCCCCTGTAGATAACCTCAAGGCGGTGTTTAATATCGGGTCGAGAAGTTTCAAACGAGTTTTCGAGGCAGATGAATAAATCATGGAGGCATAATCAATGGTGGGTAATACTATCGAATTCATTATCCTTAGTAGTGTCCGTTGGTCTGACCCAAATTGTGAGCACCTTAACATTTTGAGAATATTCAATTTCGAGTTAGCCTTTGCCTTGATATGCAGAATATGGTTATGAAAGGTCATTTTTCTATCAAAGATCACACCCAAAAATTTGTAGTTGTCTACAAATTGAATGTTTCTATCAGACAATCTCAAAAAAAGATCTCCAACCATGCCGTTCCTTCGTACAGAAAATCTCATAGCTACTGTCTTCTCCTCATGAAACTGAAAACCACTGGTATCGGTCCATGCTACAAGTTTGTCGATGGTCCTTTGTAATTTATTCGTTATCGCAGAAATTTTCTTACCAGAACTATAAATGACCAGATCGTCAGCGTAAAGTAGGGCCTTTACATCGCTCGTAATCTTATCGAAAATGAAATCTATCGCCAATAGGAAGAGTGTCACACTGAGAACGGATCCCTGAGGGACTCCGTTCTCAAGGCAATATTGTTCAGAGGGAGAGTTTCCCACCACAGTGCAAAAAATGTGTTCCTTTAGAAAATTACTGATAAAAGCAGCCATATTACCATTCACCATAGCAGAGTTCAGCTTCTGAAGAATTAGGGCCCTCCAGACACGATCATATGCCTTTGTCATATCAAAAAAAACTGCAATCAAATCCTTCTTGCAAGAGAAACTTTCCATGATGTCCGAATGTAGTATCGCCAGGTTGTCGACCGTACCTCTATTTCTCCGAAATCCCGATTGGTTCCTGTCAAGTACATTACCTCTCTCAATCACCCAAATTAGTCTCCTATTGACCATTCTCTCAAACAGCTTGCAGAGGCAGTTTGTAAGAGATATTGGCCGATAATTGTCCTTATTCGTAGGATCTTTACCAGATTTCAGAATCGGTATTACGAGTGCCTTCCTCCAGTTGGCAGGAAACACTTGTCTTGTCCAGATATAATTGTAAAAGTCCAGTATGTATTGTCTCGAATTACTATCCAAGTTCTTTAACATTTCATATCTAACGTTGTCAGGCCCAGGAGAGGTCCCTCCACATGATCTTAAAGCAGATCTGAATTCAATGAGAGAAAAAGGAATATTATATACCCCAGCGTTATCCGTGGTGTTCAAACTTATATTCCGAGTAGCCGCATAAGATCTGAATCGTGGTGAGAAATTTCGGGAGGAAGAATTATTAGAAAAATTTAGGGCCAATATATCAGCTATATTCTTCGGATCGGTTTCCAAGGTACCATTATCCTCCATAGCTGTTATCTGTCGGTTACTGGAGCATCCATTCAGAGATCTTATCTTCCTGTATACGAGGGAAGATGGAGTTCGTAAGTCTATGCTTTCGCAAAATTCCACCCATGTCCTTCTTCGGCTATCCCTGATTTCTTTCCGCACTTTGGATTTAATATGGCGGTATTTCGCCAAATTCTCCGACGTTATATTCCTCTTGAACTGCTTAAGAAGCTTTCTTCTTTCTCTAATCAAAGAACGTATCTTTTCGTTCCACCAAGGAACTTCCCTTCCTCTACACTCCGGTTTCCTGCATGGTATGGATTTCTGGGCGGCGGTTATTATGGTGTCGGTAATATAGTGTTCGATTTCGTCTATGTCATTAAATTCGGTAAATGGTCTATTAAGATTGCAGTCAAACATTTCCCAATTTGCTTTCCGCATGTTCCACATTGGCCTACGTTGAAAGGAAGGGGTGTGCCCATTATATCTAATTTGTATCGGGTAATGGTCGCTATTATGTAGGTCATCACAGACATTCCAATCAAAATATTGTGAAATTACGGGTGATATAAGGCTCAGATCAATATGACTAAATGTTCTATACGCAAGGCTAAAATGAGTGGGGCAATCTATATTGTTAAGAATATTAAGTTCATTATCATCAATAAATTTATTTACAACTTTTCCCCTGGCGTCGGTTCTTCCTGATCCCCAGATAGAATTGTGGGCGTTAAAATCTCCTAATATAATGTAAGGGAGGTTAAATTGATTTACAATGTTATTGAGAGCATTTTCAGAAATATTTTCTGACCCGGGAAGATATATTGAGCATATAATACACTTAATAGGAAATTTAATTTTAATTGCTACTACTTGTATATCAGAATTTATGTTGATCTCTTCGGACTCAACTGTATTGTTAACATATATGCATACTCCACCGTGTGCTATTTGTGATGTGTTAACATTCTTATGATAACATGTAAAGTTACGTAGCGTTACATGATTGTTTGATTTAAATCTAGTTTCTTGGATACAAATTGCAAGACAGTTAATTTTAGAAAGTAGTAACTTAATTTCATTCAAATGGCTTGAAAATCCGTTACAGTTCCATTGAATTATTTGGTAATCATTCATTTTCATAGACACTAGAGTTACTTGACAGTGCACCTTCCGTGATGTCATTTGCTTCTCCTTCATTTGTGTTTCGTTTCTTTTTCTTTTCAGCATTCGAGATCTCACGTTTTTTTCTCTTTGATAAACCTTTAGGTAATAAAGCTATTTTTGATCCATTGGGTTGTTTTACCTCTCGAATAGAAGAGACAGAAGAGAGAGCTTCTTTCAATGTTTTTGTTGGTGTTGCTTCCTCCGATCTATTAGTTTGTCTAACTTCATTGCTTTGTTGACATTTGCAAGGGCATGTGCATGCTTTGGATGTTGTTGTTGGTGGTGACACTGCTATGGCTGCATTGGCATATGATGTGGGGAGAGGATTTCGTCTGTCATATTCTTTTTTTGCTTCATATATACTTCTCTTTTCTTTGATACGTATGGTTTGAATTGCGTATTCTTTTTTATAAGCTGGGCATTCTTTCGAGAAACTGTTGTGATCTTTTTGACAGTTGTTACATTTTGGTTGATTATTGCATTTTTCTCGTTTGCCATTTTCGTCAACAAGAGTATGATCAGAGTTACTGCAGTGAGGGCAGATCTTTACTTGTGAGAGACATTTTTCAGAAATATGACCAAATTTAAAGCAATTGTAACAGCGCAATGGATTTGGGATGTAGTGCCTTACTGTGGTATGAAAATATCCAATAAAAATGCTGTCCGGCGTTTCTCTAGTATTAAATGTTGCAATGTAAAGTCCGGAATCGATGTTTGTCAGTTTCTTAGTTTCTGGATCGCGTTTTTTTAAACGTTTTATTTCCACTATTGTTTTGTTTGCTTTAATCATTTCCTCTTTTACCTCCTTGTCATCCAACTCACGTAATTCATTGGTATAAAAAATACCTTTTGAGAGATTAAGTGATTTATGCTCTTCAACTTTTATAAAAATATCTGGTGACAACGATAACATTTTAACTATTTTATTGGCCTGTTTTCCGTTTATGCACTGTATTAGTAGTTCTCCGCTTTTTAATTTTTTACAATTCATAATTTTACCTCCAACAGTGTCTATAGATTTTTGTATGAGGAAAGGCGATATGTTTGTGAAACCCTTATCGGCATGAATTCCCGCTCTGGACATCAGTAAGAAAACTGGTTCCAATGAGTCTGGGTTGAGGACTGCCTTGTCTCTATCGAAGAGTAGGCCTCCCATGTCGGGAGAGGCTTTAAATATTCACTTGTAGCACAAAGATTCAAGCTTAGTGTTGATAAGAAGTTAGAAAAAAAGTTGTTTTTTTGATATGATTTGTAGTTGTTGTTTGTTTATTTGAGTTTTATACTTTCACGCAGAAGTAGATGTGTACGCAGTGAGAGTTAAACACACACTTTTTCGGATATTAATTATGCGATTTTGAGCTTCTTTTTTGAAGAAAAAACTTAGGAGTTGCACTAATCCGATTTTTTTGCCATAATCTTCAATACTGCATACTCAACTCGAAAAATTTTTTCGCATCAAAAATTGAAAATTTTCATAAGGGGTTAGCCTTTGCGAAAAAAATTCAAAAAAAATAAAATGTGAAATTTTATGTAATTTTGTTTATTGTACGAATCGTTTTCGAATTTCGAACTGCGGAATTCTGGAAAATGATCGAAATTCGAAAAAATGAAGGAGTTACAACGTTTTTGACCTTGAAAATGACCTTGAGTTTTTACGCCAAAAAAGATTTGGTTTTTGCAATGTTTTTCATAGAAAACTTTACACTATTCCTTCATGTAGCACCTCTACGGAAAGAGATTTTCCTCACGAATCCAACGGTGTCCTTAGAATTTTGAAATTCGCAAAACTAAAGATGTTACAGCAATCTCAAACTCACCTCGATTTTTTTACCATTTTTCGGATATTAATTATGCGATTTTGAGCTTGTTTTTTGAAGAAAAAACTTAGGAGTTGCACTAATCCGATTTTTTTGCCATAATCTTCAATACTGCATACTCAACTCGAAAAATTTTTTCGCATCAAAAATTGAAAATTTTCATAAGGGGTTAGCCTTTGCGAAAAAAATGCAAAAAAAAATAAAATGTGAAATTTTATGTAATTTTGTTTATTGTACGAATCGTTTTCGAATTTCGAACTGCGGAATTCTGGAAAATGATCGAAATTCGAAAAAATGAAGGAGTTACAACGTTTTTGACCTTGAAAATGACCTTGAGTTTTTACGCCAAAAAAGATTTGGTTTTTGCAATGTTTTTCATAGAAAACTTTACACTATTCCTTCATGTAGCACCTCTACGGAAAGAGATTTTCCTCACGAATCCAACGGTGTCCTTAGAATTTTGAAATTCGCAAAACTAAAGATGTTACAGCAATCTCAAACTCACCTCGATTTTTTTACCATTTTTCGGATATTAATTATGCGATTTTGAGCTTGTTTTTTGAAGAAAAAACTTAGGAGTTGCACTAATCCGAGTTTTTTGCCATAATCTTCAATACTGCATACTCAACTCGAAAAATTTTTTCGCATCAAAAATTGAAAATTTTCATAAGGGGTTAGCCTTTGCGAAAAAAATGCAAAAAAAATAAAATGTGAAATTTTATGTAATTTTGTTTATTGTACGAATCGTTTTCGAATTTCGAACTGCGGAATTCTGGAAAATGATCGAAATTCGAAAAAATGAAGGAGTTACAACGTTTTTGACCTTGAAAATGACCTTGAGTTTTTACGCCAAAAAAGATTTGGTTTTTGCAATGTTTTTCATAGAAAACTTTACACTATTCCTTCATGTAGCACCTCTACGGAAAGAGATTTTCCTCACGAATCCAACGGTGTCCTTAGAATTTTGAAATTCGCAAAACTAAAGATGTTACAGCAATCTCAAACTCACCTCGATTTTTTTACCATTTTTCGGATATTAATTATGCAATTTTGAGCTTGTTTTTTGAAGAAAGAAGAAAAAACTTAGGAGTTGCACTAATCCGATATTTTTGCCATAATCTTCAATACTGCATACTCAACTCGACAAATTTTTTCGCATCAAAAATTGAAAATTTTCATAAGGGGTTAGCCTTTGCGAAAAAAATGCAAAAAAAATAAAATGTGAAATTTTATGTAATTTTGTTTATTGTACGAATCGTTTTCGAATTTCGAACTGCGGAATTCTGGAAAATGATCGAAATTCGAAAAAATGAAGGAGTTACAACGTTTTTGACCTTGAAAATGACCTTGAGTTTTTACGCCAAAAAAGATTTGGTTTTTGCAATGTTTTTCATAGAAAACTTTACACTATTCCTTCATGTAGCACCTCTACGGAAAGAGATTTTCCTCACGAATCCAACGGTGTCCTTAGAATTTTGAAATTCGCAAAACTAAAGATGTTACAGCAATCTCAAACTCACCTCGATTTTTTTACCATTTTTCGGATATTAATTATGCGATTTTGAGCTTGTTTTTTGAAGAAAAAACTTAGGAGTTGCACTAATCCGATTTTTTTGCCATAATCTTCAATACTGCATACTCAACTCGAAAAATTTTTTCGCATCAAAAATTGAAAATTTTCATAAGGGGTTAGCCTTTGCGAAAAAAATGCAAAAAAAATAAAATGTGAAATTTTATGTAATTTTGTTTATTGTACGAATCGTTTTCGAATTTCGAACTGCGGAATTCTGGAAAATGATCGAAATTCGAAAAAATGAAGGAGTTACAACGTTTTTGACCTTGAAAATGACCTTGAGTTTTTACGCCAAAAAAGATTTGGTTTTTGCAATGTTTTTCATAGAAAACTTTACACTATTCCTTCATGTAGCACCTCTACGGAAAGAGATTTTCCTCACGAATCCAACGGTATTTTTGCCATAATCTTCAATACTGCATACTCAACTCGAAAAATTTTTTCGCATCAAAAATTGAAAATTTTCATAAGGGGTTAGGTTAATTTTGCGAAAAAAATGCAAAAAAAATAAAATGTGAAATTTTATGTAATTTTGTTTATTGTACGAATCGTTTTCGAATTTCGAACTGCGGAATTCTGGAAAATGATCGAAATTCGAAAAAATGAAGGAGTTACAACGTTTTTGACCTTGAAAATTACCTTGAGTTTTTACGCCAAAAAAGATTTGGTTTTTGCAATGTTTTTCATAGAAAACTTTACACTATTCCTTCATGTAGCACCTCTACGGAAAGAGATTTTCCTCACGAATCCAACGGTGTCCTTAGAATTTTGAAATTCGCAAAACTAAAGATGTTACAGCAATCTCAAACTCACCTCGATTTTTTTACCATTTTTCGGATATTAATTATGCGATTTTGAGCTTGTTTTTTGAAGAAAAAACTTAGGAGTTGCACTAATCCGATTTTTTTGCCATAATCTTCAATACTGCATACTCAACTCGAAAAATTTTTTCGCATCAAAAATTGAAAATTTTCATAAGGGGTTAGCCTTTGCGAAAAAAATGCAAAAAAAATAAAATGTGAAATTTTATGTAATTTTGTTTATTGTACGAATCGTTTTCGAATTTCGAACTGCGGAATTCTGGAAAATGATCGAAATTCGAAAAAATGAAGGAGTTACAACGTTTTTGACCTTGAAAATGACCTTGAGTTTTTACGCCAAAAAAGATTTGGTTTTTGCAATGTTTTTCATAGAAAACTTTACACTATTCCTTCATGTAGCACCTCTACGGAAAGAGATTTTCCTCACGAATCCAACGGTATTTTTGCCATAATCTTCAATACTGCATACTCAACTCGAAAAATTTTTTCGCATCAAAAATTGAAAATTTTCATAAGGGGTTAGGTTAATTTTGCGAAAAAAATGCAAAAAAAATAAAATGTGAAATTTTATGTAATTTTGTTTATTGTACGAATCGTTTTCGAATTTCGAACTGCGGAATTCTGGAAAATGATCGAAATTCGAAAAAATGAAGGAGTTACAACGTTTTTGACCTTGAAAATGACCTTGAGTTTTTACGCCAAAAAAGATTTGGTTTTTGCAATGTTTTTCATAGAAAACTTTACACTATTCCTTCATGTAGCACCTCTACGGAAAGAGATTTTCCTCACGAATCCAACGGTGTCCTTAGAATTTTGAAATTCGCAAAACTAAAGATGTTACAGCAATCTCAAACTCACCTCGATTTTTTTACCATTTTTCGGATATTAATTATGCGATTTTGAGCTTGTTTTTTGAAGAAAAAACTTAGGAGTTGCACTAATCCGATTTTTTTGCCATAATCTTCAATACTGCATACTCAACTCGAAAAATTTTTTCGCATCAAAAATTGAAAATTTTCATAAGGGGTTAGCCTTTGCGAAAAAAATGCAAAAAAAATAAAATGTGAAATTTTATGTAATTTTGTTTATTGTACGAATCGTTTTCGAATTTCGAACTGCGGAATTCTGGAAAATGATCGAAATTCGAAAAAATGAAGGAGTTACAACGTTTTTGACCTTGAAAATGACCTTGAGTTTTTACGCCAAAAAAGATTTGGTTTTTGCAATGTTTTTCATAGAAAACTTTACACTATTCCTTCATGTAGCACCTCTACGGAAAGAGATTTTCCTCACGAATCCAACGGTGTCCTTAGAATTTTGAAATTCGCAAAACTAAAGATGTTACAGCAATCTCAAACTCACCTCGATTTTTTTACAATTTTTCGGATATTAATTATGCGATTTTGAGCTTGTTTTTTGAAGAAAAAACTTAGGAGTTGCACTAATCCGATTTTTTTGCCATAATCTTCAATACTGCATACTCAACTCGAAAAATTTTTTCGCATCAAAAATTGAAAATTTTCATAAGGGGTTAGCCTTTGCGAAAAAAATGCAAAAAAAATAAAATGTGAAATTTTATGTAATTTTGTTTATTGTACGAATCGTTTTCGAATTTCGAACTGCGGAATTCTGGAAAATGATCGAAATTCGAAAAAATGAAGGAGTTACAACGTTTTTGACCTTGAAAATGACCTTGAGTTTTTACGCCAAAAAAGATTTGGTTTTTGCAATGTTTTTCATAGAAAACTTTACACTATTCCTTCATGTAGCACCTCTACGGAAAGAGATTTTCCTCACGAATCCAACGGTGTCCTTAGAATTTTGAAATTCGCAAAACTAAAGATGTTACAGCAATCTCAAACTCACCTCGATTTTTTTACAATTTTTCGGATATTAATTATGCGATTTTGAGCTTGTTTTTTGAAGAAAAAACTTAGGAGTTGCACTAATCCGATTTTTTTGCCATAATCTTCAATACTGCATACTCAACTCGAAAAATTTTTTCGCATCAAAAATTGAAAATTTTCATAAGGGGTTAGCCTTTGCGAAAAAAATGCAAAAAAAATAAAATGTGAAATTTTATGTAATTTTGTTTATTGTACGAATCGTTTTCGAATTTCGAACTGCGGAATTCTGGAAAATGATCGAAATTCGAAAAAATGAAGGAGTTACAACGTTTTTGACCTTGAAAATGACCTTGAGTTTTTACGCCAAAAAAGATTTGGTTTTTGCAATGTTTTTCATAGAAAACTTTACACTATTCCTTCATGTAGCACCTCTACGGAAAGAGATTTTCCTAACGAATCCAACGGTGTCCTTAGAATTTTGAAATTCGCAAAACTAAAGATGTTACAGCAATCTCAAACTCACCTCGATTTTTTTACCATTTTTCGGATATTAATTATGCGATTTTGAGCTTGTTTTTTGAAGAAAAAACTTAGGAGTTGCACTAATCCGATTTTTTTGCCATAATATTCAATACTGCATACTCAACTCGAAAAATTTTTTCGCATCAAAAATTGAAAATTTTCATAAGGGGTTAGCCTTTGCGAAAAAAATGCAAAAAAAATAAAATGTGAAATTTTATGTAATTTTGTTTATTGTACGAATCGTTTTCGAATTTCGAACTGCGGAATTCTGGAAAATGATCGAAATTCGAAAAAATGAAGGAGTTACAACGTTTTTGACCTTGAAAATGACCTTGAGTTTTTACGCCAAAAAAGATTTGGTTTTTGCAATGTTTTTCATAGAAAACTTTACACTATTCCTTCATGTAGCACCTATACGGAAAGAGATTTTCCTCACGAATCCAACGGTATCCTTAGAATTTTGAAATTCGCAAAACTAAAGATGTTACAGCAATCTCAAACTCACCTCGATTTTTTTACCATTTTTCAGATATTAATTATGCGATTTTGAGCTTGTTTTTTGAAGAAAAAACTTAGGAGTTGCACTAATCCGATTTTTTTGCCATAATCTTCAATACTGCATACTCAACTCGAAAAATTTTTTCGCATCAAAAATTGAAAATTTTCATAAGGGGTTAGCCTTTGCGAAAAAAATGCAAAAAAAATAAAATGTGAAATTTTATGTAATTTTGTTTATTGTACGAATCGTTTTCGAATTTCGAACTGCGGAATTCTGGAAAATGATCGAAATTCGAAAAAATGAAGGAGTTACAACGTTTTTGACCTTGAAAATGACCTTGAGTTTTTACGCCAAAAAAGATTTGGTTTTTGCAATGTTTTTCATAGAAAACTTTACACTATTCCTTCATGTAGCACCTCTACGGAAAGAGATTTTCCTCACGAATCCAACGGTGTCCTTAGAATTTTGAAATTCGCAAAACTAAAGATGTTACAGCAATCTCAAACTCACCTCGATTTTTTTACCATTTTTCGGATATTAATTATGCGATTTTGAGCTTGTTTTTTGAAGAAAAAACTTATGAGTTGCACTAATCCGATTTTTTTGCCATAATCTTCAATACTGCATACTCAACTCGAAAAATTTTTTCGCATCAAAAATTGAAAATTTTCATAAGGGGTTAGCCTTTGCGAAAAAAATGCAAAAAAAATAAAATGTGAAATTTTATGTAATTTTGTTTATTGTACGAATCGTTTTCGAATTTCGAACTGCGGAATTCTGGAAAATGATCGAAATTCGAAAAAATGAAGGAGTTACAACGTTTTTGACCTTGAAAATGACCTTGAGTTTTTACGCCAAAAAAGATTTGGTTTTTGCAATGTTTTTCATAGAAAACTTTACACTATTCCTTCATGTAGCACCTCTACGGAAAGAGATTTTCCTCACGAATCCAACGGTGTCCTTAGAATTTTGAAATTCGCAAAACTAAAGATGTTACAGCAATCTCAAACTCACCTCGATTTTTTTACCATTTTTCGGATATTAATTATGCGATTTTGAGCTTGTTTTTTGAAGAAAAAACTTAGGAGTTGCACTAATCCGATTTTTTTGCCATAATCTTCAATACTGCATACTCAACTCGAAAAATTTTTTCGCATCAAAAATTGAAAATTTTCATAAGGGGTTAGCCTTTGCGAAAAAAATGCAAAAAAAATAAAATGTGAAATTTTATGTAATTTTGTTTATTGTACGAATCGTTTTCGAATTTCGAACTGCGGAATTCTGGAAAATGATCGAAATTCGAAAAAATGAAGGAGTTACAACGATTTTGACCTTGAAAATGACCTTGAGTTTTTACGCCAAAAAAGATTTGGTTTTTGCAATGTTTTTCATAGAAAACTTTACACTATTCCTTCATGTAGCACCTCTACGGAAAGAGATTTTCCTCACGAATCCAACGGTATCCTTAGAATTTTGAAATTCGCAAAACTAAAGATGTTACAGCAATCTCAAACTCACCTCGATTTTTTTACCATTTTTCAGATATTAATTATGCGATTTTGAGCTTGTTTTTTGAAGAAAAAACTTAGGAGTTGCACTAATCCGATTTTTTTGCCATAATCTTCAATACTGCATACTCAACTCGAAAAATTTTTTCGCATCAAAAATTGAAAATTGCGAAAAAAATGCAAAAAAAATAAAATGTGAAATTTTATGTAATTTTGTTTATTGTACGAATCGTTTTCGAATTTCGAACTGCGGAATTCTGGAAAATGATCGAAATTCGAAAAAATGAAGGAGTTACAACGTTTTTGACCTTGAAAATGACCTTGAGTTTTTACGCCAAAAAAGATTTGGTTTTTGCAATGTTTTTCATAGAAAACTTTACACTATTCCTTCATGTAGCACCTCTACGGAAAGAGATTTTCCTCACGAATCCAACGGTGTCCTTAGAATTTTGAAATTCGCAAAACTAAAGATGTTACAGCAATCTCAAACTCACCTCGATTTTTTTACCATTTTTCGGATATTAATTATGCGATTTTGAGCTTGTTTTTTGAAGAAAAAACTTAGGAGTTGCACTAATCCGATTTTTTTGCCATAATCTTCAATACTGCATACTCAACTCGAAAAATTTTTTCGCATCAAAAATTGAAAATTTTCATAAGGGGTTAGCCTTTGCGAAAAAAATGCAAAAAAATAAAATGTGAAATTTTATGTAATTTTGTTTATTGTACGAATCGTTTTCGAATTTCGAACTGCGGAATTCTGGAAAATGATCGAAATTCGAAAAAATGAAGGAGTTACAACGTTTTTGACCTTGAAAATGACCTTGAGTTTTTACGCCAAAAAAGATTTGGTTTTTGCAATGTTTTTCATAGAAAACTTTACACTATTCCTTCATGTAGCACCTCTACGGAAAGAGATTTTCCTCACGAATCCAACGGTGTCCTTAGAATTTTGAAATTCGCAAAACTAAAGATGTTACAGCAATCTCAAACTCACCTCGATTTTTTTACCATTTTTCAGATATTAATTATGCGATTTTGAGCTTGTTTTTTGAAGAAAAAACTTAGGAGTTGCACTAATCCGATTTTTTTGCCATAATCTTCAATACTGCATACTCAACTCGAAAAATTTTTTCGCATCAAAAATTGAAAATTGCGAAAAAAATGCAAAAAAAATAAAATGTGAAATTTTATGTAATTTTGTTTATTGTACGAATCGTTTTCGAATTTCGAACTGCGGAATTCTGAAAAATGATCGAAATTCGAAAAAATGAAGGAGTTACAACGTTTTTGACCTTGAAAATGACCTTGAGTTTTTACGCCAAAAAAGATTTGGTTTTTGCAATGTTTTTCATAGAAAACTTTACACTATTCCTTCATGTAGCACCTCTACGGAAAGAGATTTTCCTCGCGAATCCAACGGTGTCCTTAGAATTTTGAAATTCGCAAAACTAAAGATGTTACAGCAATCTCAAACTCACCTCGATTTTTTTACCATTTTTCGGATATTAATTATGCGATTTTGAGCTTGTTTTTTGAAGAAAAAACTTAGGAGTTGCACTAATCCGATTTTTTTGCCATAATCTTCAATACTGCATACTCAACTCGAAAAATTTTTTCGCATCAAAAATTGAAAATTGCGAAAAAAATGCAAAAAAAATAAAATGTGAAATTTTATGTAATTTTGTTTATTGTACGAATCGTTTTCGAATTTCGAACTGCGGAATTCTGGAAAATGATCGAAATTCGAAAAAATGAAGGAGTTACAACGTTTTTGACCTTGAAAATGACCTTGAGTTTTTACGCCAAAAAAGATTTGGTTTTTGCAATGTTTTTCATAGAAAACTTTACACTATTCCTTCATGTAGCACCTCTACGGAAAGAGATTTTCCTCACGAATCCAACGGTGTCCTTAGAATTTTGAAATTCGCAAAACTAAAGATGTTACAGCAATCTCAAACTCACCTCGATTTTTTTACCATTTTTCGGATATTAATTATGCGATTTTGAGCTTGTTTTTTGAAGAAAAAACTTAGGAGTTGCACTAATCCGATTTTTTTGCCATAATCTTCAATACTGCATACTCAACTCGAAAAATTTTTTCGCATCAAAAATTGAAAATTTTCATAAGGGGTTAGCCTTTGCGAAAAAAATGCAAAAAAATAAAATGTGAAATTTTATGTAATTTTGTTTATTGTACGAATCGTTTTCGAATTTCGAACTGCGGAATTCTGGAAAATGATCGAAATTCGAAAAAATGAAGGAGTTACAACGTTTTTGACCTTGAAAATGACCTTGAGTTTTTACGCCAAAAAAGATTTGGTTTTTGCAATGTTTTTCATAGAAAACTTTACACTATTCCTTCATGTAGCACCTCTACGGAAAGAGATTTTCCTCACGAATCCAACGGTGTCCTTAGAATTTTGAAATTCGCAAAACTAAAGATGTTACAGCAATCTCAAACTCACCTCGATTTTTTTACCATTTTTCAGATATTAATTATGCGATTTTGAGCTTGTTTTTTGAAGAAAAAACTTAGGAGTTGCACTAATCCGATTTTTTTGCCATAATCTTCAATACTGCATACTCAACTCGAAAAATTTTTTCGCATCAAAAATTGAAAATTGCGAAAAAAATGCAAAAAAAATAAAATGTGAAATTTTATGTAATTTTGTTTATTGTACGAATCGTTTTCGAATTTCGAACTGCGGAATTCTGAAAAATGATCGAAATTCGAAAAAATGAAGGAGTTACAACGTTTTTGACCTTGAAAATGACCTTGAGTTTTTACGCCAAAAAAGATTTGGTTTTTGCAATGTTTTTCATAGAAAACTTTACACTATTCCTTCATGTAGCACCTCTACGGAAAGAGATTTTCCTCGCGAATCCAACGGTGTCCTTAGAATTTTGAAATTCGCAAAACTAAAGATGTTACAGCAATCTCAAACTCACCTCGATTTTTTTACCATTTTTCGGATATTAATTATGCGATTTTGAGCTTGTTTTTTGAAGAAAAAACTTAGGAGTTGCACTAATCCGATTTTTTTGCCATAATCTTCAATACTGCATACTCAACTCGAAAAATTTTTTCGCATCAAAAATTGAAAATTGCGAAAAAAATGCAAAAAAAATAAAATGTGAAATTTTATGTAATTTTGTTTATTGTACGAATCGTTTTCGAATTTCGAACTGCGGAATTCTGGAAAATGATCGAAATTCGAAAAAATGAAGGAGTTACAACGTTTTTGACCTTGAAAATGACCTTGAGTTTTTACGCCAAAAAAGATTTGGTTTTTGCAATGTTTTTCATAGAAAACTTTACACTATTCCTTCATGTAGCACCTCTACGGAAAGAGATTTTCCTCACGAATCCAACGGTGTCCTTAGAATTTTGAAATTCGCAAAACTAAAGATGTTACAGCAATCTCAAACTCACCTCGATTTTTTTACCATTTTTCGGATATTAATTATGCGATTTTGAGCTTGTTTTTTGAAGAAAAAACTTAGGAGTTGCACTAATCCGATTTTTTTGCCATAATCTTCAATACTGCATACTCAACTCGAAAAATTTTTTCGCATCAAAAATTGAAAATTTTCATAAGGGGTTAGCCTTTGCGAAAAAAATGCAAAAAAATAAAATGTGAAATTTTATGTAATTTTGTTTATTGTACGAATCGTTTTCGAATTTCGAACTGCGGAATTCTGGAAAATGATCGAAATTCGAAAAAATGAAGGAGTTACAACGTTTTTGACCTTGAAAATGACCTTGAGTTTTTACGCCAAAAAAGATTTGGTTTTTGCAATGTTTTTCATAGAAAACTTTACACTATTCCTTCATGTAGCACCTCTACGGAAAGAGATTTTCCTCACGAATCCAACGGTGTCCTTAGAATTTTGAAATTCGCAAAACTAAAGATGTTACAGCAATCTCAAACTCACCTCGATTTTTTTACCATTTTTCAGATATTAATTATGCGATTTTGAGCTTGTTTTTTGAAGAAAAAACTTAGGAGTTGCACTAATCCGATTTTTTTGCCATAATCTTCAATACTGCATACTCAACTCGAAAAATTTTTTCGCATCAAAAATTGAAAATTGCGAAAAAAATGCAAAAAAAATAAAATGTGAAATTTTATGTAATTTTGTTTATTGTACGAATCGTTTTCGAATTTCGAACTGCGGAATTCTGAAAAATGATCGAAATTCGAAAAAATTAAGGAGTTACAACGTTTTTGACCTTGAAAATGACCTTGAGTTTTTACGCCAAAAAAGATCTGGAAAATGATCGAAATTCGAAAAAATGAAGGAGTTACAACGTTTTTGACCTTGAAAATGACCTTGAGTTTTTACGCCAAAAAAGATTTGGTTTTTGCAATGTTTTTCATAGAAAACTTTACACTATTCCTTCATGTAGCACCTCTACGGAAAGAGATTTTCCTCACGAATCCAACGGTGTCCTTAGAATTTTGAAATTCGCAAAACTAAAGATGTTACAGCAATCTCAAACTCACCTCGATTTTTTTACCATTTTTCGGATATTAATTATGCGATTTTGAGCTTGTTTTTTGAAGAAAAAACTTAGGAGTTGCACTAATCCGATTTTTTTGCCATAATCTTCAATACTGCATACTCAACTCGAAAAATTTTTTCGCATCAAAAATTGAAAATTTTCATAAGGGGTTAGCCTTTGCGAAAAAAATGCAAAAAAATAAAATGTGAAATTTTATGTAATTTTGTTTATTGTACGAATCGTTTTCGAATTTCGAACTGCGGAATTCTGGAAAATGATCGAAATTCGAAAAAATGAAGGAGTTACAACGTTTTTGACCTTGAAAATGACCTTGAGTTTTTACGCCAAAAAAGATTTGGTTTTTGCAATGTTTTTCATAGAAAACTTTACACTATTCCTTCATGTAGCACCTCTACGGAAAGAGATTTTCCTCACGAATCCAACGGTGTCCTTAGAATTTTGAAATTCGCAAAACTAAAGATGTTACAGCAATCTCAAACTCACCTCGATTTTTTTACCATTTTTCAGATATTAATTATGCGATTTTGAGCTTGTTTTTTGAAGAAAAAACTTAGGAGTTGCACTAATCCGATTTTTTTGCCATAATCTTCAATACTGCATACTCAACTCGAAAAATTTTTTCGCATCAAAAATTGAAAATTGCGAAAAAAATGCAAAAAAAATAAAATGTGAAATTTTATGTAATTTTGTTTATTGTACGAATCGTTTTCGAATTTCGATCTGCGGAATTCTGAAAAATGATCGAAATTCGAAAAAATTAAGGAGTTACAACGTTTTTGACCTTGAAAATGACCTTGAGTTTTTACGCCAAAAAAGATCTGGAAAATGATCGAAATTCGAAAAAATGAAGGAGTTACAACGTTTTTGACCTTGAAAATGACCTTGAGTTTTTACGCCAAAAAAGATTTGGTTTTTGCAATGTTTTTCATAGAAAACTTTACACTATTCCTTCATGTAGCACCTCTACGGAAAGAGATTTTCCTCACGAATCCAACGGTGTCCTTAGAATTTTGAAATTCGCAAAACTAAAGATGTTACAGCAATCTCAAACTCACCTCGATTTTTTTACCATTTTTCAGATATTAATTATGCGATTTTGAGCTTGTTTTTTGAAGAAAAAACTTAGGAGTTGCACTAATCCGATTTTTTTGCCATAATCTTCAATACTGCATACTCAACTCGAAAAATTTTTTCGCATCAAAAATTGAAAATTGCGAAAAAAATGCAAAAAAAATAAAATGTGAAATTTTATGTAATTTTGTTTATTGTACGAATCGTTTTCGAATTTCGAACTGCGGAATTCTGAAAAATGATCGAAATTCGAAAAAATTAAGGAGTTACAACGTTTTTGACCTTGAAAATGACCTTGAGTTTTTACGCCAAAAAAGATTTGGTTTTTGCAATGTTTTTCATAGAAAACTTTACACTATTCCTTCATGTAGCACCTCTACGGAAAGAGATTTTCCTCACGAATCCAACGGTGTCCTTAGAATTTTGAAATTCGCAAAACTAAAGATGTTACAGCAATCTCAAACTCACCTCGATTTTTTTACCATTTTTCAGATATTAATTATGCGATTTTGAGCTTGTTTTTTGAAGAAAAAACTTAGGAGTTGCACTAATCCGATTTTTTTGCCATAATCTTCAATACTGCATACTCAACTCGAAAAATTTTTTCGCATCAAAAATTGAAAATTGCGAAAAAAATGCAAAAAAAATAAAATGTGAAATTTTATGTAATTTTGTTTATTGTACGAATCGTTTTCGAATTTCGATCTGCGGAATTCTGAAAAATGATCGAAATTCGAAAAAATTAAGGAGTTACAACGTTTTTGACCTTGAAAATGACCTTGAGTTTTTACGCCAAAAAAGATCTGGAAAATGATCGAAATTCGAAAAAATGAAGGAGTTACAACGTTTTTGACCTTGAAAATGACCTTGAGTTTTTACGCCAAAAAAGATTTGGTTTTTGCAATGTTTTTCATAGAAAACTTTACACTATTCCTTCATGTAGCACCTCTACGGAAAGAGATTTTCCTCACGAATCCAACGGTGTCCTTAGAATTTTGAAATTCGCAAAACTAAAGATGTTACAGCAATCTCAAACTCACCTCGATTTTTTTACCATTTTTCGGATATTAATTATGCGATTTTGAGCTTGTTTTTTGAAGAAAAAACTTAGGAGTTGCACTAATCCGATTTTTTTGCCATAATCTTCAATACTGCATACTCAACTCGAAAAATTTTTTCGCATCAAAAATTGAAAATTTTCATAAGGGGTTAGCCTTTGCGAAAAAAATGCAAAAAAATAAAATGTGAAATTTTATGTAATTTTGTTTATTGTACGAATCGTTTTCGAATTTCGAACTGCGGAATTCTGGAAAATGATCGAAATTCGAAAAAATGAAGGAGTTACAACGTTTTTGACCTTGAAAATGACCTTGAGTTTTTACGCCAAAAAAGATTTGGTTTTTGCAATGTTTTTCATAGAAAACTTTACACTATTCCTTCATGTAGCACCTCTACGGAAAGAGATTTTCCTCACGAATCCAACGGTGTCCTTAGAATTTTGAAATTCGCAAAACTAAAGATGTTACAGCAATCTCAAACTCACCTCGATTTTTTTACCATTTTTCAGATATTAATTATGCGATTTTGAGCTTGTTTTTTGAAGAAAAAACTTAGGAGTTGCACTAATCCGATTTTTTTGCCATAATCTTCAATACTGCATACTCAACTCGAAAAATTTTTTCGCATCAAAAATTGAAAATTGCGAAAAAAATGCAAAAAAAATAAAATGTGAAATTTTATGTAATTTTGTTTATTGTACGAATCGTTTTCGAATTTCGAACTGCGGAATTCTGAAAAATGATCGAAATTCGAAAAAATTAAGGAGTTACAACGTTTTTGACCTTGAAAATGACCTTGAGTTTTTACGCCAAAAAGATCTGGAAAATGATCGAAATTCGAAAAAATGAAGGAGTTACAACGTTTTTGACCTTGAAAATGACCTTGAGTTTTTACGCCAAAAAAGATTTGGTTTTTGCAATGTTTTTCATAGAAAACTTTACACTATTCCTTCATGTAGCACCTCTACGGAAAGAGATTTTCCTCACGAATCCAACGGTGTCCTTAGAATTTTGAAATTCGCAAAACTAAAGATGTTACAGCAATCTCAAACTCACCTCGATTTTTTTACCATTTTTCGGATATTAATTATGCGATTTTGAGCTTGTTTTTTGAAGAAAAAACTTAGGAGTTGCACTAATCCGATTTTTTTGCCATAATCTTCAATACTGCATACTCAACTCGAAAAATTTTTTCGCATCAAAAATTGAAAATTTTCATAAGGGGTTAGACTTTGCGAAAAAAATGCAAAAAAAATAAAATGTGAAATTTTATGTAATTTTGTTTATTGTACGAATCGTTTTCGAATTTCGAACTGCGGAATTCTGGAAAATGATCGAAATTCGAAAAAATGAAGGAGTTACAACGTTTTTGACCTTGAAAATGACCTTGAGTTTTTACGCCAAAAAAGATTTGGTTTTTGCAATGTTTTTCATAGAAAACTTTACACTATTCCTTCATGTAGCACCTCTACGGAAAGAGATTTTCCTCACGAATCCAACGGTGTCCTTAGAATTTTGAAATTCGCAAAACTAAAGATGTTACAGCAATCTCAAACTCACCTCGATTTTTTTACCATTTTTCGGATATTAATTATGCGATTTTGAGCTTGTTTTTTGAAGAAAAAACTTAGGAGTTGCACTAATCCGATTTTTTTGCCATAATCTTCAATACTGCATACTCAACTCGAAAAATTTTTTCGCATCAAAAATTGAAAATTTTCATAAGGGGCCTTTGCGAAAAAAATGCAAAAAAAATAAAATGTGAAATTTTATGTAATTTTGTTTATTGTACGAATCGTTTTCGAATTTCGAACTGCGGAATTCTGGAAAATGATCGAAATTCGAAAAAATGAAGGAGTTACAACGTTTTTGACCTTGAAAATGACATTGAGTTTTTACGCCAAAAAAGATTTGGTTTTTGCAATGTTTTTCATAGAAAACTTTACACTATTCCTTCATGTAGCACCTATACGGAAAGAGATTTTCCTCACGAATCCAACGGTGTCCTTAGAATTTTGAAATTCGCAAAACTAAAGATGTTACAGCAATCTCAAACTCACCTCGATTTTTTTACCATTTTTCGGATATTAATTATGCGATTTTGAGCTTGTTTTTTGAAGAAAAAACTTAGGAGTTGCACTAATCCGATTTTTTTGCCACAATCTTCAATACTGCATACTCAACTCGAAAAATTTTTTCGCATCAAAAATTGAAAATTTTCATAAGGGGTTAGCCTTTGCGAAAAAAATGCAAAAAAAATAAAATGTGAAATTTTATGTAATTTTGTTTATTGTACGAATCGTTTTCGAATTTCGAACTGCGGAATTCTGGAAAATGATCGAAATTCGAAAAAATGAAGGAGTTACAACGATTTTGACCTTGAAAATGACCTTGAGTTTTTACGCCAAAAAAGATTTGGTTTTTGCAATGTTTTTCATAGAAAACTTTACACTATTCCTCCATGTAGCACCTCTACGGAAAGAGATTTTCCTCACGAATCCAACGGTGTCCTTAGAATTTTGAAATTCGCAAAACTAAAGATGTTACAGCAATCTCAAACTCACCTCGATTTTTTTACAATTTTTCGGATATTAATTATGCGATTTTGAGCTTGTTTTTTGAAGAAAAAACTTAGGAGTTGCACTAATCCGATTTTTTTGCCATAATCTTCAATACTGCATACTCAACTCGAAAAATTTTTTCGCATCAAAAATTGATGCGAAAAAAATGCAAAAAAAATAAAATGTGAAATTTTATGTAATTTTGTTTATTGTACGAATCGTTTTCGAATTTCTAACTGCGGAATTCTGGAAAATGATCGAAATTCGAAAAAATGAAGGAGTTACAACGTTTTTGACCTTGAAAATGACCTTGAGTTTTTACGCCAAAAAAGATTTGGTTTTTGCAATGTTTTTCATAGAAAACTTTACACTATTCCTTCATGTAGCACCTCTACGGAAAGAGATTTTCCTCACGAATCCAACGGTGTCCTTAGAATTTTGAAATTCGCAAAACTAAAGATGTTACAGCAATCTCAAACTCACCTCGATTTTTTTACCATTTTTCGGATATTAATTATGCGATTTTGAGCTTGTTTTTTGAAGAAAAAACTTAGGAGTTGCACTAATCCGATTTTTTTGCCATAATCTTCAATACTGCATACTCAACTCGAAAAATTTTTTCGCATCAAAAATTGAAAATTTTCATAAAGGGTTAGCCTTTGCGAAAAAAATGCAAAAAAAAATAAAATGTGAAATTTTATGTAATTTTGTTTATTGTACGAATCGTTTTCGAATTTCTAACTGCGGAATTCTGGAAAATGATCGAAATTCGAAAAAATGAAGGAGTTACAACGTTTTTGACCTTGAAAATGACCTTGAGTTTTTACGCCAAAAAAGATTTGGTTTTTGCAATGTTTTTCATAGAAAACTTTACACTATTCCTTCATGTAGCACCTCTACGGAAAGAGATTTTCCTCACGAATCCAACGGTGTCCTTAGAATTTTGAAATTCGCAAAACTAAAGATGTTACAGCAATCTCAAACTCACCTCGATTTTTTTACCATTTTTCGGATATTAATTATGCGATTTTGAGCTTGTTTTTTGAAGAAAAAACTTAGGAGTTGCACTAATCCGATTTTTTTGCCATAATCTTCAATACTGCATACTCAACTCAAAAAATTTTTTCGCATCAAAAATTGAAAATTTTCATAAGGGGTTAGCCTTTGCGAAAAAAATGCAAAAAAAATAAAATGTGAAATTTTATGTAATTTTGTTTATTGTACGAATCGTTTTCGAATTTCGAACTGCGGAATTCTGGAAAATGATCGAAATTCGAAAAAATGAAGGAGTTACAACGTTTTTGACCTTGAAAATGACCTTGAGTTTTTACGCCAAAAAAGATTTGGTTTTTGCAATGTTTTTCATAGAAAACTTTACACTATTCCTTCATGTAGCACCTCTACGGAAAGAGATTTTCCTCACGAATCCAACGGTGTCCTTAGAATTTTGAAACTCGCAAAACTAAAGATGTTACAGCAATCTCAAACTCACCTCGATTTTTTTACCATTTTTCGGATATTAATTATGCGATTTTGAGCTTGTTTTTTGAAGAAAAAACTTAGGAGTTGCACTAATCCGATTTTTTTGCTATAATCTTCAATACTGCATACTCAACTCGAAAAATTTTTTCGCATCAAAAATTGAAAATTTTCATAAGGGGTTAACCTTTGCGAAAAAAATGCAAAAAAAAATAAAATGTGAAATTTTATGTAATTTTGTTTATTGTACGAATCGTTTTCGAATTTCGAACTGCGGAATTCTGGAAAATGATCGAAATTCGAAAAAATGAAGGAGTTACAACGTTTTTGACCTTGAAAATGACCTTGAGTTTTTACGCCAAAAAAGATTTGGTTTTTGCAATGTTTTTCATAGAAAACTTTACACTATTCCTTCATGTAGCACCTCTACGGAAAGAGATTTTCCTCACGAATCCAACGGTGTCCTTAGAATTTTGAAATTCGCAAAACTAAAGATGTTACAGCAATCTCAAACTCACCTCGATTTTTTTACCATTTTTCGGATATTAATTATGCGATTTTGAGCTTGTTTTTTGAAGAAAAAACTTAGGAGTTGTACTAATCCGATTTTTTTGCCATAATCTTCAATACTGCATACTCAACTCGAAAATTTTTTTTTTCGTGGTTAGCCTTTGCGAAAAAAAAATGCAAAAAAAAATAAAATGTGAAATTTTATGTAATTTTGTTTATTGTACGAATCGTTTTCGAATTTCTAACTGCGGAATTCTGGAAAATGATCGAAATTCGAAAAAATGAAGGAGTTACAACGTTTTTGACCTTGAAAATGACCTTGAGTTTTTACGCCAAAAAAGATTTGGTTTTTGCAATGTTTTTCATAGAAAACTTTACACTATTCCTTCATGTAGCACCTCTACGGAAAGAGATTTTCCTCACGAATCCAACGGTGTCCTTAGAATTTTGAAATTCGCAAAACTAAAGATGTTACAGCAATCTCAAACTCACCTCGATTTTTTTACCATTTTTCGGATATTAATTATGCGATTTTGAGCTTGTTTTTTGAAGAAAAAACTTAGGAGTTGCACTAATCCGATTTTTTTGCCATAATCTTCAATACTGCATACTCAACTCGAAAAATTTTTTCGCATCAAAAATTGAAAATTTTCATAAAGGGTTAGCCTTTGCGAAAAAAATGCAAAAAAAAATAAAATGTGAAATTTTATGTAATTTTGTTTATTGTACGAATCGTTTTCGAATTTCTAACTGCGGAATTCTGGAAAATGATCGAAATTCGAAAAAATGAAGGAGTTACAACGTTTTTGACCTTGAAAATGACCTTGAGTTTTTTACGCCAAAAAAGATTTGGTTTTTGCAATGTTTTTCATAGAAAACTTTACACTATTCCTTCATGTAGCACCTCTACGGAAAGAGATTTTCCTCACGAATCCAACGGTGTCCTTAGAATTTGAAACTCGCAAAACTAAAGATGTTACAGCAATCTCAAACTCACCTCGATTTTTTTACCATTTTTCGGATATTAATTATGCGATTTTGAGCTTGTTTTTTGAAGAAAAAACTTAGGAGTTGCACTAATCCGATTTTTTTGCCATAATCTTCAATACTGCATACTCAACTCGAAAAATTTTTTCGCATCAAAAATTGAAAATTTTCATAAGGGGTTAACCTTTGCGAAAAAAATGCAAAAAAAAAATAAAATGTGAAATTTTATGTAATTTTGTTTATTGTACGAATCGTTTTCGAATTTCGAACTGCGGAATTCTGGAAAATGATCGAAATTCGAAAAAATGAAGGAGTTACAACGTTTTTGACCTTGAAAATGACCTTGAGTTTTTACGCCAAAAAAGATTTGGTTTTTGCAATGTTTTTCATAGAAAACTTTACACTATTCCTTCATGTAGCACCTCTACGGAAAGAGATTTTCCTCACGAATCCAACGGTGTCCTTAGAATTTTGAAATTCGCAAAACTAAAGATGTTACAGCAATCTCAAACTCACCTCGATTTTTTTTACCATTTTTCGGATATTAATTATGCGATTTTGAGCTTGTTTTTTGAAGAAAAAACTTAGGAGTTGCACTAATCCGATTTTTTTGCCATAATCTTCAATACTGCATACTCAACTCGAAAAATTTTTTCGCATCAAAAATTGAAAATTTTCATAAGGGGTTAGCCTTTGCGAAAAAAATGCAAAAAAAATAAAATGTGAAATTTTATGTAATTTTGTTTATTGTACGAATCGTTTTCGAATTTCGAACTGCGGAATTCTGGAAAATGATCGAAATTCGAAAAAATGAAGGAGTTACAACGTTTTTGACCTTGAAAATGACCTTGAGTTTTTACGCCAAAAAAGATTTGGTTTTTGCAATGTTTTTCATAGAAAACTTTACACTATTCCTTCATGTAGCACCTCTACGGAAAGAGATTTTCCTCACGAATCCAACGGTGTCCTTAGAATTTTGAAATTCGCAAAACTAAAGATGTTACAGCAATCTCAAACTCACCTCGATTTTTTTACCATTTTTCGGATATTAATTATGCGATTTTGAGCTTGAATCCAACGGTGTCCTTAGAATTTTGAAATTCGCAAAACTAAAGATGTTACAGCAATCTCAAACTCACCTCGATTTTTTTACCATTTTTCGGATATTAATTATGCGATTTTGAGCTTGTTTTTTGAAGAAAAAACTTAGGAGTTGTACTAATCCGATTTTTTTGCCATAATCTTCAATACTGCATACTCAACTCGAAAATTTTTTTTTCGTGGTTAGCCTTTGCGAAAAAAAATGCAAAAAAAAATAAAATGTGAAATTTTATGTAATTTTGTTTATTGTTGCACTAATCCGATTTTTTTGCCATAATCTTCAATACTGCATACTCAACTCGAAAAATTTTTTCGCATCAAAAATTGAAAATTTTCATAAAGGGTTAGCCTTTGCGAAAAAAATGCAAAAAAAAATAAAATGTGAAATTTTATGTAATTTTGTTTATTGTACGAATCGTTTTCGAATTTCTAACTGCGGAATTCTGGAAAATGATCGAAATTCGAAAAAATGAAGGAGTTACAACGTTTTTGACCTTGAAAATGACCTTGAGTTTTTACGCCAAAAAAGATTTGGTTTTTGCAATGTTTTTCATAGAAAACTTTACACTATTCCTTCATGTAGCACCTCTACGGAAAGAGATTTTCCTCACGAATCCAACGGTGTCCTTAGAATTTTGAAACTCGCAAAACTAAAGATGTTACAGCAATCTCAAACTCACCTCGATTTTTTTACCATTTTTCGGATATTAATTATGCGATTTTGAGCTTGTTTTTTGAAGAAAAAACTTAGGAGTTGCACTAATCCGATTTTTTTGCCATAATCTTCAATACTGCATACTCAACTCGAAAAATTTTTTCGCATCGATTTTTTTACCATTTTTCGGATATTAATTATGCGATTTTGAGCTTGTTTTTTGAAGAAAAAACTTAGGAGTTGCACTAATCCGATTTTTTTGCCATAATCTTCAATACTGCATACTCAACTCGAAAAATTTTTTCGCATCAAAAATTGAAAATTTTCATAAGGGGTTAGCCTTTGCGAAAAAAATGCAAAAAAAAAATAAAATGTGAAATTTTATGTAATTTTGTTTATTGTACGAATCGTTTTCGAATTTCGAACTGCGGAATTCTGGAAAATGATCGAAATTCGAAAAAATGAAGGAGTTACAACGTTTTTGACCTTGAAAATGACCTTGAGTTTTTACGCCAAAAAAGATTTGGTTTTTGCAATGTTTTTCATAGAAAACTTTACACTATTCCTTCATGTAGCACCTCTACGGAAAGAGATTTTCCTCACGAATCCAACGGTGTCCTTAGATTTTTGAAATTCGCAAAACTAAAGATGTTACAGCAATCTCAAACTCACCTCGATTTTTTTACCATTTTTCGGATATTAATTATGCGATTTTGAGCTTGTTTTTTGAAGAAAAAACTTAGGAGTTGCACTAATCCGATTTTTTTGCCATAATCTTCAATACTGCATACTCAACTCGAAAAATTTTTTCGCATCAAAAATTGAAAATTTTCATAAGGGGTTAGCCTTTGCGAAAAAAATGCAAAAAAAAATAAAATGTGAAATTTTATGTAATTTTGTTTATTGTACGAATCGTTTTCGAATTTCGAACTGCGGAATTCTGGAAAATGATCGAAATTCGAAAAAATGAAGGAGTTACAACGTTTTTGACCTTGAAAATGACCTTGAGTTTTTACGCCAAAAAAGATTTGGTTTTTGCAATGTTTTTCATAGAAAACTTTACACTATTCCTTCATGTAGCACCTCTACGGAAAGAGATTTTCCTCACAAATCCAATGGTGTCCTTAGAATTTTTAGAATTTTGAAATTCGCAAAACTAAAGATGTTACAGCAATCTCAAACTCACCTCGATTTTTTTACCATTTTTCGGATATTAATTATGCGATTTTGAGCTTGTTTTTTGAAGAAAAAACTTAGGAGTTGCACTAATCCGATTTTTTTGCCATAATCTTCAATACTGCATACTCAACTCGAAAAATTTTTTCGCATCAAATTTCATAAGGGGTTAGCCTTTGCGAAAAAAATGCAAAAAAAATAAAATGTGAAATTTTATGTAATTTTGTTTATTGTACGAATCGTTTTCGAATTTCGAACTGCGGAATTCTGGAAAATGATCGAAATTCGAAAAAATGAAGGAGTTACAACGTTTTTGACCTTGAAATGGCCTTGAGTTTTTACGCCAAAAAAGATTTGGTTTTTGCAATGTTTTTCATAGAAAACTTTACACTATTCCTTCATGTAGCACCTCTACGGAAAGAGATTTTCCTCACGAATCCAACGGTGTCTTTAGAATTTTGAAATTCGCAAAACTAAAGATGTTACAGCAATCTCAAACTCACCTCGATTTTTTTACCATTTTTCGGATATTAATTATGCGATTTTGAGCTTGTTTTTTGAAGAAAAAACTTAGGAGTTGCACTAATCCGATTTTTTTGCCATAATCTTCAATACTGCATACTCAACTCGAAAAATTTTTTCGCATCAAAAATTGAAAATTTTCATAAGGGGTTAGCCTTTGCGAAAAAAATGCAAAAAAAAATAAAATGTGAAATTTTATGTAATTTTGTTTATTGTACGAATCGTTTTCGAATTTCGAACTGCGGAATTCTGGAAAATGATCGAAATTCGAAAAAATGAAGGAGTTACAACGTTTTTGACCTTGAAAATGACCTTGAGTTTTTACGCCAAAAAAGATTTGGTTTTTGCAATGTTTTTCATAGAAAACTTTACACTATTCCTTCATGTAGCACCTCTACGGAAAGAGATTTTCCTCACGAATCCAACGGTGTCCTTAGAATTTTGAAACTCGCAAAACTAAAGATGTTACAGCAATCTCAAACTCACCTCGATTTTTTTACCATTTTTCGGATATTAATTATGCGATTTTGAGCTTGTTTTTTGAAGAAAAAACTTAGGAGTTGCACTAATCCGATTTTTTTGCCATAATCTTCAATACTGCATACTCAACTCGAAAAATTTTTTCGCATCAAAAATTGAAAATTTTCATAAGGGGTTAACCTTTGCGAAAAAAATGCAAAAAAAAATAAAATGTGAAATTTTATGTAATTTTGTTTATTGTACGAATCGTTTTCGAATTTCGAACTGCGGAATTCTGGAAAATGATCGAAATTCGAAAAAATGAAGGAGTTACAACGTTTTTGACCTTGAAAATGACCTTGAGTTTTTACGCCAAAAAAGATTTGGTTTTTGCAATGTTTTTCATAGAAAACTTTACACTATTCCTTCATGTAGCACCTCTACGGAAAGAGATTTTCCTCACGAATCCAACGGTGTCCTTAGAATTTTGAAATTCGCAAAACTAAAGATGTTACAGCAATCTCAAACTCACCTCGATTTTTTTACCATTTTTCGGATATTAATTATGCGATTTTGAGCTTGTTTTTTGAAGAAAAAACTTAGGAGTTGCACTAATCCGATTTTTTTGCCATAATCTTCAATACTGCATACTCAACTCGAAAAATTTTTTCGCATCAAAAATTGAAAATTTTCATAAGGGGTTAGCCTTTGCGAAAAAAATGCAAAAAAAATAAAATGTGAAATTTTATGTAATTTTGTTTATTGTACGAATCGTTTTCGAATTTCGAACTGCGGAATTCTGGAAAATGATCGAAATTCGAAAAAATGAAGGAGTTACAACGTTTTTGACCTTGAAAATGACCTTGAGTTTTTACGCCAAAAAAGATTTGGTTTTTGCAATGTTTTTCATAGAAAACTTTACACTATTCCTTCATGTAGCACCTCTACGGAAAGAGATTTTCCTCACAAATCCAACGGTGTCCTTAGAATTTTGAAATTCGCAAAACTAAAGATGTTACAGCAATCTCAAACTCACCTCGATTTTTTTACCATTTTTCGGATATTAATTATGCGATTTTGAGCTTGTTTTTTGAAGAAAAAACTTAGGAGTTGCACTAATCCGATTTTTTTGCCATAATCTTCAATACTGCATACTCAACTCGAAAAATTTTTTCGCATCAAAAATTGAAAATTTTCATAAGGGGTTAGCCTTTGCGAAAAAAATGCAAAAAAAAATAAAATGTGAAATTTTATGTAATTTTGTTTATTGTACGAATCGTTTTCGAATTTCGAACTGCGGAATTCTGGAAAATGATCGAAATTCGAAAAAATGAAGGAGTTACAACGTTTTTGACCTTGAAAATGACCTTGAGTTTTTACGCCAAAAAAGATTTGGTTTTTGCAATGTTTTTCATAGAAAACTTTACACTATTCCTTCATGTAGCACCTCTACGGAAAGAGATTTTCCTCACGAATCCAACGGTGTCCTTAGAATTTTGAAATTCGCAAAACTAAAGATGTTACAGCAATCTCAAACTCACCTCGATTTTTTTACCATTTTTCGGATATTAATTATGCGATTTTGAGCTTGTTTTTTGAAGAAAAAACTTAGGAGTTGCACTAATCCGATTTTTTTGCCATAATCTTCAATACTGCATACTCAACTCGAAAAATTTTTTCGCATCAAAAATTGAAAATTTTCATAAGGGGTTAGCCTTTGCGAAAAAAATGCAAAAAAAATAAAATGTGAAATTTTATGTAATTTTGTTTATTGTACGAATCGTTTTCGAATTTCGAACTGCGGAATTCTGGAAAATGATCGAAATTCGAAAAAATGAAGGAGTTACAACGTTTTTGACCTTGAAAATGACCTTGAGTTTTTACGCCAAAAAAGATTTGGTTTTTGCAATGTTTTTCATAGAAAACTTTACACTATTCCTTCATGTAGCACCTCTACGGAAAGAGATTTTCCTCACGAATCCAACGGTGTCCTTAGATTTTTGAAATTCGCAAAACTAAAGATGTTACAGCAATCTCAAACTCACCTCGATTTTTTTACCATTTTTCGGATATTAATTATGCGATTTTGAGCTTGTTTTTTGAAGAAAAAACTTAGGAGTTGCACTAATCCGATTTTTTTGCCATAATCTTCAATACTGCATACTCAACTCGAAAAATTTTTTCGCATCAAAAATTGAAAATTTTCATAAGGGGTTAGCCTTTGCGAAAAAAATGCAAAAAAAAATAAAATGTGAAATTTTATGTAATTTTGTTTATTGTACGAATCGTTTTCGAATTTCGAACTGCGGAATTCTGGAAAATGATCGAAATTCGAAAAAATGAAGGAGTTACAACGTTTTTGACCTTGAAAATGACCTTGAGTTTTTACGCCAAAAAAGATTTGGTTTTTGCAATGTTTTTCATAGAAAACTTTACACTATTCCTTCATGTAGCACCTCTACGGAAAGAGATTTTCCTCACAAATCCAATGGTGTCCTTAGAATTTTTAGAATTTTGAAATTCGCAAAACTAAAGATGTTACAGCAATCTCAAACTCACCTCGATTTTTTTACCATTTTTCGGATATTAATTATGCGATTTTGAGCTTGTTTTTTGAAGAAAAAACTTAGGAGTTGCACTAATCCGATTTTTTTGCCATAATCTTCAATACTGCATACTCAACTCGAAAAATTTTTTCGCATCAAAAATTGAAAATTTTCATAAGGGGTTAGCCTTTGCGAAAAAAATGCAAAAAAAAATAAAATGTGAAATTTTATGTAATTTTGTTTATTGTACGAATCGTTTTCGAATTTCGAACTGCGGAATTCTGGAAAATGATCGAAATTCGAAAAAATGAAGGAGTTACAACGTTTTTGACCTTGAAAATGACCTTGAGTTTTTACGCCAAAAAAGATTTGGTTTTTGCAATGTTTTTCATAGAAAACTTTACACTATTCCTTCATGTAGCACCTCTACGGAAAGAGATTTTCCTCACAAATCCAATGGTGTCCTTAGAATTTTTAGAATTTTGAAATTCGCAAAACTAAAGATGTTACAGCAATCTCAAACTCACCTCGATTTTTTTACCATTTTTCGGATATTAATTATGCGATTTTGAGCTTGTTTTTTGAAGAAAAAACTTAGGAGTTGCACTAATCCGATTTTTTTGCCATAATCTTCAATACTGCATACTCAACTCGAAAAATTTTTTCGCATCAAAAATTGAAAATTTTCATAAGGGGTTAGCCTTTGCGAAAAAAATGCAAAAAAAAATAAAATGTGAAATTTTATGTAATTTTGTTTATTGTACGAATCGTTTTCGAATTTCGAACTGCGGAATTCTGGAAAATGATCGAAATTCGAAAAAATGAAGGAGTTACAACGTTTTTGACCTTGAAAATGACCTTGAGTTTTTACGCCAAAAAAGATTTGGTTTTTGCAATGTTTTTCATAGAAAACTTTACACTATTCCTTCATGTAGCACCTCTACGGAAAGAGATTTTCCTCACGAATCCAACGGTGTCTTTAGAATTTTGAAATTCGCAAAACTAAAGATGTTACAGCAATCTCAAACTCACCTCGATTTTTTTACCATTTTTCGGATATTAATTATGCGATTTTGAGCTTGTTTTTTGAAGAAAAAACTTAGGAGTTGCACTAATCCGATTTTTTTGCCATAATCTTCAATACTGCATACTCAACTCGAAAAATTTTTTTGCATCAAAAATTGAAAATTTTCATAAGGGGTTAGCCTTTGCGAAAAAAATGCAAAAAAAAATAAAATGTGAAATTTTATGTAATTTTGTTTATTGTACGAATCGTTTTCGAATTTCGAACTGCGGAATTCTGGAAAATGATCGAAATTCGAAAAAATGAAGGAGTTACAACGTTTTTGACCTTGAAAATGACCTTGAGTTTTTACGCCAAAAAAGATTTGGTTTTTGCAATGTTTTTCATAGAAAACTTTACACTATTCCTTCATGTAGCACCTCTACGGAAAGAGATTTTCCTCACGAATCCAACGGTGTCCTTAGAATTTTGAAATTCGCAAAACTAAAGATGTTACAGCAATCTCAAACTCACCTCGATTTTTTTACCATTTTTCGGATATTAATTATGCGATTTTGAGCTTGTTTTTTGAAGAAAAAACTTAGGAGTTGCACTAATCCGATTTTTTTGCCATAATCTTCAATACTGCATACTCAACTCGAAAAATTTTTTCGCATCAAATTTCATAAGGGGTTAGCCTTTGCGAAAAAAATGCAAAAAAAATAAAATGTGAAATTTTATGTAATTTTGTTTATTGTACGAATCGTTTTCGAATTTCGAACTGCGGAATTCTGGAAAATGATCGAAATTCGAAAAAATGAAGGAGTTACAACGTTTTTGACCTTGAAATGGCCTTGAGTTTTTACGCCAAAAAAGATTTGGTTTTTGCAATGTTTTTCATAGAAAACTTTACACTATTCCTTCATGTAGCACCTCTACGGAAAGAGATTTTCCTCACGAATCCAACGGTGTCTTTAGAATTTTGAAATTCGCAAAACTAAAGATGTTACAGCAATCTCAAACTCACCTCGATTTTTTTACCATTTTTCGGATATTAATTATGCGATTTTGAGCTTGTTTTTTGAAGAAAAAACTTAGGAGTTGCACTAATCCGATTTTTTTGCCATAATCTTCAATACTGCATACTCAACTCGAAAAATTTTTTCGCATCAAAAATTGAAAATTTTCAAAAGGGGTTAGCCTTTGCGAAAAAAAATGCAAAAAAAAATAAAATGTGAAATTTTATGTAATTTTGTTTATTGTACGAATCGTTTTCGAATTTCGAACTGCGGAATTCTGGAAAATGATCGAAATTCGAAAAAATGAAGGAGTTACAACGTTTTTGACCTTGAAAATGACCTTGAGTTTTTACGCCAAAAAAGATTTGGTTTTTGCAATGTTTTTCATAGAAAACTTTACACTATTCCTTCATGTAGCACCTCTACGGAAAGAGATTTTCCTCACGAATCCAACGGTGTCCTTAGAATTTTGAAATTCGCAAAACTAAAGATGTTACAGCAATCTCAAACTCACCTCGATTTTTTTACCATTTTTCGGATATTAATTATGCGATTTTGAGCTTGTTTTTTGAAGAAAAAACTTAGGAGTTGCACTAATCCGATTTTTTTGCCATAATCTTCAATACTGCATACTCAACTCGAAAAATTTTTTCGCATCAAAAATTGAAAATTTTCATAAGGGGTTAGCCTTTGCGAAAAAAATGCAAAAAAAAAATAAAATGTGAAATTTTATGTAATTTTGTTTATTGTACGAATCGTTTTCGAATTTCGAACTGCGGAATTCTGGAAAATGATCGAAATTCGAAAAAATGAAGGAGTTACAACGTTTTTGACCTTGAAAATGACCTTGAGTTTTTACGCCAAAAAAGATTTGGTTTTTGCAATGTTTTTCATAGAAAACTTTACACTATTCCTTCATGTAGCACCTCTACGGAAAGAGATTTTCCTCACGAATCCAACGGTGTCCTTAGAGTTTTGAAATTCGCAAAACTAAAGATGTTACAGCAATCTCAAACTCACCTCGATTTTTTTACCATTTTTCGGATATTAATTATGCGATTTTGAGCTTGTTTTTTGAAGAAAAAACTTAGGAGTTGCACTAATCCGATTTTTTTGCCATAATCTTCAATACTGCATACTCAACTCGAAAAATTTTTTCGCATCAAAAATTGAAAATTTTCATAAGGGGTTAGCCTTTGCGAAAAAAATGCAAAAAAAATAAAATGTGAAATTTTATGTAATTTTGTTTATTGTACGAATCGTTTTCGAATTTCGAACTGCGGAATTCTGGAAAATGATCGAAATTCGAAAAAATGAAGGAGTTACAACGTTTTTGACCTTGAAAATGACCTTGAGTTTTTACGCCAAAAAAGGTTTGGTTTTTGCAATGTTTTTCATAGAAAACTTTACACTATTCCTTCATGTAGCATCTCTACGGAAAGAGATTTTCCTCACGAATCCAACGGTGTCCTTAGAATTTTGAAATTCGCAAAACTAAAGATGTTACAGCAATCTCAAACTCACCTCGATTTTTTTACCATTTTTCGGATATTAATTATGCGATTTTGAGCTTGTTTTTTGAAGAAAAAACTTAGGAGTTGCACTAATCCGATTTTTTTGCCATAATCTTCAATACTGCATACTCAACTCGAAAAATTTTTTCGCATCAAAAATTGAAAATTTTCATAAGGGGTTAGCCTTTGCGAAAAAAATGCAAAAAAAAATAAAATGTGAAATTTTATGTAATTTTGTTTATTGTACGAATCGTTTTCGAATTTCGAACTGCGGAATTCTGGAAAATGATCGAAATTCGAAAAAATGAAGGAGTTACAACGTTTTTGACCTTGAAAATGACCTTGAGTTTTTACGCCAAAAAAGATTTGGTTTTTGCAATGTTTTTCATAGAAAACTTTACACTATTCCTTCATGTAGCACCTCTACGGAAAGAGATTTTCCTCACGAATCCAACGGTGTCCTTAGAGTTTTGAAATTCGCAAAACTAAAGATGTTACAGCAATCTCAAACTCACCTCGATTTTTTTACCATTTTTCGGATATTAATTATGCGATTTTGAGCTTGTTTTTTGAAGAAAAAACTTAGGAGTTGCACTAATCCGATTTTTTTGCCATAATCTTCAATACTGCATACTCAACTCGAAAAATTTTTTCGCATCAAAAATTGAAAATTTTCATAAGGGGTTAGCCTTTGCGAAAAAAATGCAAAAAAAATAAAATGTGAAAGTTTATGTAATTTTGTTTATTGTACGAATCGTTTTCGAATTTCGAACTGCGGAATTCTGGAAAATGATCGAAATTCGAAAAAATGAAGGAGTTACAACGTTTTTGACCTTGAAAATGACCTTGAGTTTTTACGCCAAAAAAGATTTGGTTTTTGCAATGTTTTTCATAGAAAACTTTACACTATTCCTTCATGTAGCACTTCTACGGAAAGAGATTTTCCTCACGAATCCAACGGTGTCCTTAGAATTTTGAAATTCGCAAAACTAAAGATGTTACAGCAATCTCAAACTCACCTCGATTTTTTTACCATTTTTCGGATATTAATTATGCGATTTTGAGCTTGTTTTTTGAAGAAAAAACTTAGGAGTTGCACTAATCCGATTTTTTTGCCATAATCTTCAATACTGCATACTCAACTCGAAAAATTTTTTCGCATCAAAAATTGAAAATTTTCATAAGGGGTTAGCCTTTGCGAAAAAAATGCAAAAAAAATAAAATGTGAAATTTTATGTAATTTTGTTTATTGTACGAATCGTTTTCGAATTTCGAAATTCGAAAAAATGAAGGAGTTACAACGTTTTTGACCTTGAAAATGACCTTGAGTTTTTACGCCAAAAAAGATTTGGTTTTTGCAATGTTTTTCATAGAAAACTTTACACTATTCCTTCATGTAGCACCTCTACGGAAAGAGATTTTCCTCACGAATCCAACGGTGTCCTTAGAATTTTGAAATTCGCAAAACTAAAGATTTTACAGCAATCTCAAACTCACCTCGATTTTTTTACCATTTTACGGATATTAATTATGCGATTTTGAGCTTGTTTTTTGAAGAAAAAACTTAGGAGTTGCACTAATCCGATTTTTTTGCCATAATCTTCAATACTGCATACTCAACTCGAAAAATTTTTTTGCATCAAATTTCATAAGGGGTTAGCCTTTGCGAAAAAAATGCAAAAAAAAATAATTTTGTTTATTGTACGAATCGTTTTCGAATTTCGAACTGCGGAATTCTGGAAAATGATCGAAATTCGAAAAAATGAAGGAGTTACAACGTTTTTGACCTTGAAAATGACCTTGAGTTTTTACGCCAAAAAAGATTTGGTTTTTGCAATGTTTTTCATAGAAAACTTTACACTATTCCTTCATGTAGCACTTCTACGGAAAGAGATTTTCCTCACGAATCCAACGGTGTCCTTAGAATTTTGAAATTCGCAAAACTAAAGATGTTACAGCAATCTCAAACTCACCTCGATTTTTTTACCATTTTTCGGATATTAATTATGCGATTTTGAGCTTGTTTTTTGAAGAAAAAACTTAGGAGTTGCACTAATCCGATTTTTTTGCCATAATCTTCAATACTGCATACTCAACTCGAAAAATTTTTTCGCATCAAAAATTGAAAATTTTCATAAGGGGTTAGCCTTTGCGAAAAAAATGCAAAAAAAATAAAATGTGAAATTTTATGTAATTTTGTTTATTGTACGAATCGTTTTCGAATTTCGAACTGCGGAATTCTGGAAAATGATCGAAATTCGAAAAAATGAAGGAGTTACAACGTTTTTGACCTTGAAAATGACCTTGAGTTTTTACGCCAAAAAAGATTTGGTTTTTGCAATGTTTTTCATAGAAAACTTTACACTATTCCTTCATGTAGCACTTCTACGGAAAGAGATTTTCCTCACGAATCCAACGGTGTCCTTAGAATTTTGAAATTCGCAAAACTAAAGATGTTACAGCAATCTCAAACTCACCTCGATTTTTTTACCATTTTTCGGATATTAATTATGCGATTTTGAGCTTGTTTTTTGAAGAAAAAACTTAGGAGTTGCACTAATCCGATTTTTTTGCCATAATCTTCAATACTGCATACTCAACTCGAAAAATTTTTTCGCATCAAAAATTGAAAATTTTCATAAGGGGTTAGCCTTTGCGAAAAAAATGCAAAAAAAAATAAAATGTGGAATTTTATGTAATTTTGTTTATTGTACGAATCGTTTTCGAATTTCGAACTGCGGAATTCTGGAAAATGATCGAAATTCGAAAAAATGAAGGAGTTACAACGTTTTTGACCTTGAAAATGACCTTGAGTTTTTACGCCAAAAAAGATTTGGTTTTTGCAATGTTTTTCATAGAAAACTTTACACTATTCCTTCATGTAGCACCTCTACGGAAAGAGATTTTCCTCACGAATCCAACGGTGTCCTTAGAGTTTTGAAATTCGCAAAACTAAAGATGTTACAGCAATCTCAAACTCACCTCGATTTTTTTTACCATTTTTCGGATATTAATTATGCGATTTTGAGCTTGTTTTTTGAAGAAAAAACTTAGGAGTTGCACTAATCCGATTTTTTTGCCATAATCTTCAATACTGCATACTCAACTCGAAAAATTTTTTCGCATCAAAAATTGAAAATTTTCATAAGGGGTTAGCCTTTGCGAAAAAAATGCAAAAAAAATAAAATGTGAAATTTTATGTAATTTTGTTTATTGTACGAATCGTTTTCGAATTTCGAACTGCGGAATTCTGGAAAATGATCGAAATTCGAAAAAATGAAGGAGTTACAACGTTTTTGACCTTGAAAATGACCTTGAGTTTTTACGCCAAAAAAGATTTGGTTTTTGCAATGTTTTTCATAGAAAACTTTACACTATTCCTTCATGTAGCACTTCTACGGAAAGAGATTTTCCTCACGAATCCAACGGTGTCCTTAGAATTTTGAAATTCGCAAAACTAAAGATGTTACAGCAATCTCAAACTCACCTCGATTTTTTTACCATTTTTCGGATATTAATTATGCGATTTTGAGCTTGTTTTTTGAAGAAAAAACTTAGGAGTTGCACTAATCCGATTTTTTTGCCATAATCTTCAATACTGCATACTCAACTCGAAAAATTTTTTCGCATCAAAAATTGAAAATTTTCATAAGGGGTTAGCCTTTGCGAAAAAAATGCAAAAAAAATAAAATGTGAAATTTTATGTAATTTTGTTTATTGTACGAATCGTTTTCGAATGTTACAGCAATCTCAAACTCACCTCGATTTTTTTACCATTTTTCGGATATTAATTATGCGATTTTGAGCTTGTTTTTTGAAGAAAAAACTTAGGAGTTGCACTAATCCGATTTTTTTGCCATAATCTTCAATACTGCATACTCAACTCGAAAAATTTTTTCGCATCAAAAATTGAAAATTTTCATAAGGGGTTAGCCTTTGCGAAAAAAATGCAAAAAAAAATAAAATGTGGAATTTTATGTAATTTTGTTTATTGTACGAATCGTTTTCGAATTTCGAACTGCGGAATTCTGGAAAATGATCGAAATTCGAAAAAATGAAGGAGTTACAACGTTTTTGACCTTGAAAATGACCTTGAGTTTTTACGCCAAAAAAGATTTGGTTTTTGCAATGTTTTTCATAGAAAACTTTACACTATTCCTTCATGTAGCACCTCTACGGAAAGAGATTTTCCTCACGAATCCAACGGTGTCCTTAGAGTTTTGAAATTCGCAAAACTAAAGATGTTACAGCAATCTCAAACTCACCTCGATTTTTTTACCATTTTTCGGATATTAATTATGCGATTTTGAGCTTGTTTTTTGAAGAAAAAACTTAGGAGTTGCACTAATCCGATTTTTTTGCCATAATCTTCAATACTGCATACTCAACTCGAAAAATTTTTTCGCATCAAAAATTGAAAATTTTCATAAGGGGTTAGCCTTTGCGAAAAAAATGCAAAAAAAATAAAATGTGAAATTTTATGTAATTTTGTTTATTGTACGAATCGTTTTCGAATTTCGAACTGCGGAATTCTGGAAAATGATCGAAATTCGAAAAAATGAAGGAGTTACAACGTTTTTGACCTTGAAAATGACCTTGAGTTTTTACGCCAAAAAAGATTTGGTTTTTGCAATGTTTTTCATAGAAAACTTTACACTATTCCTTCATGTAGCACCTCTACGGAAAGAGATTTTCCTCACGAATCCAACGGTGTCCTTAGAATTTTGAAATTCGCAAAACTAAAGATGTTACAGCAATCTCAAACTCACCTCGATTTTTTTACCATTTTTCGGATATTAATTATGCGATTTTGAGCTTGTTTTTTGAAGAAAAAACTTAGGAGTTGCACTAATCCGATTTTTTTGCCATAATCTTCAATACTGCATACTCAACTCGAAAAATTTTTTCGCATCAAAAATTGAAAATTTTCATAAGGGGTTAGCCTTTGCGAAAAAAATGCAAAAAAAATAAAATGTGAAATTTTATGTAATTTTGTTTATTGTACGAATCGTTTTCGAATTTCGAACTGCGGAATTCTGGAAAATGATCGAAATTCGAAAAAATGAAGGAGTTACAACGTTTTTGACCTTGAAAATGACCTTGAGTTTTTACGCCAAAAAAGATTTGGTTTTTGCAATGTTTTTCATAGAAAACTTTACACTATTCCTTCATGTAGCACCTCTACGGAAAGAGATTTTCCTCACGAATCCAACGGTGTCCTTAGAATTTTGAAATTCGCAAAACTAAAGATTTTACAGCAATCTCAAACTCACCTCGATTTTTTTACCATTTTACGGATATTAATTATGCGATTTTGAGCTTGTTTTTTGAAGAAAAAACTTAGGAGTTGCACTAATCCGATTTTTTTGCCATAATCTTCAATACTGCATACTCAACTCGAAAAATTTTTTTGCATCAAATTTCATAAGGGGTTAGCCTTTGCGAAAAAAATGCAAAAAAAAATAAAATGTGAAATTTTATGTAATTTTGTTTATTGTACGAATCGTTTTCGAATTTCGAACTGCGGAATTCTGGAAAATGATTGAAATTCGAAAAAATGAAGGAGTTACAACGTTTTTGACCTTGAAAATGACCTTGAGTTTTTACGCCAAAAAAGATTTGGTTTTTGCAATGTTTTTCATAGAAAACTTTACACTATTCCTTCATGTAGCACCTCTACGGAAAGAGATTTTCCTCACGAATCCAACGGTGTCCTTAGAATTTTGAAATTCGCAAAACTAAAGATGTTACAGCAATCTCAAACTCACCTCGATTTTTTTACCATTTTTCGGATATTAATTATGCGATTTTGAGCTTGTTTTTTGAAGAAAAAACTTAGGAGTTGCACTAATCCGATTTTTTTGCCATAATCTTCAATACTGCATACTCAACTCGAAAAATTTTTTCGCATCAAAAATTGAAAATTTTCTAAGGGGTTAGCCTTTGCGAAAAAAAATGCAAAAAAAAATAAAATGTGAAATTTTATGTAATTTTGTTTATTGTACGAATCGTTTTCGAATTTCTAACTGCGGAATTCTGGAAAATGATCGAAATTCGAAAAAATGAAGGAGTTACAACGTTTTTGACCTTGAAAATGACCTTGAGTTTTTACGCCAAAAAAGATTTGGTTTTTGCAATGTTTTTCATAGAAAACTTTACACTATTCCTTCATGTAGCACCTCTACGGAAAGAGATTTTCCTCACGAATCCAACGGTGTCCTTAGAATTTTGAAATTCGCAAAACGAAAGATGTTACAGCAATCTCAAACTCACCTCGATTTTTTTACCATTTTTCGGATATTAATTATGCGATTTTGAGCTTGTTTTTTGAAGAAAAAACTTAGGAGTTGCACTAATCCGATTTTTTTGCCATAATCTTCAATACTGCATACTCAACTCGAAAAATTTTTTCGCATCAAAAATTGAAAATTTTCATAAGGGGTTAGCCTTTGCGAAAAAAATGCAAAAAAAATAAAATGTGAAATTTTATGTAATTTTGTTTATTGTACGAATCGTTTTCGAATTTCGAACTGCGGAATTCTGGAAAATGATCGAAATTCGAAAAAATGAAGGAGTTACAACGTTTTTGACCTTGAAAATGACCTTGAGTTTTTACGCCAAAAAAGATTTGGTTTTTGCAATGTTTTTCATAGAAAACTTTACACTATTCCTTCATGTAGCACCTCTACGGAAAGAGATTTTCCTCACGAATCCAACGGTGTCCTTAGAATTTTGAAATTCGCAAAACTAAAGATGTTACAGCAATCTCAAACTCACCTCGATTTTTTTACCATTTTTCGGATATTAATTATGCGATTTTGAGCTTGTTTTTTGAAGAAAAAACTTAGGAGTTGCACTAATCCGATTTTTTTGCCATAATCTTCAATACTGCATACTCAACTCGAAAAATTTTTTCGCATCAAAAATTGAAAATTTTCATAAGGGGTTAGCCTTTGCGAAAAAATGCAAAAAAAATAAAATGTGAAATTTTATGTAATTTTGTTTATTGTACGAATCGTTTTCGATTTCGAACTGCGGAATTCTGGAAAATGATCGAAATTCGAAAAAATTAAGGAGTTACAACGTTTTTGACCTTGAAAATGACCTTGAGTTTTTACGCCAAAAAAGATTTGGTTTTTGCAATGTTTTTCATAGAAAACTTTACACTATTCCTTCATGTAGCACCTCTACGGAAAGAGATTTTCCTCACGAATCCAACGGTGTCCTTAGAATTTTGAAATTCGCAAAACTAAAGATGTTACAGCAATCTCAAACTCACCTCGATTTTTTTACCATTTTTCGGATATTAATTATGCGATTTTGAGCTTGTTTTTTGAAGAAAAAACTTAGGAGTTGCACTAATCCGATTTTTTTGCCATAATCTTCAATACTGCATACTCAACTCGAAAAATTTTTTCGCATCAAAAATTGAAAATTTTCAATTTGTGAAAAAAATGCAAAAAAAATAAAATGTGAAATTTTATGTAATTTTGTTTATTGTACGAATCGTTTTCGAATTTCGAACTGCGGAATTCTGGAAAATGATCGAAATTCGAAAAAATGAAGGAGTTACAACGTTTTTGACCTTGAAAGTGACCTTGAGTTTTTACGCCAAAAAAGATTTGGTTTTTGCAATGTTTTTCATAGAAAACTTTACACTATTCCTTCATGTAGCACCTCTACGGAAAGAGATTTTCCTCACGAATCCAACGGTGTCCTTAGAATTTTGAAATTCGCAAAACTAAAGATGTTACAGCAATCTCAAACTCACCTCGATTTTTTTACCATTTTTCGGATATTAATTATGCGATTTTGAGCTTGTTTTTTGAAGAAAAAACTTAGGAGTTGCACTAATCCGATTTTTTTGCCATAATCTTCAATACTGCATACTCAACTCGAAAAATTTTTTCGCATCAAAAATTGAAAATTTTCATAAGGGGTTAGCCTTTGCGAAAAAAATGCAAAAAAAATAAAATGTGAAATTTTATGTAATTTTGTTTATTGTACGAATCGTTTTCGAATGTTACAGCAATCTCAAACTCACCTCGATTTTTTTACCATTTTTCGGATATTAATTATGCGATTTTGAGCTTGTTTTTTGAAGAAAAAACTTAGGAGTTGCACTAATCCGATTTTTTTGCCATAATCTTCAATACTGCATACTCAACTCGAAAAATTTTTTCGCATCAAAAATTGAAAATTTTCATAAGGGGTTAGCCTTTGCGAAAAAAATGCAAAAAAAATAAAATGTGAAATTTTATGTAATTTTGTTTATTGTACGAATCGTTTTCGAATTTCGAACTGCGGAATTCTGGAAAATGATCGAAATTCGAAAAAATGAAGGAGTTACAACGTTTTTGACCTTGAAAATGACCTTGAGTTTTTACGCCAAAAAAGATTTGGTTTTTGCAATGTTTTTCATAGAAAACTTTACACTATTCCTTCATGTAGCACCTCTACGGAAAGAGATTTTCCTCACGAATCCAACGGTGTCCTTAGAATTTTGAAATTCGCAAAACTAAAGATGTTACAGCAATCTCAAACTCACCTCGATTTTTTTACCATTTTTCGGATATTAATTATGCGATTTTGAGCTTGTTTTTTGAAGAAAAAACTTAGGAGTTGCACTAATCCGATTTTTTTGCCATAATCTTCAATACTGCATACTCAACTCGAAAAATTTTTTCGCATCAAAAATTGAAAATTTTCATAAGGGGTTAGCCTTTGCGAAAAAATGCAAAAAAAATAAAATGTGAAATTTTATGTAATTTTGTTTATTGTACGAATCGTTTTCGATTTCGAACTGCGGAATTCTGGAAAATGATCGAAATTCGAAAAAATGAAGGAGTTACAACGTTTTTGACCTTGAAAATGACCTTGAGTTTTTACGCCAAAAAAGATTTGGTTTTTGCAATGTTTTTCATAGAAAACTTTACACTATTCCTTCATGTAGCACCTCTACGGAAAGAGATTTTCCTCACGAATCCAACGGTGTCCTTAGAATTTTGAAATTCGCAAAACTAAAGATGTTACAGCAATCTCAAACTCACCTCGATTTTTTTACCATTTTTCGGATATTAATTATGCGATTTTGAGCTTGTTTTTTGAAGAAAAAACTTAGGAGTTGCACTAATCCGATTTTTTTGCCATAATCTTCAATACTGCATACTCAACTCGAAAAATTTTTTCGCATCAAAAATTGAAAATTTTCAATTTGTGAAAAAAATGCAAAAAAAATAAAATGTGAAATTTTATGTAATTTTGTTTATTGTACGAATCGTTTTCGAATTTCGAACTGCGGAATTCTGGAAAATGATCGAAATTCGAAAAAATGAAGGAGTTACAACGTTTTTGACCTTGAAAGTGACCTTGAGTTTTTACGCCAAAAAAGATTTGGTTTTTGCAATGTTTTTCATAGAAAACTTTACACTATTCCTTCATGTAGCACCTCTACGGAAAGAGATTTTCCTCACGAATCCAACGGTGTCCTTAGAATTTTGAAATTCGCAAAACTAAAGATGTTACAGCAATCTCAAACTCACCTCGATTTTTTTACCATTTTTCGGATATTAATTATGCGATTTTGAGCTTGTTTTTTGAAGAAAAAACTTAGGAGTTGCACTAATCCGATTTTTTTGCCATAATCTTCAATACTGCATACTCAACTCGAAAAATTTTTTCGCATCAAAAATTGAAAATTTTCATAAGGGGTTAGCCTTTGCGAAAAAAATGCAAAAAAAATAAAATGTGAAATTTTATGTAATTTTGTTTATTGTACGAATCGTTTTCGAATGTTACAGCAATCTCAAACTCACCTCGATTTTTTTACCATTTTTCGGATATTAATTATGCGATTTTGAGCTTGTTTTTTGAAGAAAAAACTTAGGAGTTGCACTAATCCGATTTTTTTGCCATAATCTTCAATACTGCATACTCAACTCGAAAAATTTTTTCGCATCAAAAATTGAAAATTTTCATAAGGGGTTAGCCTTTGCGAAAAAAATGCAAAAAAAAATAAAATGTGGAATTTTATGTAATTTTGTTTATTGTACGAATCGTTTTCGAATTTCGAACTGCGGAATTCTGGAAAATGATCGAAATTCGAAAAAATGAAGGAGTTACAACGTTTTTGACCTTGAAAATGACCTTGAGTTTTTACGCCAAAAAAGATTTGGTTTTTGCAATGTTTTTCATAGAAAACTTTACACTATTCCTTCATGTAGCACCTCTACGGAAAGAGATTTTCCTCACGAATCCAACGGTGTCCTTAGAGTTTTGAAATTCGCAAAACTAAAGATGTTACAGCAATCTCAAACTCACCTCGATTTTTTTACCATTTTTCGGATATTAATTATGCGATTTTGAGCTTGTTTTTTGAAGAAAAAACTTAGGAGTTGCACTAATCCGATTTTTTTGCCATAATCTTCAATACTGCATACTCAACTCGAAAAATTTTTTCGCATCAAAAATTGAAAATTTTCATAAGGGGTTAGCCTTTGCGAAAAAAATGCAAAAAAAATAAAATGTGAAATTTTATGTAATTTTGTTTATTGTACGAATCGTTTTCGAATTTCGAACTGCGGAATTCTGGAAAATGATCGAAATTCGAAAAAATGAAGGAGTTACAACGTTTTTGACCTTGAAAATGACCTTGAGTTTTTACGCCAAAAAAGATTTGGTTTTTGCAATGTTTTTCATAGAAAACTTTACACTATTCCTTCATGTAGCACCTCTACGGAAAGAGATTTTCCTCACGAATCCAACGGTGTCCTTAGAATTTTGAAATTCGCAAAACTAAAGATGTTACAGCAATCTCAAACTCACCTCGATTTTTTTACCATTTTTCGGATATTAATTATGCGATTTTGAGCTTGTTTTTTGAAGAAAAAACTTAGGAGTTGCACTAATCCGATTTTTTTGCCATAATCTTCAATACTGCATACTCAACTCGAAAAATTTTTTCGCATCAAAAATTGAAAATTTTCATAAGGGGTTAGCCTTTGCGAAAAAAATGCAAAAAAAATAAAATGTGAAATTTTATGTAATTTTGTTTATTGTACGAATCGTTTTCGAATTTCGTTCGTTTAGCCTTTGCGAAAAAAATGCAAAAAAAATAAAATGTGAAATTTTATGTAATTTTGTTTATTGTACGAATCGTTTTCGAATTTCGAACTGCGGAATTCTGGAAAATGATCGAAATTCGAAAAAATGAAGGAGTTACAACGTTTTTGACCTTGAAAATGACCTTGAGTTTTTACGCCAAAAAAGATTTGGTTTTTGCAATGTTTTTCATAGAAAACTTTACACTATTCCTTCATGTAGCACCTCTACGGAAAGAGATTTTCCTCACGAATCCAACGGTGTCCTTAGAATTTTGAAATTCGCAAAACTAAAGATGTTACAGCAATCTCAAACTCACCTCGATTTTTTTACCATTTTACGGATATTAATTATGCGATTTTGAGCTTGTTTTTTGAAGAAAAAACTTAGGAGTTGCACTAATCCGATTTTTTTGCCATAATCTTCAATACTGCATACTCAACTCGAAAAATTTTTTTGCATCAAATTTCATAAGGGGTTAGCCTTTGCGAAAAAAATGCAAAAAAAAATAAAATGTGAAATTTTATGTAATTTTGTTTATTGTACGAATCGTTTTCGAATTTCGAACTGCGGAATTCTGGAAAATGATTGAAATTCGAAAAAATGAAGGAGTTACAACGTTTTTGACCTTGAAAATGACCTTGAGTTTTTACGCCAAAAAAGATTTGGTTTTTGCAATGTTTTTCATAGAAAACTTTACACTATTCCTTCATGTAGCACCTCTACGGAAAGAGATTTTCCTCACGAATCCAACGGTGTCCTTAGAATTTTGAAATTCGCAAAACTAAAGATGTTACAGCAATCTCAAACTCACCTCGATTTTTTTACCATTTTTCGGATATTAATTATGCGATTTTGAGCTTGTTTTTTGAAGAAAAAACTTAGGAGTTGCACTAATCCGATTTTTTTGCCATAATCTTCAATACTGCATACTCAACTCGAAAAATTTTTTCGCATCAAAAATTGAAAATTTTCTAAGGGGTTAGCCTTTGCGAAAAAAAATGCAAAAAAAAATAAAATGTGAAATTTTATGTAATTTTGTTTATTGTACGAATCGTTTTCGAATTTCTAACTGCGGAATTCTGGAAAATGATCGAAATTCGAAAAAATGAAGGAGTTACAACGTTTTTGACCTTGAAAATGACCTTGAGTTTTTACGCCAAAAAAGATTTGGTTTTTGCAATGTTTTTCATAGAAAACTTTACACTATTCCTTCATGTAGCACCTCTACGGAAAGAGATTTTCCTCACGAATCCAACGGTGTCCTTAGAATTTTGAAATTCGCAAAACGAAAGATGTTACAGCAATCTCAAACTCACCTCGATTTTTTTACCATTTTTCGGATATTAATTATGCGATTTTGAGCTTGTTTTTTGAAGAAAAAACTTAGGAGTTGCACTAATCCGATTTTTTTGCCATAATCTTCAATACTGCATACTCAACTCGAAAAATTTTTTCGCATCAAAAATTGAAAATTTTCATAAGGGGTTAGCCTTTGCGAAAAAAATGCAAAAAAAATAAAATGTGAAATTTTATGTAATTTTGTTTATTGTACGAATCGTTTTCGAATTTCGAACTGCGGAATTCTGGAAAATGATCGAAATTCGAAAAAATGAAGGAGTTACAACGTTTTTGACCTTGAAAATGACCTTGAGTTTTTACGCCAAAAAAGATTTGGTTTTTGCAATGTTTTTCATAGAAAACTTTACACTATTCCTTCATGTAGCACCTCTACGGAAAGAGATTTTCCTCACGAATCCAACGGTGTCCTTAGAATTTTGAAATTCGCAAAACTAAAGATTTTACAGCAATCTCAAACTCACCTCGATTTTTTTACCATTTTACGGATATTAATTATGCGATTTTGAGCTTGTTTTTTGAAGAAAAAACTTAGGAGTTGCACTAATCCGATTTTTTTGCCATAATCTTCAATACTGCATACTCAACTCGAAAAATTTTTTTGCATCAAATTTCATAAGGGGTTAGCCTTTGCGAAAAAAATGCAAAAAAAAATAAAATGTGAAATTTTATGTAATTTTGTTTATTGTACGAATCGTTTTCGAATTTCGAACTGCGGAATTCTGGAAAATGATTGAAATTCGAAAAAATGAAGGAGTTACAACGTTTTTGACCTTGAAAATGACCTTGAGTTTTTACGCCAAAAAAGATTTGGTTTTTGCAATGTTTTTCATAGAAAACTTTACACTATTCCTTCATGTAGCACCTCTACGGAAAGAGATTTTCCTCACGAATCCAACGGTGTCCTTAGAATCCAACGGTGTCCTTGAAAATGACCTTGAGTTTTTACGCCAAAAAAGATTTGGTTTTTGCAATGTTTTTCATAGAAAACTTTACACTATTCCTTCATGTAGCACCTCTACGGAAAGAGATTTTCCTCACGAATCCAACGGTGTCCTTAGAATTTTGAAATTCGCAAAACTAAAGATGTTACAGCAATCTCAAACTCACCTCGATTTTTTTACCATTTTTCGGATATTAATTATGCGATTTTGAGCTTGTTTTTTGAAGAAAAAACTTAGGAGTTGCACTAATCCGATTTTTTTGCCATAATCTTCAATACTGCATACTCAACTCGAAAAATTTTTTCGCATCAAAAATTGAAAATTTTCTAAGGGGTTAGCCTTTGCGAAAAAAAATGCAAAAAAAAATAAAATGTGAAATTTTATGTAATTTTGTTTATTGTACGAATCGTTTTCGAATTTCTAACTGCGGAATTCTGGAAAATGATCGAAATTCGAAAAAATGAAGGAGTTACAACGTTTTTGACCTTGAAAATGACCTTGAGTTTTTACGCCAAAAAAGATTTGGTTTTTGCAATGTTTTTCATAGAAAACTTTACACTATTCCTTCATGTAGCACCTCTACGGAAAGAGATTTTCCTCACGAATCCAACGGTGTCCTTAGAATTTTGAAATTCGCAAAACGAAAGATGTTACAGCAATCTCAAACTCACCTCGATTTTTTTACCATTTTTCGGATATTAATTATGCGATTTTGAGCTTGTTTTTTGAAGAAAAAACTTAGGAGTTGCACTAATCCGATTTTTTTGCCATAATCTTCAATACTGCATACTCAACTCGAAAAATTTTTTCGCATCAAAAATTGAAAATTTTCATAAGGGGTTAGCCTTTGCGAAAAAAATGCAAAAAAAATAAAATGTGAAATTTTATGTAATTTTGTTTATTGTACGAATCGTTTTCGAATTTCGAACTGCGGAATTCTGGAAAATGATCGAAATTCGAAAAAATGAAGGAGTTACAACGTTTTTGACCTTGAAAATGACCTTGAGTTTTTACGCCAAAAAAGATTTGGTTTTTGCAATGTTTTTCATAGAAAACTTTACACTATTCCTTCATGTAGCACCTCTACGGAAAGAGATTTTCCTCACGAATCCAACGGTGTCCTTAGAATTTTGAAATTCGCAAAACTAAAGATTTTACAGCAATCTCAAACTCACCTCGATTTTTTTACCATTTTACGGATATTAATTATGCGATTTTGAGCTTGTTTTTTGAAGAAAAAACTTAGGAGTTGCACTAATCCGATTTTTTTGCCATAATCTTCAATACTGCATACTCAACTCGAAAAATTTTTTTGCATCAAATTTCATAAGGGGTTAGCCTTTGCGAAAAAAATGCAAAAAAAAATAAAATGTGAAATTTTATGTAATTTTGTTTATTGTACGAATCGTTTTCGAATTTCGAACTGCGGAATTCTGGAAAATGATTGAAATTCGAAAAAATGAAGGAGTTACAACGTTTTTGACCTTGAAAATGACCTTGAGTTTTTACGCCAAAAAAGATTTGGTTTTTGCAATGTTTTTCATAGAAAACTTTACACTATTCCTTCATGTAGCACCTCTACGGAAAGAGATTTTCCTCACGAATCCAACGGTGTCCTTAGAATTTTGAAATTCGCAAAACTAAAGATGTTACAGCAATCTCAAACTCACCTCGATTTTTTTACCATTTTTCGGATATTAATTATGCGATTTTGAGCTTGTTTTTTGAAGAAAAAACTTAGGAGTTGCACTAATCCGATTTTTTTGCCAAAAATTTTCATAAGGGGTTAGCCTTTGCGAAAAAAATGCAAAAAAAATAAAATGTGAAATTTTATGTAATTTTGTTTATTGTACGAATCGTTTTCGAATTTCGAACTGCGGAATTCTGGAAAATGATCGAAATTCGAAAAAATGAAGGAGTTACAACGTTTTTGACCTTGAAAATGACCTTGAGTTTTTACGCCAAAAAAGATTTGGTTTTTGCAATGTTTTTCATAGAAAACTTTACACTATTCCTTCATGTAGCACCTCTACGGAAAGAGATTTTCCTCACGAATCCAACGGTGTCCTTAGAATTTTGAAATTCGCAAAACTAAAGATGTTACAGCAATCTCAAACTCACCTCGATTTTTTTACCATTTTTCGGATATTAATTATGCGATTTTGAGCTTGTTTTTTGAAGAAAAAACTTAGGAGTTGCACTAATCCGATTTTTTTGCCATAATCTTCAATACTGCATACTCAACTCGAAAAATTTTTTCGCATCAAAAATTGAAAATTTTCATAAGGGGTTAGCCTTTGCGAAAAAATGCAAAAAAAATAAAATGTGAAATTTTATGTAATTTTGTTTATTGTACGAATCGTTTTCGATTTCGAACTGCGGAATTCTGGAAAATGATCGAAATTCGAAAAAATGAAGGAGTTACAACGTTTTTGACCTTGAAAATGACCTTGAGTTTTTACGCCAAAAAAGATTTGGTTTTTGCAATGTTTTTCATAGAAAACTTTACACTATTCCTTCATGTAGCACCTCTACGGAAAGAGATTTTCCTCACGAATCCAACGGTGTCCTTAGAATTTTGAAATTCGCAAAACTAAAGATGTTACAGCAATCTCAAACTCACCTCGATTTTTTTACCATTTTTCGGATATTAATTATGCGATTTTGAGCTTGTTTTTTGAAGAAAAAACTTAGGAGTTGCACTAATCCGATTTTTTTGCCATAATCTTCAATACTGCATACTCAACTCGAAAAATTTTTTCGCATCAAAAATTGAAAATTTTCAATTTGTGAAAAAAATGCAAAAAAAATAAAATGTGAAATTTTATGTAATTTTGTTTATTGTACGAATCGTTTTCGAATTTCGAACTGCGGAATTCTGGAAAATGATCGAAATTCGAAAAAATGAAGGAGTTACAACGTTTTTGACCTTGAAAGTGACCTTGAGTTTTTACGCCAAAAAAGATTTGGTTTTTGCAATGTTTTTCATAGAAAACTTTACACTATTCCTTCATGTAGCACCTCTACGGAAAGAGATTTTCCTCACGAATCCAACGGTGTCCTTAGAATTTTGAAATTCGCAAAACTAAAGATGTTACAGCAATCTCAAACTCACCTCGATTTTTTTACCATTTTTCGGATATTAATTATGCGATTTTGAGCTTGTTTTTTGAAGAAAAAACTTAGGAGTTGCACTAATCCGATTTTTTTGCCATAATCTTCAATACTGCATACTCAACTCGAAAAATTTTTTCGCATCAAAAATTGAAAATTTTCATAAGGGGTTAGCCTTTGCGAAAAAAATGCAAAAAAAATAAAATGTGAAATTTTATGTAATTTTGTTTATTGTACGAATCGTTTTCGAATTTCGAACTGCGGAATTCTGGAAAATGATCGAAATTCGAAAAAATGAAGGAGTTACAACGTTTTTGACCTTGAAAATGACCTTGAGTTTTTACGCCAAAAAAGATTTGGTTTTTGCAATGTTTTTCATAGAAAACTTTACACTATTCCTTCATGTAGCACCTCTACGGAAAGAGATTTTCCTCACGAATCCAACGGTGTCCTTAGAATTTTGAAATTCGCAAAACTAAAGATGTTACAGCAATCTCAAACTCACCTCGATTTTTTTACCATTTTTCGGATATTAATTATGCGATTTTGAGCTTGTTTTTTGAAGAAAAAACTTAGGAGTTGCACTAATCCGATTTTTTTGCCATAATCTTCAATACTGCATACTCAACTCGAAAAATTTTTTCGCATCAAAAATTGAAAATTTTCATAAGGGCCTTTGCGAAAAAAATGCAAAAAAAATAAAATGTGAAATTTTATGTAATTTTGTTTATTGTACGAATCGTTTTCGAATTTCGAACTGCGGAATTCTGGAAAATGATCGAAATTCGAAAAAATGAAGGAGTTACAACGTTTTTGACCTTGAAAATGACCTTGAGTTTTTACGCCAAAAAAGATTTGGTTTTTGCAATGTTTTTCATAGAAAACTTTACACTATTCCTTCATGTAGCACCTCTACGGAAAGAGATTTTCCTCACGAATCCAACGGTGTCCTTAGAATTTTGAAATTCGCAAAACTAAAGATGTTACAGCAATCTCAAACTCACCTCGATTTTTTTACCATTTTTCGGATATTAATTATGCGATTTTGAGCTTGTTTTTTGAAGAAAAAACTTAGGAGTTGCACTAATCCGATTTTTTTGCCATAATCTTCAATACTGCATACTCAACTCGAAAAATTTTTTCGCATCAAAAATTGAAAATTTTCATAAGGGGTTAGCCCTTGCGAAAAAAATGCAAAAAAAATAAAATGTGAAATTTTATGTAATTTTGTTTATTGTACGAATCGTTTTCGAATTTCGAACTGCGGAATTCTGGAAAATGATCGAAATTCGAAAAAATGAAGGAGTTACAACGTTTTTGACCTTGAAAATGACCTTGAGTTTTTACGCCAAACAAGATTTGGTTTTTGCAATGTTTTTCATAGAAAACTTTACACTATTCCTTCATGTAGCACCTCTACGGAAAGAGATTTTCCTCACGAATCCAACGGTGTCCTTAGAATTTTGAAATTCGCAAAACTAAAGATGTTACAGCAATCTCAAACTCACCTCGATTTTTTTACCATTTTTCGGATATTAATTATGCGATTTTGAGCTTGTTTTTTGAAGAAAAAACTTAGGAGTTGCACTAATCCGATTGTTTTGCCATAATCTTCAATACTGCATACTCAACTCGAACAATTTTTTCGCATCAAAAATTGAAAATTTTCATAAGGGTTTCGCCTTTGCGAAAAAAATGCAAAAAAAAATAAAATGTGAAATTTTATGTAATTTTGTTTATTGTACGAATCGTTTTCGAATTTCGAACTGCGGAATTCTGGAAAATGATCGAAATTCGAAAAAATGAAGGAGTTACAACGTTTTTGACCTTGAAAATGACCTTGAGTTTTTACGCCAAAAAAGATTTGGTTTTTGCAATGTTTTTCATAGAAAACTTTACACTATTCCTTCATGTAGCACCTCTACGGAAAGAGATTTTCCTCACGAATCCAACGGTGTCCTTAGAATTTTGAAATTCGCAAAACTAAAGATGTTACAGCAATCTCAAACTCACCTCGATTTTTTTACCATTTTTCGGATATTAATTATGCGATTTTGAGCTTGTTTTTTGAAGAAAAAACTTAGGAGTTGCACTAATCCGATTTTTTTGCCATAATCTTAGAATTTTGAAATTCGCAAAACTAAAGATGTTACAGCAATCTCAAACTCACCTCGATTTTTTTACCATTTTTCGGATATTAATTATGCGATTTTGAGCTTGTTTTTTGAAGAAAAAACTTAGGAGTTGCACTAATCCGATTTTTTTGCCATAATCTTCAATACTGCATACTCAACTCGAACAATTTTTTCGCATCAAAAATTGAAAATTTTCATAAGGGGTTAGCCTTTGCGAAAAAAATGCAAAAAAAATAAAATGTGAAATTTTATGTAATTTTGTTTATTGTACGAATCGTTTTCGAATTTCGAACTGCGGAATTCTGGAAAATGATCGAAATTCGAAAAAATGAAGGAGTTACAACGTTTTTGACCTTGAAAATGACCTTGAGTTTTTACGCCAAAAAAGATTTGGTTTTTGCAATGTTTTTCATAGAAAACTTTACACTATTCCTTCATGTAGCACCTCTACGGAAAGAGATTTTCCTCACGAATCCAACGGTGTCCTTAGAATTTTGAAATTCGCAAAACTAAAGATGTTACAGCAATCTCAAACTCACCTCGATTTTTTTACCATTTTTCGGATATTAATTATGCGATTCTGAGCTTGTTTTTTGAAGAAAAAACTTAGGAGTTGCACTAATCCGATTTTTTTGCCATAATCTTCAATACTGCATACTCAACTCGAAAAATTTTTTCGCATCAAAAATTGAAAATTTTCATAAGGGGTTAGCCTTTGCGAAAAAAATGCAAAAAAAATAAAATGTGAAATTTTATGTAATTTTGTTTATTGTACGAATCGTTTTCGAATTTCGAACTCCGGAATTCTGGAAAATGATCGAAATTCGAAAAAATGAAGGAGTTACAACGTTTTTGACCTTGAAAATGACCTTGAGTTTTTACGCCAAAAAAGATTTGGTTTTTGCAATGTTTTTCATAGAAAACTTTACACTATTCCTTCATGTAGCACCTCTACGGAAAGAGATTTTCCTCACGAATCCAACGGTGTCCTTAGAATTTTGAAATTCACAAAACTAAAGATGTTACAGCAATCTCAAACTCACCTCGATTTTTTTACCATTTTTCGGATATTAATTATGCGATTTTGAGCTTGTTTTTTGAAGAAAAAACTTAGGAGTTGCACTAATCCGATTTTTTTGCCATAATCTTCAATACTGCATACTCAACTCGAAAAAATTTTTCGCATCAAAAATTGAAAATTTTCATAAGGGGTTAGCCTTTGCGAAAAAAATGCAAAAAAAATAAAATGTGAAATTTTATGTAATTTTGTTTATTGTACGAATCGTTTTCGAATTTCGAACTGCGGAATTCTGGAAAATGATCGAAATTCGAAAAAATGAAGGAGTTACAACGTTTTTGACCTTGAAAATGACCTTGAGTTTTTACCCCAAAAAAGATTTGGTTTTTGCAATGTTTTTCATAGAAAACTTTACACTATTCCTTCATGTAGCACTTCTACGGAAAGAGATTTTCCTCACGAATCCAACGGTGTCCTTAGAATTTTGAAATTCGCAAAACTAAAGATGTTACAGCAATCTCAAACTCACCTTGATTTTTTTACCATTTTTCGGATATTAATTATGCGATTTTGAGCTTGTTTTTTGAAGAAAAAACTTAGGAGTTGCACTAATCCGATTTTTTTGCCATAATCTTCAATACTGCATACTCAACTCGAAAAATTTTTTCGCATCAAAAATTGAAAATTTTCATAAGGGGTTAGCCTTTGCGAAAAAAATGCTAAAAAAATAAAATGTGAAATTTTATGTAATTTTGTTTATTGTACGAATCGTTTTCGAATTTCGAACTGCGGAATTCTGGAAAATGATCGAAATTCGAAAAAATGAAGGAGTTACAACGTTTTTGACCTTGAAAATGACCTTGAGTTTTTACGCCAAAAAAGATTTGGTTTTTGCAATGTTTTTCATAGAAAACTTTACACTATTCCTTCATGTAGCACCTCTACGGAAAGAGATTTTCCTCACGAATCCAACGGTGTCCTTAGAATTTTGAAATTCGCAAAACTAAAGATGTTACAGCAATCTCAAACTCACCTCGATTTTTTTACCATTTTTCGGATATTAATTATGCGATTTTGAGCTTGTTTTTTGAAGAAAAAACTTAGGAGTTGCACTAATCCGATTTTTTTGCCATAATCTTCAATACTGCATACTCAACTCGAAAAATTTTTTCGCATCAAAAATTGAAAATTTTCATAAGGGGTTAGCCTTTGCGAAAAAAATGCAAAAAAAATAAAATGTGAAATTTTATGTAATTTTGTTTATTGTACGAATCGTTTTCGAATTTCGAACTGCGGAATTCTGGAAAATGATCGAAATTCGAAAAAATGAAGGAGTTACAACGTTTTTGACCTTGAAAATGACCTTGAGTTTTTACGCCAAAAAAGATTTGGTTTTTGCAATGTTTTTCATAGAAAACTTTACACTATTCCTTCATGTAGCACTTCTACGGAAAGAGATTTTCCTCACGAATCCAACGGTGTCCTTAGAATTTTGAAATTCGCAAAACTAAAGATGTTACAGCAATCTCAAACTCACCTCGATTTTTTTACCATTTTTCGGATATTAATTATGCGATTTTGAGCTTGTTTTTTGAAGAAAAAACTTAGGAGTTGCACTAATCCGATTTTTTCGCCATAATCTTCAATACTGCATACTCAACTCGAAAAATTTTTTCGCATCAAAAATTGAAAATTTTCATACGGGGTTAGCCTTTGCGAAAAAAATGCAAAAAAAAATAAAATGTGAAATTTTATGTAATTTTGTTTATTGTACGAATCGTTTTCGAATTTCGAACTGCGGAATTGTGGAAAATGATCGAAATTCGAAAAAATGAAGGAGTTACAACGTTTTTGACCTTGAAAATGACCTTGAGTTTTTACGCCAAAAAAGATTTGGTTTTTGCAATGTTTTTCATAGAAAACTTTACACTATTCCTTCATGTAGCACCTCTACGGAAAGAGATTTTCCTCACGAATCCAACGGTGTCCTTAGAATTTTGAAATTCGCAAAACTAAAGATGTTACAGCAATCTCAAACTCACCTCGATTTTTTTACCATTTTTCGGATATTAATTATGCGATTTTGAGCTTGTTTTTTGAAGAAAAAACTTAGGAGTTGCTCTAATCCGATTTTTTTGCCATAATCTTCAATACTGCATACTCAACTCGAAAAATTTTTTCGCATCAAAAATTGAAAATTTTCATAAGGGGTTAGCCTTTGCGAAAAAATTGCAAAAAAAATAATTTTGTTTATTGTACGAATCGTTTTCGAATTTCGAACTGCGGAATTCTGGAAAATGATCGAAATTCGAAAAAATGAAGGAGTTACAACGTTTTTGACCTTGAAAATGACCTTGAGTTTTTACGCCAAAAAAGATTTGGTTTTTGCAATGTTTTTCATAGAAAACTTTACACTATTCCTTCATGTAGCACCTCTACGGAAAGAGATTTTCCTCACGAATCCAACGGTGTCCTTAGAATTTTGAAATTCGCAAAACTAAAGATGTTACAGCAATCTCAAACTCACCTCGATTTTTTTACCATTTTTCGGATATTAATTATGCGATTTTGAGCTTGTTTTTTGAAGAAAAAACTTAGGAGTTGCACTAATCCGATTTTTTTTGCCATAATCTTCAATACTGCATACTCAACTCGAAAAATTTTTTCGCATCAAAAATTGAAAATTTTCATAAGGGGTTAGCCTTTGCGAAAAAAATGCAAAAAAAATAAAATGTGAAATTTTATGTAATTTTGTTTATTGTACGAATCGTTTTCGAATTTCGAACTGCGGAATTCTGGAAAATGATCGAAATTCGAAAAAATGAAGGAGTTACAACGTTTTTGACCTTGAAAATGACCTTGAGTTTTTACGCCAAAAAAGATTTGGTTTTTGCAATGTTTTTCATAAAAAACTTTACACTATTCCTTCATGTAGCACCTCTACGGAAAGAAATTTTCCTCACGAATCCAACGGTGTCCTTAGAATTTTGAAATTCGCAAAACTAAAGATGTTACAGCAATCTCAAACTCACCTCGATTTTTTTACCATTTTTCGGATATTAATTATGCGATTTTGAGCTTGTTTTTTGAAGAAAAAACTTAGGAGTTGCACTAATCCGATTTTTTTGCCATAATCTTCAATACTGCATACTCAACTCGAAAAATTTTTTCGCATCAAAAATTGAAAATTTTCATAAGGGGTTAGCCTTTGCGAAAAAAATGCAAAAAAAAATAATTTTGTTTATTGTACGAATCGTTTTCGAATTTCGAACTGCGGAATTCTGGAAAATGATCGAAATTCGAAAAAATGAAGGAGTTACAACGTTTTTGACCTTGAAAATGACCTTGAGTTTTTACGCCAAAAAAGATTTGGTTTTTGCAATGTTTTTCATAGAAAACTTTACACTATTCCTTCATGTAGCACCTCTACGGAAAGAGATTTTCCTCACGAATCCAACGGTGTCCTTAGAATTTTGAAATTCGCAAAACTAAAGATGTTACAGCAATCTCAAACTCACCTCGATTTTTTTACCATTTTTCGGATATTAATTATGCGATTTTGAGCTTGTTTTTTGAAGAAAAAGCTTAGGAGTTGCACTAATCCGATTTTTTTGCCATAATCTTCAATACTGCATACTCAACTCGAAAAATTTTTTCGCATTAAAAATTGAAAATTTTGCTAAAAAAATGCAAAAAAAATAAAATGTGAAATTTTATGTAATTTTGTTTATTGTACGAATCGTTTTCGAATTTCGAACTCCGGAATTCTGGAAAATGATCGAAATTCGAAAAAATGAAGGAGTTACAACGTTTTTGACCTTGAAAATGACCTTGAGTTTTTACGCCAAAAAAGATTTGGTTTTTGCAATGTTTTTCATAGAAAACTTTACACTATTCCTTCATGTAGCACCTCTACGGAAAGAGATTTTCCTCACGAATCCAACGGTGTCCTTAGAATTTTGAAATTCGCAAAACTAAAGATGTTACAGCAATCTCAAACACACCTCGATTTTTTTTACCATTTTTCGGATATTAATTATGCGATTTTGAGCTTGTTTTTTGAAGAAAAAACTTAGGAGTTGCACTAATCCGATTTTTTTGCCATAATCTTCAATACTGCATACTCAACTCGAAAAATTTTTTCGCATCAAAAATTGAAAATTTTCATAAGGGGTTAGCCTTTGCGAAAAAAATGCAAAAAAAAATAATTTTGTTTATTGTACGAATCGTTTTCGAATTTCGAACTGCGGAATTCTGGAAAATGATCGAAATTCGAAAAAATGAAGGAGTTACAACGTTTTTGACCTTGAAAATGACCTTGAGTTTTTACGCCAAAAAAGATTTGGTTTTTGCAATGTTTTTCATAGAAAACTTTACACTATTCCTTCATGTAGCACCTCTACGGAAAGAGATTTTCCTCACGAATCCAACGGTGTCCTTAGAATTTTGAAATTCGCAAAACTAAAGATGTTACAGCAATCTCAAACTCACCTCGATTTTTTTACCATTTTTCGGATATTAATTATGCGATTTTGAGCTTGTTTTTTGAAGAAAAAACTTAGGAGTTGCACTAATCCGATTTTTTTGCCATAATCTTCAATACTGCATACTCAACTCGAAAAATTTTTTCGCATCAAAAATTGAAAATTTTCATAAGGGGTTAGCCTTTGCGAAAAAAATGCAAAAAAAATAAAATGTGAAATTTTATGTAATTTTGTTTATTGTACGAATCGTTTTCGAATTTCGAACTGCGGAATTCTGGAAAATTATCGAAATTCGAACAAATGAAGGAGTTACAACGTTTTTGACCTTGAAAATGACCTTGAGTTTTTACGCCAAAAAAGATTTGGTTTTTGCAATATTTTTCATAGAAAACTTTACACTATTCCTTCATGTAGCACCTCTACGGAAAGAGATTTTCCTCACGAATCCAACGGTGTCCTTAGAATTTGAAATTCGCAAAACTAAAGATGTTACAGCAATCTCAAACTCACCTCGATTTTTTTACCATTTTTCGGATATTAATTATGCGATTTTGAGCTTGTTTTTTGAAGAAAAAGCTTAGGAGTTGCACTAATCCGATTTTTTTGCCAAAATCTTCAATACTGCATACTCAACTCGAAAAATTTTTTCGCATCAAAAATTGAAAATTTTGCTAAAAAAATGCAAAAAAAATAAAATGTGAAATTTTATGTAATTTTGTTTATTGTACGAATCGTTTTCGAATTTCGAACTGCGGAATTCTGGAAAATGATCGAAATTCGAAAAAATGAAGGAGTTACAACGTTTTTGACCTTGAAAATGACCTTGAGTTTTTACGCCAAAAAAGATTTGGTTTTTGCAATGTTTTTCATAGAAAACTTTACACTATTCCTTCATGTAGCACCTCTACGGAAAGAGATTTTCCTCACGAATCCAACGGTGTCCTTAGAATTTTGAAATTCGCAAAACTAAAGATGTTACAGCAATCTCAAACTCACCTCGACTTTTTTTTACAATTTTTCGGATATTAATTATGCGATTTTGAGCTTGTTTTTTGAAGAAAAAGCTTAGGAGTTGCACTAATCCGATTTTTTTGTCATAATCTTCAATACTGCATACTCAACTCGAAAAATTTTTTCGCATCAAAAATTGAAAATTTTCATAAGGGTTTAGCCTTTGCGAAAAAATGCAAAAAAAAATAATATGTGAAATTTTATGTAATTTTGTTTATTGTACGAATCGTTTTCGAATTTCGAACTGCGGTCCCTTAAAAAACCAAGCTCAAACCGCCTTGTCATCAAAAAATTTAAAATTAAATTTGTGAGTGAGTTTGAAAAGCGCTGCAGCTTCTTAAAATGTACAAACTTCATAATTTTGAAAATACAGTCGGGTTGGACAAAAAATTTATTTCTATATTGGTGCTAACTTGCAAAAAAAAATTTTTGTGGTTTTCGAAAATTTTGCAAAGATTTAATTTTTTTAATAATATACCAAATTCTAATTTCTTATTCCGAAAGTCTTAGATCATCTCTTGGTAAATGCCCTTTCGGTAAAGGTTGAATGAAGCAAATACTCGATAAAATTGTTGGTAAAACTCAAAATCCCTTTTGTGGGTTTAAATATTTTCAGCCATTTTAAAGTCGTAAATGATGTAAGTCTTTCATGAAATTTAGGAAATTTTAAAGCATTGCTCGATTGGATATTCAAAGATATGTCACAAAATAAACAGAATTTTTAATAATTTTTACATATTTCTTAAAAAACCAATTTGGCGACTTTTTTTCGAAGAGATCGTTGGAGTATTATGTCAAAATTTTATTTTGATAAATAATTATGTGTAAAAAAGCTTTTTTACTTTTAAATATAATAGTAGCAACTCTATTTATAGTTCCATGGCACAGTGGCGACATCACTGAAATTTTTGTTACAACCAGTTCATTGTTGGTTTGTGTATACGCTAAACAGCTTATGGTGAGTTGACTGCTTACTTTGTTTCTAGTAGATGGCGCTGCAGTTTTTGTTTATATCAAAAACTTTACGGTTAATGGTTGTGAATCTACACATGATTAAATATTTCCGATTTCCTTTATTGCTATTTTAGAATTTGCATTCGCAAACGTCTTTTTTAAGCAAATCTGTTGGTTTAACTGGAATTTATACATAGGCATACAGTTCGATCTCGGCTATAAAAGGTACCTTATCATTTAGCTTATCTGGAATCGGACAACACTCACTATTATGACAGTTGTCTACAGACACGGTAGCAGATGCGGCGAATGGCTACCGGGTGAATGTAGTCCTTGAAAAACGGCCGCCTCCCATTGCACCTGAAGAAATTGACCTCCCCCTGCAAACCAAATTGGATCTGGCTCAATTACGTTCCGGCAGAGCAAGGATTGATGCCGACGTGCAAGATGTATATCCCTATTGTTACCAGGGACCGCACGATACATGTCACAAGTTTAACTGCCCAGCCAAAATCACTTGACTCAGACCCCATCTAAGTCGTAGAATCCCTGGGTCTTGACACTCAACAGCATCAAGCAGACGAAAGAAAGTACACAACAAACTGCTACAACAACAATAACATTTGTCTCCTCGCTCTTGGAGAGTAAATTTTGAGCATTTGAGAGTAGCAATTTTGACACTGAAAGAATCTTCAACACTTGGGAGTAAGCTTAAATGATGTAGTTGTTGTAACCACAATTTCATGTGGAGATGACAATCCTATTGAAGCTCCTGTAGATGAGCAAGCTCTTTCCGGTCCAAAGGACCGATCGTAGCGGGAACAAGTTGGCAATTGGTTATTTAAAGTCGCTTATAACGCCTTGTTATATCGAGCATCATAGTCTTACTTTACTTACTTTAATTGGATATGACAGAACATTTGTTCCACTAGTCGAACGTAGAATAGTGTTCCAAGCGCCTCGATCTTCTGCTCTCATTCTAAAATCTCTGACACCAAGTTTCGAGGTGTCTCCCACCACTTGATATTTCCATCGGGCTTTTGGTCTTCCCGGTTTGCGTGTACCACCGTGTTTGCCTTCAAAAGACTTCTTTGCTGGAGCTTTTTCATCCAATCTGACAATATGATCTAGCCAACGCAGCCGTTGTATTTTGATGCGTGTAACTATGCTATCGTCGTTATATATCGTGGTTCATAGGTAGCCGAGATTAAAGGCACCCAGTATTTATGCAGGAGCCGGTGCCGCGCGGCCTCTCACTGGCCCCTCCGCTCCGCTGATTGTCCGCGACTGCCGTTGCAGCTACTCTGTATGAAGCATTCCAATATCCATAGCCTGTGGGCGCGCCCGGTAGCTCTCTTCTAAGCTTCTCATGACACCAATGAACACCACACAGATCGGACCTCAATGTTCCAACCTGTGTGGTACTCACAGCTACCCCGTGCCGAGAGCTTACATTTTCATTTCCTATTACTCCATTTTTTTTTTTTTTTTGAAGCAAACACTTTTTTATTGTTTTCTATAAAAATATATCAAAATTTTATTTATAATGTAGAATTTTTTTTTAACAATTTTATCTATAATCTTTCGCTTATTACATTCTCTAATTGCTTGTATTTCCTGCTCACGCGATATTCGCAAACTCCGTAGCTAGAATAAAGAAATGCATTACATCATTGGCAGTTTATTTGAAAATTAAATTTAAAATCACATAAAACAAACACTCACCCAGTACATCCCACTAATAGGACACACATCAAAATCAATAATTTCCATGATGTACACAATTGAGCGCTTATTATGTAACCAATAACCGAGCCAGTGGATTCCCACAGCCGAAAGTTGCTATAGCCAGCTATAAGGTTTTTGGGAAACAAAATGCCATAGAAAGCTAAAAGGATAGAAAAAATGAAGATGAGGATTTTGTAAAAGAAAACAAAAGACTTAAGGCACGAACTTGGGTATAAGGTTAGTGACCATGATAAACTTTGAGTGTGTTAAAAGCTTTACCCTTAAAGCTTGTTTTTTATTATTGTTCCTATACTCACCATTGATAACAACCAACCACACTCCATCACATATACCCCAAACAGCTGCAAAAGCACAATAGCTTAGATAATCACCTTGTTTGGGCACATAGAAATACATGTAGACAAATAGGATAAGGTTGATAATGGCACACAGTGCCGCTAGTCGAACACGTCCAAATTTTTCAGCTACACCTCCTGCAAAGCCTGCGGCAATAGCATTGGCAACACCAAAGCATATCATGGCAAAGCCAATGTTCGAGATACCCCAGCCACAGGCCACAAAAGACTGGAAAATAAAGAAGGAAGTAACTATTAGACTAACAAACAAAGGTTCACAATTGCAATGTGGAGAAAATATAAATTATTTGATAGGTTAGGTTTAAGTGGCAAAAATTGCAAATTTTGCCCATGAACATTTCACTAAGAAACAAGGGGAAAACTTCTCACATATCAATGAGTGCAGTCCGATTCAAGTTTAAGCTCAATGATAAGGTACCTCCTTTTTATAGCCGAGTCCGAACGGCGTGCCGCAGTGCGACACCACTTTGGAGAGAACTTTTACATGGCATAGTACCTCACCTTTAGTACCTCAGCATTAGGAGGGGAAAACCACCACTGAAATTTTTTTCTGATGGTTTCGCCAGGATACGAACCCAGGCGTTCAGCGTCATAGGCGGACATGCTAACCTCTGCGCTACGGTGGCCTCCAGACTCACTTAGACGTTTTCGTCCATTGTGATACTACAGGAACAGAAGAAGGAAGATGCCTTCTAGTTCCTACCGTTGAACCATCCAGATCGCTTCAAAAGCCCAATATCTTAAGAATGTTCACGAAATTAGAACCTTAAGGTGAATTTTGAACTGTTCAGCCATCTCGTTGAGAGATCTGCGATAGTCGAGGGCGGTTTTTGTGTTCAGAAATAGGTTCTCCAGGGATTTAATGGCTGTCTGGCTATCTGAGAAGATATTTATGTCAATCATCGTATATCTTAGCTATTCCACCACTATCTTAATTGCAAGAATCTCCGCTTGATACACACTGCAGTGGTCGGGTAACCTTTTCGATATGACCAGTTTAAGATCTTTAGAGTACACCCCAAGGCCCACCTGGTCGTTTAGTTTGGAACCATCCGTATAGAAGTCTATGTAACTTCTGTTACCAGGGATATCGTAGTTCCAATCGGTTCTATCAGGAATAGTGATAGAGTACATGGGATATTGTATCAAGGATGACACAGTGTTCGTAACCGCCACTTGACCACTGAGAAAGCTCCCTTAACCTCACGGCCGTGGTCGCTGCAATTTGGGTAGCCACAATATCCAGAGGCATAAGATATAGCATTAAATTCTGTGCATCAGATGGTGTCGTCCTCAGTGCGGCTGTAATGCACAAACAAGCCATCCTTTGGATCCGGTAAGTATTGAGCAATAGTTGGACTTTTGAAGCGACGTCCACTAGACCACTACACCATATAGCATTATAGATTTGACAACTGCAGTTTATACCCAATGCATGACACGTGGTCTAAACCACCAAGTTTTACCAATGGCTCTCTTGCAGGTATATAGGGCAAAATTTCCAAAATTTTGGATTTGAAGTTCAATTTCCTGCCCAGCAAAATACCTAGGTATTTTGCGATTTCTGTAAAAGGAACATTCTCTCCACCCAAGGAGACAGGTTCCACTGTAGGCAACTTGTATTTCCTGCTGAAAAGAACAACTTCTGTCTTGCACGGATTTATGGGATTAATGGGCTACCGAAAGTGATCTGGGTCACTTTCGGTAGCCCATTTTGCTGTTGCACGTAGAGCTTCCTGAAGTGTATCTCTTAGAGTGTTGGGAAACTTTCCCCGCGACCACTTTTACCCCTTTTCTTTCCAGAGACAATAATATATTGTTAATGGCTATATTCCATAGTAGAGGAGACAGTACACCTCCTTGAGGTATTCCTCTACTGACCAATCTTTTTAGATCCACAGATCCCAATCCTGCTGTAATGCATCTTTTAGTAAGATATTAATGAACTTTCTTACGGTAGAGTTGATGCCTAGAAACTCCAACTCCTTCATGGTTGACGTCGGTTTTATATTATTGAAAGCACCTTCAATGTCAAGAAATGCTACCATTGTATATTCCTTGACAGCGAGAGAACCCTCTATGTAGCCGACTAGGTCGTGAAGGGCTGTTTCTATAGACTTGTCTTTACTACATGCATGCTGCTGCCGAGACAGGTGATCTCCAGGGATCTTTGACCTATGATATGATTCTATCAACCTCTCAAAAGTCTTCAGCATACTAACTATAGACTAATAGGACGAAAATCTTTCGCCTTCGTGTGGAAGGGTTTTTCTGATGCGTGGAATGGTGGATAGGTAGAGGTTGAACAGTGCCGGAGATATCACCTGTTTCACTCTACTGTGCTTCGACTTCTTATCCCTAAATTCCAAAAATGACTGGCTACCACACAGATATTTTGCGACCCAGCGTTTCAAGCCTGGCTGGTGGGACGTATTGGCGATGTTCTCAAATAATTTGGCATGGATGACCGTGTCGAATGCCTTCGATAGGTCCAGTGCCACGAGGACCGTCCTATCACATGGATTGGGCTGATTGAAGCCACGGCGAATGTGTGCGGTGTGGCATGCAAAGCTGTTGTTGTGCTATGCAGTCTTCGAAATCCATGTGGATGCTCAGCGAATGGAAATTCTCCTACGAGGCTCGGGAGGAGTAATGACTCAAGCGTCTTTGCTACTGGTGAGAGAAGGGAGATCGGTCTGTAGGACTCCCCCAAACTCGGGTCCTTTCCAGGCTTCAGTAGAGTGATCACTCTGCCCAGTTTCCAGACATCGGGAACTAAAAGAGTGTTCGCCCACGGTAAATTATGATGGCCGTCCATCGGCTTGGAGACCACGGATAAGGCGAATGGCTCTCCTCCTTGCCCTGTCACTCTCGGGATGCACAAAAAATTGACGGTTGAACAACTTGGCGCATCTCTTTGGATCAGTCAAGATTATTTCGTCAAAAATGACTGAGGTCCTGTCATCCCGTCTACCGGGGTTCGAGAGCGACTTAACAGTAAACCACAGTTTGCCTACACCGGTGCCTAAGACACATTGCTCCAAGTGTTCCAGCCACAAATTCCGTTTATGTTCATTGACTACCCTGTTTATTTTCAGATTCAGCTCGCTGATTCTGGGGTTAGTGGGGTTCATACCACGAATCCCATCACGCTCGTCTGCGAGTACCACTGCTGCTGCGTTAATGATGTCTCGGAATTCCCTCTCGGCCACCAGCACATCCGAGGGAGTGGGCAGTTCACTGAAGCGGCGATTGGTATACTCTCTGAAGCCAGCCCAATCGGCCTTCTTATGATTGATAAACGTCCGGCGCTCAGAGGTTATGAAGTCGGGTGGTCGGTCGATGATAAGACATATGGGGAGGAGATCAGGGGATGCAATGGAGATGTCTGGCGAGCTGCTGCACCTCCTCGTAATCCTAGTGGGGGGATCCTCATTCACCGTGCAAAACGTGGAGCTTTCAATCTGCTCTGCCAAAGCTATGCCACGCTGGTAGTTACCTGGCGATGAAGGTTCCATCGGGTCAATGATGAAGAATCCATCAGCTCAATCCGGAGCGTACAACCGGCTGCCATGGGATTGCCATTGGTTATTTAAAGGCGCCAATAACTCGCCTTATTTTATAGAGCATCATAGGCACTCAGTATTTGTGCAAGAGCCGGTGCCGCCCGGCCTCTCACTGAGACTCGGCTCGGTACCGGTGATTGTCCGCGACTGCCGTTGGTGGAATGCTCCATATATAGTTGCTGATATATGGAGCATTCCACTCCTATGGAACATTCCACTTCTCGCAGCCTGTGGAAGCGCCCGATAATTCGCAACTAAGCTTCTCGTGACAGCAATGAACACCACACAGATCGGAACTCAATGTTCCAGCCTATATGGTGTTCACAGCTATCCCGTGTCGGGCCATCAAATGGTCATCTTTTAATTCAACTGAGCATTAAGAAAAGCCTGTCGCCGTAGTACTTGTCAAAGGCGACAAGTCGGCTGCACTTTACACCTATATTCTTGATAAATTTCAATTTTCTTATCCTTACCTTGGTAAAATCAACTGCCAGAAAGGCTTCTTCCAAACCAATGAACATAGTTATAGGCAGCATTAATAAAAGTCTACGCTTTTTCAGCATATTCACAGTGGACATCAAAAGTTTACAGCCAGATATTTCCTTGTCATCTGATTGGCCTCTTTTGTCACCATATCTAAAACAAAAGAAAAACATTAAAGACTATAATTTATTTGGTTCGCAAGGCCAAACCTTTTCAATGAGTCCACTCCAAATATAATTAAGGCCACTGCTACCACCATACAGCCCAAAAATATGGAATTCAACAATTGTATTTTACTTTGTTCGGGTGGCACTAAATTGGGATTTACTTCAGCCTTGACATTGGGACAAAAATTTGCTCCACATAATTCACCGACCAATTTTGAAGTGTCAGTAACATTTGCTGAACTTTCTTGATCTCCTCCGGCACTGGTTAATGAGAGCACCGATGATGATATTAAATTTCCCCAAACTTGAGCCATTTGATAGAAAATAAAAAATAAACCAAAAAATTTTACAGTATTATCATCCTTTTGTGATTTATGGCCTTCAACATGGGTCAAGGCATCAGCCACCGTAGAGAGATAGGTGCATTTGGCACACCACAAGGGACCACCGCCAAAGCCTACCATTAGACCCGCGGGTATAAGAGTTACAAAGCGTGCATAAAACTGAGCTCCTATATAGGGCATATAGGCGAAGAGGGACAAGGCCATAGTAAGTTTAACGCCAAACCATCTGAAAAAGAGAAATCAGAAGATTATTTTAATGATTAAAATCGGAAAACTATCTATGAATGGTTTTTATACCCACCACCGAAGGATGGGGAGTTTATTCATTTTGTCATTCCGTTTGCAACTGATCGAAATATCCATTTCCGACCCTATAAAGTACATATATTCTTGATCAGCGTAAAAATCTAAGACGATCTAGCCATGTCCGTTCGTACGTCCGATGGTCTGTTGAAATCACGCTGCAGTCTTTTAAATAGAGATATTGAGCTGAGACTTTGCACAAATCCTTTTTTTGTCCACAAGCAGATTAAGTTCGAAGATGGGCTATATCGGACTATATATTGATATAGACCGATCCGCCGATTTAGGGTATTAGGCCCATAAAAGCCACATTTATTATCCGATTTTGCACAAATTTGGGACAGTAAGTTGTGTTAAGTCACTCGACATCCTTCTTCAATTTGTTCTAGATCGGTCCAATTTTGGATATAGCTGCCATATAGACTGATCTCTCGATTTAAGATTTTGGGTCCATAAAAGGCACATTTATTGTCCGATGTCGCCGAAATTCGGGAGAGTGAGTCAAGTAAAGCCCCTCGACATAAGTCTGCAATATGGCACAGATCGGTTCAGATTTGGATATGGCTGCCATATAGACCGATCTCTCGATTTAAGGTTTTGGGCCCATAAAAAGCGCATTTATTCTCCGATGACGCCGAAATTTGAGACAGTGAGTTGTTTTAGGCGCTTCAACATCCTTCTTCAAGTTGGCCCAGATCAGTCCAGATTTGAATATGGCTGCCATATAGACCGATCTTTCGATTTAAGGTTTTGGGGCCATAAAAGGCGCATTTATTGTCCGATGTTGCCGAAATTTGGAACAGTGAGTTAAGTTAAGACCCTCGACATAATTCTGCAATTTGGCTCACATCGGTCCAGATTTGGATATAGCTTCCATATAGACCGATCTCTCGATTTAGGGGTTTGGGCCCATACCAGACGCATTTATTGTCCGATGTTGCCGAAATTTGGAACAGTGATTTAAGTTAAGACCCTCTACATGATTCTGCAATATGGCACAGATCGGTCCAGATTTGGACATAGCTGCCATATAGACCGATCTCCCGATTTGAGGTTTTGGGCCCATAAAATGCGCCGTATATGTTTCAGAACGGTCGTATATGGTTCAGATTGGTTTATTTTTAGATAAAGCTTCTAAAAAGACCAATATTTTGTTATACACAATTGAACAATGATTTGTATTGGGTTGCCTAAAAAGTAATTGCGGATTTTTTAAAAGTAAGTAAATGCATTTTTAATAAAACTTAGAATGAACTTTAATCAAATATATAATTGCCATTTTGTTCGATAACCTTTTGCCATCTTCTTGGCAAATTTAGTATTCCACGCTCATAGAACTTCTGGCCTTTATCTGCAAAAAACTGAACCAAGTGCGATTTTATAGCCTCATCATTGCCGAAAGTTTTACCATTTAAGGAATTCTGCAAAGATCGAAATAAATGGTAGTCTGATGGTGCAAGGTCAGGTCTATATGGTGGATGCATCAAAAGTTCCCAGCCAAGCTTACTCAGTTTTTGGCGAGTGACCAAAGAAGTGTGCGGTCTAACGTTGTCCTGGTGGAATATGACATCCTTACGATTGACCAATTCTGGTCGCTTCTCCTTGATGGCTGTATTCAATTTGTCCAATTGTTGACAGTAAACATCCGAATTAATCGTTTGGTTCCTTGGAAGCAGTTCAAAATATACCACACCCTTCCAATCCCACCAAACAGACAGCATAACTTTCTTTTGGTGGATATCAGCCTTTGAAGTGGTTTGAGTTGGTTCACCATGCTTGGACCATGATCGTTTTCGTCTAACGTTGTTGTAAACAATCCATTTTTCATCTCCAGTTATGATTCGTTTTAAAAACGGATTGAATTCATTGCGTTTAAGGTGTATATCACAAGCGTTAATTCGGTTTGTTAAATGAATTTCTTTCAATACATGTGGTACCCATATTAAAATTGACGCCAAACAAACAAATGTAAACAAAATTTCGCGCACTTTTTATCTAAACAGCTGATAACTGACAGAAGAAAGAATGCAATTACAGAGTCACAAGCCGTTGAAAAAATTTGCCAACGCCGACTATATTACTACTATATTACCGACAATTACTTTTTGGGCAACCCAATACTTATCAGTATTTGGTTCAAATCGGAACATATTTCGATATAGCTGCTATGGGGCAAAAGGTATGCATTTTTCACCGGATTTTGACATATTTACCCGAGGTGGTGGGTATCCAAAGTTCGGCCCGGCCGAACTTAACTCCTTTTTACTTGTTTTTATTTTGGTTAATTAGGGGTGGAATATTCAGTAACGGTTTGGTACTAAGACCAGTAGCAGATTGGTGTTAAAACCAATACTAGCTCGGTTATAAGGCTAACGGTACTAAGCATTTTAAAGTACGTTTACATTTGCCATTAAATCCGGATTTATGGCCTTTTCCAGATTTAAATGTCAAATCTTTTGTTTTTTCAGGTTAAATCCCAAATAAAACCGACTTTATGGCTGAATAATCGAAAAAACACCAAAATATGCAACAGTTTTAAAGAATTGTGTATGAATGTGTGCGATATCCACATTATTGTATACGCATGTACGCTTGTGTATGTCACTTAAATCCCCAAAAAACGCAGTGTAAACGGAGAGGATTTGTATCTGGATTTCATTAAATCCAGATCATAAAAATTTCAATGTAAACCTTCTAATATATTTCATCCATACCGGTATACTGTGCTACTTTACTATCAATACCGTATGGTACTAAAAAGAGCACGTTTGGTATCAACTTTTCTCTGGGTGTTCTAGTTCATTTTAATCAACTTAAACATGGCAGCTTTTCTCCCTATTTCATAAAATTATTTTTATTTCCATAATTCTATACCAATGAATTTGAGCTTAAGCAAAAAACTCAAATTCATACCACCAGTAATTGTGTAGAATATTAAAGAATTGAAATATCAAATAAAGCTCTCATATTTTATAGCTTCCTAATTTTATAGCAATTTTATTGAATTATTCTTCATCAACATTTACCAAGAGTCGATGGTACACATATCTCCACTGAATAGTCATATTTATTCACATTTAATTTATTTTCCTATATATCAAAGGCATATTCATTCATTCATTTGGCTTTTAGTGATTAAAAAGAAAAATATTTTATTGCAAAACCATAACAAGTTTATTCAACAAAAACCATAAACTGGGTCAATAAATCCTTCAGGCGGAAGTTGCAATACCAACCATCAATATACACATATCATTGGAGTTTGAGGTTTTTTCATTGTTATTTGATATTTGAAATTTTATTTTGAGCCAAATGAGTGAGTGGGTGAGTGCATTACTATAATAATTTGCAGATTCATTTAGAAAATGATAACGTTTGCATATGAAAAGCCATATTCTGGAAATAAAATATCGAGAGCAATTAGCTTTTTATATGGTGGTTGCTGAAAACAAAAGCATACTTTTAGGCTAATCACTTAATGGCATGCATTCTATAATATTCTACTGGGTGGAGCAATAAAACATTTCTGCAAAGGTTTGGTGAAGGCGAGTTTTCTCTACCCTACACCAGGGTCCATGGTGACCAAATATTAAGAAAAAAAAAAAACCACAAACAAAGGAATAGGAAAAAGGGAACCTAATGTTGGCAATTGCAGTAAAAGGTATTAAGGACCATAAAGAAAGTCCTGTATATGCACTGACGATTGTATTAAAAAAATATCAAGGTAGTCTTAACCGCCCCTTAGGAAGTATCCACATCTGATTATTAAGTTGGGAGTTATTCAGTTTTGAAGTCAAAAAAGTGTATTTTTTTAATTTTTTGGTCAAAAAAGTATTTTTATTGATCGTCTTGAATGAAAACCAGTAAGGAAAGGCAAAAGTCGGGTGGTGCCGACTTTATAATACCCTACACCTACCCTATAAGTACACAGTGGGAGCTATATCTTATTCTGAACCTATTTTAATGGACCTCGGTGGATGTTTTCAGATGGGTAATTAAGCAAACCGTATCACATTTTGAGCAAATTTGTTCAAACTGTAATAAATACGGTTGACAAATGACAACATTACGGCAAACTACCCATTGTATCACGAAAATATATAAGGGAGCCTCTTAAGGGGTCTATCTCTCTTTCTCGTACGGCAGTAGTGGTGTAGGGTATAAAAATATTAAAAACTAGCACCCATTTTTTGAATAAGCTCAGTTTTCTAAGAGTTTGAAAGTCCGTAGATATGTAGTACGAAACAAATTTTAGTGTTTAAAAATGGTGAAGTAAATATTATAAACAAAAATCATTCTACACCAACGAATGGACGAACATGGGTAGATTTACTTAACCCATTACCGACGAATGGGTAGAAAAATATCCATAAACATAACTGTTTTAGAAAAATTGTAGCACGATTTGGAACAGAGTTAATTTAACGAAATTTGGACTGGCGTAAGTGGACGAATAAAACTATTGTAGTTAAAAAAAATTTCCCGTCATAAAACATCATGTTTTGGGGGATAAAAATTGGCTTCTCGGCAATTTTTTATAGCTCGAAAAATCAAAATTCTTAGTAGTAAGATTTCTGGAAACCGTTTTGGAGTCTTTCTGCATTTCATATTTTCTTAACTAAAAAAAAATAATTAATGGTGATGACCCTACTACTTTTGAAAGCAGATGCGATTTTATGTCAAAGTCATTAAAATCCGCTTTTCTTCGCTAAATGGCGATAAAATATTACTAAAATAAAATTTGTTATAAAAGCATATCGGCTAAGGGAATAAAATGAATTATTTTTATTTTTTTTTTTAAATTTCTAATTAAAAAGTGCTCGGAGTCGACTGCACAGTTGGAGTCGGAGTCGTGCAATCTTCCACGACTCAAGTGAAAATTACTCGACTCCGCAGCCTTGGTTCCGAAAGCAGACGATAAGGTTCTTGGAGTTTTTGAGAGAAAAAATATTTGTAAAAGTTAAAGACCAGGAAGATGCTTTCTAGTTCCTACCATTGAACCATTCAGTTTGCTTTCAAAAGCTTAATAACTTGCGAATGTTCAAATCTGCAAAATCAGACAGTTTCGCAAAGAAATGAGAACCTAAAGATTAAATCCTTCTGACTCCCAGCGCGGGACACACCCACAGAAGGTGTTCTGAAGTCTATTCTTCTTCCATGTCCTCACAGCTTCGCAAAAGTATGTATTCCGATTAGACAGTGACCTGTCATGACGGACACAATGACTGAGAAGTCTGTTCTACCCAATGACAGCAAAGCAGTAGACCTCTTCAAGTCTAGATTACGCCATATTGTTTTGGAATGCTCACGGCCCCCTCTTTGTAACCATCTATCATTCGTTGTCCTTCGGGCCTCGTCCTAAAAACGTAGCTTTCATGTCGCTAGAGGCATACCCACAGATTCCAGTATCCCTGGAATGTGTAGGGTAGTTCCTAATCTCGCAAGCTCGTCCGCTTTACAATTCCCTGGGATATATCTGTGGCCCGACACCAAGAACAGGTGAATTTTGAACTGTTCAGCCATCTCGTTGAGAGATCTGCGATAGTCCAGGGCGGTTTTTGTGTTCAGAAATACGTTCTCCAGGGATTTAATGGCTGCATAGCTGTCTGAGAAGATATTTATAGCCAATCGTAGTAATGACATTATATCTTAGCCATTCCACCACTTCCTTAACTGCAAGGATATCCGCTTGATACACACAGCAGAGGTCTGGTAACCTTTTCGATATGATCAGTTCTAGTTCTTGAGAGTACACCTCAAAGCCCACCTGGTCGTTTAGTTTGGAACCATTCGTATAGAAGTCTATGTGTCTTCTGTCACCAGGGATATCGTAGTTCCAATCGGTTCTATCAGGAATAGTGGTACAATACTTTTTATCAAAAAAAAGGCTCAGGTAGGGTGTAATTCACACTGCTTGGAACATCGAAAATTTGTATCAAGAATAACACAGTGTCCGTAGCCACCACATGACCAATGAGAAAGCTTCCTTCCAATTCCAATTTGGGTAGCCACAATATCCAGAGGCATAAGATGTAACATTAAATTCAGTGCATCGAATGGTGTCGTCCTCAGCGCGGCTGTGATGCATAAAAAAGCCATCCTTTGGATCCGGTAAGTACTGAGCAGTAGGTGGACTTTTGAAGCGGCGTCCACAAGACCACAACACCATATAGCACTATAGGTCTGACAACTACAGATTATACCCAATGCATGACACGTGGTATAAACCCCCAAGTTTTACCAATGGCTCTCTTGCAGGTATATAGGGCAAGAGTTGCCTTTCTTGCCCTTTCCATAATGTTTGATTTGAAGTTCAATTTCCTGTACTTGGGTAGTTTGCGCTTTCTGTAAATGGAACAGAAAGGAGACAGGTTCCACTGTAGGCAACTTGAAAAGAACTACCTCTGACGTTGGTTTTACATTATTAAAAGCACCTTAAATGTCAAGAAATGCTACCATTGTATATTTCTTGACAGCGAGAGAACCCTCTATGTAGCCGACTAGGTCGTGAAGGGCTGTTTCAGTGGATTTGCCTTTACTATATGCATTCCGGAGGCCACCGTAGCACAGAGGTTAGTATGTCCGCCTATGACGCTGAACGCCTGGGTTCGAATCCTGGCGAGATCATCAGAAAAAATTTTCAGCGGTGGTTTTCCCCTCCTAATGCTGGCGACATTTGTGAGGTACTATGCCATGTAAAACTTCTCTCCAAAGAGGTGTCGCACTGCGGCTCGCCGTTCGGACTCGGCTATAAAAAGGAGGTCCCTTATCATTGAGCTTTAACTTGAATCGGACTGCACTCATTGATATGTGAGAAGTTTGCCCCTGTTCCTTAGTGGAAGGTTCATGGGCAAAATTTGCAATTTTTATATGCATTCCGCTGCCGCGACACGCGATCTCCAGGGATCTTTGCCCTAAGATATATTTCTATCAATCTCTCAACAGTCTTCCACATAAAGGATGACAGACTAATAGGACGAAAATCTTTCGCCTTCGTGTGGTAGGGTTTTCTTGCTTTCGGAATGAAAATGACCTTCGTGTCCCTCCATCCCACAGGTATATATGACACGTAGTCCGTTGGAGAATTTCCCGGGAAATGTGTATCAATGAGTAGTTCTAGTGTTTCCTCACTAGACATTGTCCATACATTCTCTGACTTCTGAATATACCCCACCGTAATAGGTCTCGAGCACAGAATCTTCCTTAGCCTAGAGACCTCAGATGTATACTCCACGGAGCCGCAGAATTTTACCCAGGATTTGTGCTGAGCCTTTCTCAGCTCGGCCTTATATTTTCTTAGCTCAGCTTTTGCTCTGTTGAATAGTTTTCTACATTCCTTCCTTACACCAACTAGCTCTGGGGTCTACCATGACGGCCGCTAGGGCATGCTGACTCAAGCGAGTCATTCAGGGCCTTCGTGATCCGGTAGACCACGTTGTCTATATCCTCCGTAGTTTCCACTTCCTTTTCTGGTCTAGAAGGAATAGACGTGCAAAATTTGTGCCGAAATTTTTCCCAATCCACCATTCTTTTTTTTTTTTTTGGCCGAGGGACCACTTCTGCAGCATTTTGAAGCTAATATAACGATGATGAAAGAAGCTGTGGTCATCCAACACTTCCCAGTCGCATATTCTTCCACTTATATCTTCCGATACAAAGGTAATATCTAGTACCACCTGCCTGTTCCTGGTAATAAAGGTCGGTTTATACCCTTTATTACAAATCGCCAGATTGGAACTTATAATATATTCAATGAGCAGTTCACCACCTTTCGTTAACATCTAACTTCCCCAAATCTGGTAATGTTCCTTAGCACCACTTACAATGAGGCTCTTCTTCCCTACAGAAGCGGCTTCAACCAACGACTTAAACGTATCAAAAAACGTTATGCCGTTATACGACACGTCCGACTTAAACTAGTTTTTTAGTTGTTTATATATACAGGGTGGCTGATGAAAGCCGCTACCAAAAAAAAATGTAATAACTTTTTTTCTATTTAATAATAATAATTTAATAATTAATTTAATTAATTAATTAATTAATTTAATTAATAATAATTTAATAATTAATTTAATAATTTAATTTAACATGAATAAAAGAAAAATGTATTCCATACACCGAAAAAAAAATGTAGCAATATTCATCATTGTAGCAATATTCATCAGCCACCCTGTATATATATTAATTCATTAAATCGGATATTTTCCAACTGCAGACCATAAGGGTTCTCTGTTTCTATTACAAATAGAAAAACAAAAAAACCTATTTATATATTAGTGAGAGAAACAGAGAATCCTACGGTCGGTTATTTCAAGACCGAATATATTTAGCGCAAAACGTTGTCCGTATATATTAATTTGTTACAAAATGTACTAAAACCAAAATATGGTGTAATTCTGTGATGTAGTATAAAAACACATATTGCCGAAAAGTATGCTTTTTAATTTCCGCAAACAACCAATACTACATTACACATTTATGAATAACCTAAACGTTTTTAACTTTGTTTGCTATCTATAAGCATATTTATAAGAATTTTACAACTAGCACTATTTTTCTATTAAATTCTTAAACAGCCACTAAATGTGTTTTCATTATGCTTTTAAAATATAAATTTTTAATTTCTATGAAATTAGGCCTAAAAGCATGCCATAATTTTGCATAAAAGTATGCCACATTTCTAGGACACAAACCAAACACAGAATCTTAAATTCATGGAATAATTTAAATTACTCACAAACTCAACTCTCACAACGTTGTGCTGTTTAGCCTTACACATAACGCATGTTGAAGGCAACAAAAAAATAATAATTATTTTATAATTTCTAATTGACGCGGGGAATGGGACAGACAACAGATAGACAGATAAACCAATTATGCTCAATTAAAATGTCACCCTGACGTATCATATGTTTAATTTCCGACAATTAAACAATTATGTGATAAAGCCTCGGGGGATTAACAGTGAGTGAGATTTTACTGCACAAGCCTAATGGTATGCTTTAAAAAAAGGTAGCGTTTAAGACAAAAACATGCAGGCTTTTAACACTCAGGTGTTAAATGCTTAATAATACCCAGAAGCCTGGGTATTATGTCTGAATTTCCCACAATTGTTAATAATTTGTTATACACATAACAGAAACACTCACACAAACGCATTTTTGCACACCTAATAAAGTCTTATGTGTTTATGATTCATAGACAACATAGTCGGTTATAAATTGAAGTGTGTTTATAATATTTTTGGGCGCCCCTAAAAATATGTCATAATAAAATGTTGTCTCATTAATTAGATCTTGGCTGTGGTGGAAAGGAGACAAAACTTTATAGAAGGCTATTTGTTTCGTCTAGTGGCTTATGAGTGTGTGTGTATATATATGTTGGTGTATTGGTTGTTTCCCTGGTGATAAGCCATAAAAGAGTTACTCATCTTTTTAATATCTGCTACAACAAAGGATTTTATTGCTTTCGGCCAAGCTATATTAAAATCTTTAATTTGTCTCATTGGAGTCACCGAGTGGTTTGTTTAATGACCTAAAACTGAAACCCATAAAAGTTTCTTTGGAAAAGTTGAAAAACTAAATGTTTGATTTGAATTTCAGTTTAATGGCATATGAAATAAAAATTGACAAAGGAAATATGGGATGTGATGGTGAGACTATATAAAATCTATTATATTTAAACTCAATGTGTGTGTGTTTGTCTGTCAGTTCGTTGGTTTGTTTGTTCCGAATCGACTCAAAAACGGGTAAACCGATTTTCTTGAAATGTTTTCAGATTGTGTGGGAAGGTCTGGAAGGAATAATAAACTATCTTATTTTTATACCCACAACCAAAAACCAAAGGCTGGGGGTATATTCATTTGGTCATTCCGTTGGCAACACATCGAAATATCCATTTTCGACCCTATTCTTTTTCTTTTGTCCATAGGCAGGTTAAGTTCGAAGATGGGCTATATGGGACTTTATCTTGATATAGCTCCCCCTATAAACAGATCCGCCGATTTAAGGTCTAAGGCCCATAAAAGCCCCATTATCCTATGTCGCCGAAATTTGAGACAGTGAGTTGTGTTAGACCATTCGACATCCTTCTTCAATTTGGCCCAGATGGGTCCAGATTTGGATATAGCTGCCATATAGACCGATCTTACAATTAAAGGTTTTGGGCTCATAAAAGCCGCATTTATTGTCCGATGTCGCAGAAATTTGGGACAGTGAGATGTGTTAGACCCTTTGACATGCCTCTTCAATTTGGCCCAGATCAGTTCAAAATTGGATATAACTGCCATATAGACCGATCTCTCGATTTAAAGTCTTGGCCCCATAAAAGGCACATTTATAATCCGATATCGCTGAAATTTGACCCATTGACTTATGTTAGGCTTTTCGACATCAGTGTCGTATATGCTTGAGATCGGTCTACATTTGGATATAGCTACCAAAAAGACCAATATTTTGTTCTACAAAATTGAACAATGACTCGTACTTATCAGACCACTCAATATCCGTGCCGAATTTTGTCGCAATCGGACCATATTTTGATATAGCTTCAATGGGGCATAAGTTATGCATTTTTCACCAGATTATGACGAAAGGTGGTTTACATATATAACCAAAGTGGTAGGTATCCATAATTCAGCCCGGTCGAACTAAACGCCTTTTTACTTGTTTGATATCGGAAGGGGGTCGGACCCTCCAGATACCTAGAGGGCCGCCACGACCCAAAACCCCCTCAAATAGGCATATTGGACGAAAATGACAATATAGGACTAAAATAAAAGGTATTACGGAGTAGATTACGAGTATGGTCTGGAAGGAGCAATAGGCTATAGAATTTGTTGATGTCGTAAGGGGACCAACCCTCCCCCGTACCCCAAAAGCAATACGCAAAAATAAAAGTGGACCGATCGGGACAATATGGGAGTCAAATGAAAGTTATTTTGGAGTTAATTATAAATTTGATAACAAACATTGGGTCGAGGAACCTAGTAGGCTGCCCTGACCCAAAACCCCCTCAAATAGCCAGTAGCGGGTGGACCATGTCCTTACTACTACTACTAAATTTCCCATGAACAGGGGCTACTTCTCTCATATCAATGAGTGCAGTCCGATTAATTCTTATTATTAATCTTATCTTATCCGATCCATTCTTATGTCGTGCCCGAACGGCGTGCCGCAAAGCTACACCACTTGGTAGAAAAGTATTATCATGGCAGGATACCTCAAAAATTTAGCCAGCATTAGTAGGGGGATAACCACGGCTGCAAAATTTTCTGTTGTTCACGCCCGGATTAGAAGCCAGGCGCTCAGCGTCATATGGGGACATGCTGACCTCTGCGCCACGGTGGCCTCCACCAGCTCCTTAGAGACTAGATAAATCATATGCTAAGGAATAAGGGGATAAGTAGTGGATCACATGAAATAAAGATAAGGGAGATAGTGGCACAGGGCACGCCACAGGGGGCATTTAATTGTCATTTCAAGGAGGGATACGATACCAGATGACGTTATTATACTTTTGAGGGGTAAGGATCCGAATCAGCTATGCAAAAAGACCGAAAGGATCTTGGAGTTGGCATATGACGTAGGGCCCTGAATGATACCCAGAGAAAAACTATAATCTGCCTAACCACGAGAAAGACGTAGGTGGGTCAATTTTAGGCCATTTCCTCAACACCACGATTGCGATAGATAGAGAGGATACTGAAGTGTCTTATTTAGGAGCGCACTATGAAGGCTCACCGATGTGGGGCACTTTGTAGACAGCCCATAGACTCAAAAATGGCCTGAATCTGATGATTGTCTACTGGCTCTACAGGATTACCCCAGTGAAAACTTACGCTACTGTAGTTTTGGTGGACGACTTTGAAGAAAGAGTGCAACAGAAGGATAATACAAAAGGATCCGAGAACATGTTGTCTTGGCTTAGGCATGATGATGAGGACCACGGTTAATGAGGCACACTGCGGTCCATAGACATTCATATTAGGTATCAGGCCGTCGACGTGTCTGTAGGAAAACTGGATGAAAAGGAAGAGGTTTCGAATCGGATACCTGACACGACACTTGATGTCGAATGCGAGGCACTGTTTTTTCAGGCTCAGTCTGGGAATTACGGAATGAGGACCACGCCTACTAGGGCACTGGAGATAATTATAGATATCCTTCCCATGGACAAACAGATTAAGTATGAAGTAGCAATTGCTGCGTAAGGTGATGAATAGATAGAGGATAGGAACAGGTTATACCATCCCAGTATAATCGATAAGAACCATGGATGAAATGAAAGAGGTTTCAAACAGATACCTCAGACGAGTGCGATTGCGAGAACAATTGCCAACGTCGCAATCTTGACGGAACTCTGGTATTGCCATACGAAAGTTATTGCTACACGGATGGATCTAAGCTAGAGGACAGAGTGGACTTGGAGGCCTACATTGAGGGCACAGGAGCTGAGATCTGTCTCCGACAGTTTGACCATAATACGGCCTCGCAGTTGGAGATGCGGGCGATCACGGAACAATCTATGGTGTTATCGCGAGGACGCCAACTATGAACATCATTACGTATAGTAAACTGGCCATTAGGGCTATAACAACCAGGAAGGTAAGAAAAGGAACAGTCTTGGAGCGTAAGGTGTCGGCACTGAGGGTAGTTAGGGTATAAGTGCCCATCGGGCCTCCCCAACCCCAAAATTCCCTCAAACAGACATATTGGACGTTCCTATAATGAAAGGTATTCGGAAGTAGATTACGAACCTGGCGTACAAAATCAGATCGATGTATAGGGCGTTACCCTACCCCCAAAAACGCCTTTAATGAGCATATGACCCATCATTATGGGACTCGGTTTTTTTTTGTTTGTTCTGTAGAATCAAAAACGGCTGAACCGATTTTCTTAAAGTTTTCACAGATTATGTAAGTTTGTCTGGAAGGAAACATAGGCTATATAATTTTTAGATATAGGATGGAGGCGGTCCATCCCCCTTAACCCAAAAATGCCATCAAAAACCAAAAATGGACCGATGGGCACAATATGGTTATCAAATCAAAGGTATTGGAGAAAACGAATATCGTATTAAAATTTTGGTACAAGTACCTAGCGGGCCGCTTCAACCCAAAACTCCTCTAAACATATATATTCGACGTTCCTATCAATATGGGACTCAAATGAAAAGTATTCGGCATTAGATTATAAATATGGCATAAAAAATTAGGTCCAGGTAATGGGAGGTCGCCCCACCCCCACATACCCCCAAATGGACATAGCAGCCGACCTGGCTATATGAGACTCAAATGAAAGTTATTAGGGAGAAGATAACGAATATTACATTAAAATTTGCATTCAAGTTTAGGTGACGCAAAGCGGTGCCCTAAAGCACATCCTAAACTGAACTTCATTTCCTTTGGGAATAAAGAACGAATTTGATATTTATTTTCAGAGCAAAGTACCGGTGGCCGCCCCAACCCCAAAACACCCTCCAAACGGTTCATATTTACCGACCATGGCAATATGGGGCTCAAATTAAAGGGATTTGGGATTGTTGCACGAATTTGATATCCATATTTGAGTCGAAATATCTGAGCTGCCATCGCTCCCCTAAAAAGCACTTCTCATTACCCTAATTTTTGAAAACACCAGATGTCAGAGATTGATGATGCGATTCGTTCAAAAATTTTTTTCACTCTTACAATTACCAAGGAGTATAAAAAGGAGATTAAGGCCTTCACTGAGGATGGCACAACCCGGATAACGGAGTGAGGGGGAGTGAAAGGCCAGACGATTTGGCAGTGAATTCCAAAGAACTGCCGTCGATAAACTTGGTTAACCCGAAGCCTTTCGGGTCGACGCAGTCCAATTTAAGCGCGTGGGCGAAAAACGCGCATGTAACACTGTGGAACAGCGAAACCGTCGGTAGGACGGCGAAACTCTTATGGGGTGATCCGGATCGTGAGAGGACGAGGCTATTACTGAAAGGAAGTAAGAAGGAGGTCAGTATTGCTTTTGGCGTTATAACGGGACACATAAGATTAGTCACTTATGCAAAATCGGATGATGATAAGACCTTGAAGCATATCCAAAAAATTGACATTTTCTTGTTCGAGATTACCTTAGAGCGCACAACATGCCGATTGCTCGCTTAGGTATATATCTATAGTGGCATGGGGCAGATTAATATCTGCACCCTCTTTTCAACCTGACCTAACGTAACCTACCGTCACCAAAAACAACAAATGGGTTCTAATGTTGTACATCGGAGGCCGCCCAAAACCCGCCAAATGGATATATAGACCAATCACGACAATGAAGCGTCATAGGCGGACATATGCTACAATTTCACGAATTCGATATTCAAACAATCTATGCGCTGTGGACATTCTTCTTCCAAATTTATATCTAAATTTGGACCGTCTCAACTCAGTGTCCCAAATTTCAACGAAATCGGATAAAATACCTTAAATCAAGATATCGGTTTATATGGCAGCTAAAACCAAATTGACGAAGGATATCAAGTGGTCTAGCACAACTCACTGTCTCAAATTTCAGCGAAATCGGACAATTACAGGCCTAAGAATTTTAATCGGCAGATCGGTCGATATGGGAGCTATATCAAGATATGGTCCGATATAGCCCACATTAAACAGTAACTATAAAAATAGTTCCTCCCAACAAAATAGATTTTTTTGTATACAAAATACTTACAACTTTTTACTTTTTCCATGTAGTGGCATTTGAGCTCTATGTTATTATGCTACTATTTAGCATAAAAATTCCTTAGTATCAAGTAAAACATCATTCATTGAAGAAAATATATCCTTCAGTAGTTGAAAAATTCTGAATCTTTAAGTTAAATTAAAAAAGTTTTTCATAAAGCATAAAAATTTAAATAATATCTCGTTAGTAAACATAGTCATATTTTTTTGGAGTCAAAAGATTTATTTCTCATTTATTCTAAACCGTTTTGAATAAATAAATCATATTCTGTCGTAAATATATTTTTTTCTATTTAGTATCAAACCCTGTACATTGTTATTGATTTTGCTTATAACCCGCCTATCCCCTTTCATCATCACTATTCATATTCACTAATTTTCCTGAAAATCATATGCCGGAAGCAACCCTCATTTGGTCGCGACTAGCATACAAAAATGGAATACAGAATCATCAATATCGCTTACTCTTGCCATATCCCTTGTCCAACTCTTTGAATCCTTTGCTAAATCATGATACGTGACTCTTTTTTTTTGCCCCACTAATAATAGCCATCCTTTGATTAACTCTACAAATGAAGAACTTCCTTTGGAAGATGTCACTGCAAAAATGAAGGCTCTCTTGTGTTTTCTCAAGTAGGAAATTACATTAAGGACATAATTTATATCGCATTTGTTCGCCTGCTGCCGCCGCAATCTTCGTGGCCATCGCCTCCAGTGCTATATATGTTTTGGTCAGAACATATGTATGTATGTGTGTGTGTGTTTGTGTTAACAAACTATTAAAATTTCCTTTTGGGCCTTATGAGATTACAAGAGCAATCGCTTTTTCTTTTTTGTCAACATAAATTTTCTTTGATATGTATTTAACTCAATATCCCCCGAGAGTGAATTACTTATGCCCAGTATGGCCAATGCCACCAAAGTGGAGCATATTTTTTTTTTTGTTGTTATGCTTCATCTCTGGATTTGGCAATAAATCTAAATTAAAGCTCGACTAATATAATATATGTAAATATGAGCTAATATCTTGCCAAACAATACTGTCTGAGGCATTTTGCAAAAGGGCTCCTTAAAGTATGCTATGGCAGATAGGCTTTAGTGTGCTTTGCCTAAAAGTGAGCCTTGACAGAAGACAAGCAAGCATTGTAGCATTTTCACTCCTACAAAAACAAATCCATGGTTAAATATTAGCTTTTCTGGGGCTTTACTCGCTTGTCAGCTCATAAATATGCGCATAAATTTTCTTGTCCTCTCTATGGATATTGATAAGTACCCTTTTGCCTTTTCTCAAACATGCTTTCTCAACCAACACACATCCCCTACTCCCAAAGCCTCTGAATATGTGCTAATGTATTATGTATAGCAGGGTATGAGTGTGGCGGTTTAAGTTTCTATTTATTATTGACGTTGCTGTTGATTAGAACTTCACGGTTATTTGAATTCTCGTTAACTTATCTTGGCTAGCAAGCAAAAGTCGTCCTTTGATTTTGTCTTGGTTCTTGACTTCTCCTCCATTATTGAAGAGTTCAACAAACAGAGGGCTGCTAAATTGTTGAGAACTCTACGCAGTCATTTGTGGGCTTAAAGGGCTTCCTAAAGTAATCATAATAATAAAATTTTAGTTTTTACCCGTCCATGACCGAATGTGTCAGCATAGGCTGTTAAGGTGTTAGACTTTAAAAATTAATTTCGTTCGCATACTTCGATGTGCAGGGGCGTGGGAATGTAAATTTGACAGGGAGGAAATAGAGTTGGGATACAAATTTTTCTTAGGAACCCAGCAGATTAATTATTCAGCTTGCGATGTAATATATCGATTTTTTTACCTTGCTAAATATTTAAAATCTTGATCATCTATGAGATTGAGTTATTTAACAGTATCTGTTCATTATTTGCCAGTTGAATGAGATTGAGATTGTTTCTGTCCATCAGTTGCCATTTGAATGAGATTGAGTTATGTCCGAGTGCCTTCCATTCTTCGTCAGTTGAATTATTAAAAAAAACAAAAACAAGTAAACACGTGCTTAGTTTGGCTGGGCTGAATCTTACATACGCGTGCAAGGGAGTTCGAGAAGGTCCAGAGACTGGTCTGAGTCGGGACCAAAGGGTTACCGCACCGCAGGCATGCCTGGAGGCATATTTGGGACTGTGCCGCCAGGGTCGCGCTTTGGCTGAGGGAGCTCGACATGCTGAAGGTGGATGGTTGCGGCCACAGTGCTATTCTGAATGTTATGGATACGGAGGGTAGACTGAGGTGGATCTCCCACTACCTATCACCAGTGCCGACTGGAGTGTGGGCATTCACGATTCGTTTTCCTGAGATGGACGAATGGAGGGCGGATGGTGTAATTGGGAAAGATGAAACCTCGATCTACACAGAAGGCTCCAAGATGGACTCATGGACTGGATTGGGGGTCTACTCTGATGCACTCAATATCAGTATGTCACTGAGACTGTCGGACGAGCGTACGGTCTTTCAGGCAGAGGTCTGTTCCATTGCAGTGGCCGCAAGAGGAATTCTGGTAAGGGGCTTACCGCCCTCGAAAATAAGAATATATGTGAACAAAATAGCGGCGCTCATGGCGTTGGGGTCGAGGATGGTGAGGTCGAGATGCGTGGCGGATTGTTTGGAATCTCTGGATAGGTTTTGGGCCCACGATGTGACGCTGATATGGGTTCCTGGGCATGAGGGGATTCCAGGAAAGGAGAGGGCGGACGAGAGCGCCAGGAGGGGATCGTCTGTCGTCAATTATCGAGCTACTAAACACAGTAGATGGGATGGCCAAGGCGGCGTTGGTGGGACTCGGTAGATGATTGCCTGACTGCAAAGGCGCTATGCCCGGCCGGAGGAGGACGAGAGTGTTGCTGGCGTTTGATAAGAGGTCGATGAGTACTTTGACAGGATCATAACCGGACATTGTGACATAGGCCGCATGGCGGCGCGCATTGGGATACCACACAATGACTTCTGTAGGCGTTGCCTAGATGAGGATGAGACTATTGAGCACTTGCTGTCTTCCAGTCCGGGTCTCCAGAGACGAAGGCTCTCCTTTCTGGGGAGCCGTTTCTTCTGTGATCTGGGTGAACTTGCAAACGTACCTCTGGTATGGCTCCTGAGATTTGTTGAGGGAACAGGATGGTTCCGACGGGGGGTGCCACAAGCTCCGGCGTAGGTAGATCCGTTCTTGCGTACAGATGGGCGGTTCTTTACCCCCCGCTCGGGTACACCACTCCTCCACTCTTTTTCGTTTATTCGTGTACGAGATCTCACATTTTCTTTCTCTTCCCTTTCTCTCTCTAGGGTACCACAATGGGCCAAACTGGCCTCCGAGTAAACTCACCTTTGGTGGGCACCCATTCCTGAACTGTGAGCATTCCTGAACTATGTGGCCTAATCTGGACTGGAAGAGGAGTTGCCGGTGTTGAGTACGTATACTGCATATCTCCGTCACCATCAGTTTCATCCAATCTAGCAATCTTTCAGTCGGTGGTTGAAAGATTGGGATTACATTCCCTTAGTCTTTCAAGTATCGTTTAAGGATCGGAGGGAATATCCAAGCATGCGCCATTGGTCGAGAAGGAATATCTTCCTTCTTGACTAAATCTAGTGCTGCACCTGGACAGATCTCACTAATCTTTTTTAGCGCACAACGATACATTTCAATTGAGCGTCGATCGCCGAAGGGTATTAGTCTGTATTGGTCCCGATACCAGCCTGCATCGCCACAAACTGGAGGACACCCAGGAATTTCCGCAAGGAAATCGGAGTATACAGATAACAGTCCATTGAATATCCCACTCCAATTATTCCTAGGTATGCAGCTCTGTTCTTCTCCCTTGTCGACAACTGCCATCACCAAACTGTCCCTAGCGAAATTAGCAAAGGTTCTTGGACACATCGCCCTAGTTCTTCTAGGCATGGGATGCCCTCCAGGTGACCGCAGCCTTTTGGCTGACTGCGGTGCAGTTTCCGAATATAGACAGGGTGCCTGTGCAGCAAATTCCCAAGCCCAATCTCTCTTCCTATCAGTGAGAGTCTCATTCGAATCATTCGCACCAAGCCTCTCAATAAACCTGAGAGCGATGCGTCTTCTATTATTCCAACCTCTTAAAAAGCGTGTTGGTTTGCCGAGGACGACCGATGGCCTAGGCAAATTATAGGCATGCGAAGAAGCAATAGGTTCGGCTTTGTCCTTTAGACACGAACCAGGTGTCAAAAGCCCCCGACAGACCAGTCGTCTGTCGGCTAGTGGAGCCTGGAGCAGCCACTCCACCAGTCGAGGTTTCAGTAGCAGACAACATGCTACGGCCTGATACCACCACTGCAGCTGTTGGGTCTTTGGAGTCCATTCTAAGCCTACTCCCGGGCTCTAGATCTGCTGCTCCACTGGAAACAGACGCAATTCATCAACCGCCTAATGGATACAGCTATCCATGAGTGACTAAAATTTTTCGTCCAAAAAGAATGACCTATTACAGGAAATTTTTTAGAAAAAAAAATCAATTAGATTTTCAAATCTTAACTTCTGCCCTTTAATCTTTCATGCTACGCCAATATCGTCACACTTAAGACACAAGCAAAGTGGTTAAATGTTTTCCCAAAGATCATTTTCCAATACGGGTAGGTCAGACATTTTGAGTATTATTGCCTGGTGAATTTGTTGTTTTGATTTTTAGCACCGTCATTAAGGGACTCTCAGCCAGCCATGAGGCCAATGTCAAATACAATGTTTCTTCGACGCAGCATATATGGAAGGTATAGGGAAAAGCAGCATTGCCTGCTTAAGTATTCATGGAAAAAGGTGGTAAAATTGAATTTTCATTGCATACTTTTGGTCGTTTAACTAAATGTAGGTGTGTCGAACGTCAAACTCTCGTTGGAGAAAAGCTTTTCAAATTGTTTTGGTGAATCTCAACATACGATATGGCTTTGGGGGGGCCAAAAGAAAAATGTTAATGTTTGAAAATTGTAAAATCACATTGCATACATTTAGGCATTTTTTAAATAAATTCCTTAAAAGCAGCATGCCAGCATGATGTGGTTTAACGACTTGCTTAAATTCGTTGATAGTTGATTTTTATGCTATTGCGAAACTTTTTCTCGATAATACCTGAGGGGTTAATATGCTTTTGCAGTCAATGGCAACAAATTGCCTAACAAATCGTTAGGTATTACTTTGTAAGAAATTGGGATCAATAACAAATCCTTCTAAGGTACAATAAAAACCTTAAAAGTGATTTTAAGTTTGTATGCTTTGTTTAGCGAGTTGGGTACAATTTTGGGAGTTTTGTTATTATAGTTAAGCGGATTTTAAGTTTTTTAAAGCAAATTGAAGTTTTAGAAATGTTAAAGAAAATATTCGAAGAAAATTTAACCAATCCCTTAATTTGTTTTTGAGAAAGCTACAGGAAGCAGTTAGCAATATTTATTTAAACAATTTAACTGATTTCCCGATTCTATTTCTCTTGGAATCAGATAACTAAACTTAAGAGCCTAAAAGTTTTCTGCTAATTGTATACACTTTCATAACTCCCTTTATAACAACATAGTCATCTACATCAATAATTTTCCTAAATTTATTTCAAAAACCTCAGCCAAAGTTATAAGATGTTGAGCAATTCGACAAACATACATACAAACAAATCAAATATAATGCATTAATTTTGCCTTTGCCATTTTGCCCTGAGTGTGGTTGTTGAGTAGAATATTAGAAGTTAAGTACACAACAAATTCATTTTCCAAATCTATTTACAGCCACTGCACAAAAGTCATTTGGTATGTAGGATTTGCAATGCATAAAGTACATAAGTAGGCAGACAAAGGCCTGCAACAGAAACGAAAGCAAATATTAGGCCTAAAGAAATGCAACAATAGAATATATTAATCATAAGCATTGCCTACTTTGAGGCAACATTGCAATTGCCTTAATGTAATCCATATAACACAAACTGTTTGTACTTGAGCAAGTGCTTAATTAAATCTCAACCATAATTATAAAATAATAGTATATTATTATGATTTTGCCATGAACAGTTTCAATGGCAATAAATTTAATGGTTAGGTAAACATTCGTGATATTTAGGCATTTTATTTCATTGATATAAATTTTGGTTTAACTTATTAACTTAATCGCTTAGTTTTCGAAGCATTTTTGCTTTGACAAGGTAGCAAACACAGCATGTTTACACAAATAAGCTTCATTATTTTTAAGTTATTTATTCTGTTAATTTAATTTGTAACTAATCAACTTCACAGATAAGAATTGTTGATTTTGTAAAGTGAATTTATCACTGACATTTGGCAAACAACTAAAGTAAATTAGTTTATTTATTGTATGTATGCAAATTATTTTGGTAATTTGATGTAATAAGTAGGATGATTAGGAAAAAATTGTCTACGAGCGTGGTATTAAATAAGCTGAAATGCCATAAGACATTGCCGTAGTACATATGTCTGTAATTATACCTAAACGGAGAAGAGAAAGGTACTAAACGACAGTTTTAGTATTTTTGTGTACAAGATACAAATCAAATTTTTCCATGAATTTTCTACTGCATATGACTTTTGCTGTCTGCAGAAGAGTCCTATTGAAATTAAAATCCAGTAAGGAAAGGCAAAAGATGGGCGGTGTCGACTTTATAATACCCTACACATACACTATAGGTTCAAAGTGGGAGCTATATCTAATTCTGAACCAATTTTGATGGACCTCGGCGCATGTTTTCAGATAGGTTATTAAACAATCCGTATCAAATTTCGAGGAAATATGTTCAAATTGTAATAAAAAGGGTGAACAAATGGCAACATTATTGCAAATAAGCCAAAACCTGACGAAAATATATATAGGAGCTACATCTAAATCAGAACCGATTTTGACCAAACTTCTTAGATATTGTGGTAGGCATCGAAGAGAAAGTTGTGCACAATTTTGGCAATATTGGTCAATAAATGTGCTTGCAGTGTCTCTAGAAGTAAAAATCGGGCAAAGTACATATATGACAGCTATATATAAATCTAAACCGATTTCTATGAAAATTACTAGTAATGTCGAGAGTCATTCGAAAATCTTTCCTGCCGAATTTCAAGAGAATCGGTTAACAAATGAGCACTTTCTTGCAATATTTCTCAAAATCGGACGAATATATACAAGGAAGCTTTATCTAAATCTGAACCGATTTCGAGCAAACTTAATAGATATTGTGGAAGTCGTCGAGGAAAGCGTTGTACAAAATGTTGGCAAGATTGGTCAATAAATTCGCTTGCAGTGGCACTAGGAGTAAAAATCGGGCGATATACTTATGTGGGCGATATACACCAGTAATGTCAAGAGTCATAAGAAAATTCTTCCTGCCAATTTTCGAGATCGAATCGGTTAACCAATGACCATTTAATTGCATCATAACGGCAAATCGGATCATCAAATGCATGGAATCTATATCTAAATCTGAACCGATTTTTTCCAATTTTAATAGGCTTTGTCTCAAGGCCGAAAAAAATGCCTGTACCAACTTTGAAGAAGATCGGATGAAAACTGTGACCTGTAGATTGTATACAAATTAACATGGACAGACGGACAGACAGACAGACGGACATAGCTTAATCGAATCAGAAATTGATTCTGCGTCGATCGGTATTCTTATTAAAGGGTCTATCTCTCTTCCTTCTTAGACACTAAGTTATAATACCCTATACCACAGTAGTAGAGTAGGGTATAACAAGTAAAAGCGCGTTAAGTTCGGCGGAGCCGTATTTTATATACCTTCCGCCATGGATCGCATTTGACACTTTATTTAAATGACTTCTTCAAATATATAAGAAGTATATCTAAAGAAACAGATGAACCGTGCTTGTCATGCCTATAAAAATAATAGGTTTAAAATTTCGGCCAAATAATTTAGCATCATAGAGGCTCAAAAAGTCAAATCGGGCGATGGGTTTATATGGGAACTATATCTGGTTAAAAACCTTTTTGGGAACATATTTGGTACTACTGTTGAAAGCCATAAAAAAAAACTTACGTTAAAAATTTCAGCCAAATCGAAAACCAAAGTTATGAACTGCTTTGGGCCGTACTTGAAACAGTTATTAGAAATCAAAACGAAACATTTTGTGCAAAGTTTTAATAAAATCGGATAAGAATTGCGCCCTCTATATGCTCAAGGATTTAAGATCCGAAATTGGTTTGGCACCTACATCGGTTATTAAACCAATTTAGACCATGCTTCGCAAGGTTGTTGAAAGTCAAAACAAAACACTTCCCAGCAAAAGCTCTCATTACCAAATAACCAGAAAGGTAAGCTCATTCAAAAACTAATAACTACTTTTTTTAGGCATCGTTTCTAATTACTTTTACCTGGCGATATCCTAGGAGGAAAGTCCTTCCGCACAAGCATACCTATAGTTCAAGAATAAGTTCTTATGCCTAAGCTTACCAATGTTTAAAAAAATAATGACATATTATCTTAATTGAACCTTTCTAAAAAATAACTGCTTAGACCCAAACATATTCGCATCTTTCCCACCACCACGTTCTCAATGCTCAGTTTCTTTGAGGAGGACAAATTTTATACAAATAATTCAAATTATAATTGAAATTAAAACTTCACAATACTCATGGGTATGATATAATTTTGCCTCAGTTTCTTAATGCCATTTTTTACAATACCCAGGCTATAGTAATGATTTCATTCTATTATTACAAATAAGTGCTTATTCTTGAGCTTCATCGAATGTTTTATGTAATGACATTTTTGCTAACGGTAACAAAGATGGTATTCCTGTTGATAACTCGTTATATTTTAGCAGCTAGTAAATCTAAGGATAATGAGTTATCCATTATTTTATATGCCAAAAATAATGACATGTACTTACCAAGTTTTTGCTGGGTTCATGCAAAATTTTAGCCAAATCAGATTAGAGTTGCGCCTTCTACAGGCTCAAAAAGTCAATCCGATATCGTAAGGCTTCTATATCAGATTATGAACCGATATAGACCATACTTGGAACACTTTAGACAAATTAAATTAAGACAAAACACTTTGTGCAAAATTGTAGAAAATCGGACAAGAATTGCGCCCTCTACAGGTTTCAGAAATCTAGATCCGAGATCGGTTTATATGGCAGCTATATAAGTTAGCAAACCAATGTGAACTATTCTTGTCACAGTAACTGGAAGTCAAAACAAAATACTTCATGCAAAATATCAGACAAGCCGGATAAGAATTGTGGACTCTAGAGGCTCAAGAAGTCAAGATCTGAGATCGGTTTATATGACAGCTATATCAGAACATGGTCCTATATGGCCTATTTACAATTCCAACCGACCTACACTAATAGAAAGCATTTGTGCAAAATTTCAAGAACCTAGCTTTATCCTTTCGAAAGATAGCGAAACGGACAGAGGGACGGGCATGGCTAAATCGAGTTAGAACGTCAAGACGATCAAGAATATGTATATATGTAGAGTAAGGCGAAACTAGTATATCCCCATCCCATGGTGGAGGCATAATAAGTTAAAACATTTTAATTTCGACTGGGTCGAATCTTATATACCTCCACCATGGGTCGCATTTTTTTAGTCCTTTGCTCTTTGTCCTCTTTATTGGTCAACAAAGGATAATGGATATGAATTGCAGTGCTATTGGAGCTATATCAGGCATTGAACCGATTCGGGCTACACATTACTTAGGTTGGAGACCATAGTATAAGTTTTTGTACAAAATTTCAACCAAATCGGATAAGAATTACGTCCTCTAGAGGCTGAAGAAGTAAAATCGGGAGATGGGCCTTAATAGGAGCTTACCAGGTTATGTACCCTTTCAGACCATTGGCACGCATGTTAAAGGTCATAGGAAAAGTCGTTGTGCAAAATTAGACAAGAACTTCGCCCTCAAGGAGCTCAAAAAGTGAATTTGGGAGATCGTTTAATATGGGAGCTGCATCAGGTTCGTAACCAATTCAAGCCATACTTTGCACGTATGTTAGAGGTCATAGAAAAGGGTACTGTGCAAGGCTCAAGAAGCATAATCGAAATATCGGTTTATATGGGAGCTTTATCTAAATATTGAACGATATGGCCCATTAACAATCCCAACCGACCTACGCTAACAGTAAGTATTCGTGCAAAATTTCAAGCGCTTAGCTTTACTCCTTTGAAAGGAAGCGTGCTTTCCACATCAGGACATGTGGATGGAGGGACAGGCGGACGGACATGGCTAGATCGACTTAAAATGTCATGGCGATCATGAAGATATATTCGGTTGCGCAAAAAGTAATTGCGGATTTTTCATAAAGTCGGCGTTAACAAATTTTTTCACAGCTTGTGACTCTGTATCATCCTGTACATCCACCACATTGGACAAACATATTAAACTCATAGTGTCAAGTTTCATGAAAAATACATTATTTATGAAACCTTAGCAGCTATATCGAAATATGATTCGATGTGGACCAAACTCACCAGGGACGTGGACACAAAACACAACACAATTTACTTGCTTCAACCATAAAACGGGAGATTGGTCTATATGGAAGCTATATCCAAATAAAATTCAATCTACACTATATGCAGGATATGTAGCTATTTAATACAACTCTGTACCAAAATTCAGCGAAATTGGTAAATCCCCCTCTACGGCTCCTAGACCATAAACAATAAATCGGGACATCGATATATATATAATAGCTTTAACCAAATACAAACGCATCTGGACCATCTCGGCCAAAGATGTCAAAGAGCGTAACACAGCTCACTCTGCCAAATATTAGCGAAATCTGTTAATAAATGCGCTTTTTATGGGCCCAAGAAATTAAATTGCGAGATTGGTATATATGGCAGCTCCAAATAAAGTCGAATAAGAACCACATTAATTTTAAATGTTAAGGGGCTAAGCGCAACTCATTGTGGCAAATTCCAGCGAAATCGGATAATAATGCGCTTTTTGAGGCGCTTTTTGAGGCCTCCTTAATCGGGAGACCAGTATATATGGCAGCCATATCCAAATATAGCTCGTTCTCGACCATACTGGGTATGAACTTCGAGGGACCTAACATAATGTATCCCCAGTGACTACACCAAATTTTGAGCGAAATCAAATAATAAGTGAGATTTTATATTCCAGTGACCCTAAATCGGAAGATCGGTATATATGGCAGTTATATCCAAATATCGATCGATCTAGGCCAGATTGAACAGGGTTGTTGAAGAGCCTCATAAAGCTTTCAGTGCTAAATTTTAGACAAATCGGTTAATAACTGGGCCTTGTATGGGCATAATAACTTAAATCGGGAGATCGAATGATATACGGGTATATCAAGACATAGTCCGATATAGCCGTTATACAAACTTAACATGTCTATGGAAAAACAAGTAAAAGCGTGCTAAGCTCGGCGGGGCCGAATCTTGGGAACCCGCCACCATAGATTGTGCTAAAAATTTATACAAAATAAATTTAGTTGTAGGGCATAATTTTATTGTACATACCAAACTTCTGTCAAACCAGCAAAAATTAAAGCTTCTAGGAACCGAACAAAGATGACCGAGAGACCGGTTAACATGATAGCTATATCAGGTTATAGACTGATGTTGGCCGTATTTGGCGCAATTGTTGGAAGCCGTAACAGAACATCGCATGCAAAATTTCAGCCTAATCGGACAAAAATTGCGGCTTGTAAGAACTCATCGGGAGATTGGTTTATATGGGAGCTACATCAGGTTATAGACAGATTTGCTCCGTACTTGGCACATTTTTTGAAAGTCATAACATAACACCTCATGCAAAAATTGAGCTAAATCGGATGAAAATTGCGGTTTCTAGGGGCTCAAGAAGTATAATTGGGAGGTCGGTTTATATGGGAGCTATATCTAAATCTAAACTGAAGATTGTAGAGTGATTTCAACAGACAGACGGACAGACATACTGGCGGACGGACAGATATGGCTAGATGGTCGTAGAATCTTACGACGAGGGAGTAGAGTACCAATCTACCATCTTTCTCAAGGTCATGTGTTTGGGGGTCGCCTTACCCCCAAAACAACCTCTACAGGTACACATTTACCAACAATGGCAATATGGGACAACAAAGGAGGCCACCGTAGCGCAGAGGTTAGCATGTCCGCCTATTACAACATTTGTGAGGTACTATGCCATGTAAAACTTCTCCCTAAAGAGGTGTCGCACTGCGGCACGTCGTTCGGACTCGGCTATAAAAAGGAGATGCCTTATCATTGAGCTTAAAACTTGAATCGGACTGCACTCATTGATATCTGGAAATTTGCATTTGCAATACTGCTTTAGCAACCGCAAACCTTGGACTTAGACCAATAACTCGAGGCGTTAAAAACGGGAAAACCAAACTAGTATACTGCCATCATATTGTGAAGTGCATAAAAATGCGTTATGTTTCGCCGTGCCGAATCTTCTATTCCCACTTCATACATTCTGCTAGAAATGAAAGTGTCTGAAAACCCCTATTAGAAGCACACTTAAGGCCACTTAAATTCTTGTTTCTTGATGGCTTGCACATCTTCCCTCTCAAGTTGCATTATACGCATCAAAAATGTACCCTCTTGCGTGGGCTACAATGTCAACTGGGCGATTTAGTTTATTAGTTTTTCCAAAGATAACTTGGAGATACTTTTCAAGAGTTGATCTCTTTTTTTATTAATTTTCTCCAAGGATGTCTTGCATATTTTGGTTGCGTTGTTGGTTTATTTTCGCAATTCTTGCTTTCACAAACTTTCACAAGAGTTATGAATTAATTACATCACTTTGGCGCTTTGGTGCTGTATGTTTTACTTGGACACTTCCCCAACTTATTTGAGCACATTGTTGTTGTTGTTTTTTTATGCTATTTGCATAGCTTTAGTAGTTTTTGGCAAGAATTGAAGTTTTGTAAAAAATTTTTAATTAACCCAATTTATGAGATTCCTACGAGGACACATTGCTTGTAGCGTTCCACGGGTTGTAGTTGTTTTCGTTGTACAAAAGGTTTTTAGTTGTATTTACAGGAGTATCGTAAAAAGCATTGCATACTTTTAGGAAGTGTATGAAAATTCCAAAGGGAATTGTTTCAATAATAAATTTTTACAATTATTTGCCATCTAAGAAAATCCTTGTTACCTTTATAATACTTTTCCCAACCCACCCCTTGTTTTACTAACTCTTTATTTATGTCTTCGACATTTATTGGCATGCACTCAAGCATATTTTTCATGACATAATTAAAAGACTGCAAAAAAAGCTGGTAATTATTTGAGCAAATATAATGGGGGGAATAATAAATCGAAACATTAAAGTGTTTCCCCCTCTCCCAAATTTTAGCTTTGCAATATTGTAACCATTAAATTAAAGTCAATAAAATGTTGCCTACTTTTAGGTTGAGGAGGCGATCAACAACAGTGAACGAATGTAGCATACTTGTGAGCATTAATTTAATTGGAAGATTTATCATTTTAATTTAAGGCTATTAAATTTAAAACCTATGACTTTCTAAATAGCTCTCATTATGGCTCATTGCTCTACCTCCCCCGAAGAATTGGCGTTTGTTTTACTTAATGGCAAATCACAACATTTAATCACAACGTACAGCGTGGGCGCATTAAGTCAAAATGAGAATTGTGAAGTCTATTCGAAAGATAAGGAAATTTAAAGCTCGTGTCAACAAATAAGATGGAATTGAAAGAAATACGCCATGCTATGTGTCATTTGTGTCAAGTCATTTATCTCGGTGTTGTCAAGTTAGGGACACACAACTTGACATAGTGACATTTAAATCTGGAAATAAAAATTAAAATGTTGACATATAAGGGTAGGCTTGTTTAGGAAGGACTTTTGTGTATTCGTTGTTTTGCACTCCAAACCTAGTTAACCAAAAGTTAAAATAGACTTAATAAAACAGTGAAATAAATATCACAATGAGTTATAAGAAACAAGTAAAAATTTTCTAAATTCGGCCGGGCCGGATCTTGGGTACCCACCACCATGGATTCCGCTAAAAATTAATTCCTATTAACTGAGTTTGTGTTTGAATTATTTTGTAGCAATCAAATCGGGAATTGATTGAGGCTTAAATGGTCTCAAGGTCGGGATATCGGTACTAAGGAAGCATATATCACCATATTGACCGATTCGGAAAACACTTGGCTCTGATGTCGTAACTGATAAGATAGGTTTTTGGGACAAATTTCAGCCAAATCAGGTAAAAACTAAGGGTTCTAGAGGCTCAAGAATTCAAATTCGGGGATCGGTTTATATGGGGGCTATATCTGTTTATAGGCGATTCCAAAGTCTTTGTTCCAAAGTTCAGCCAAATCTGATAAAAATTGAGCCTTCTAGGGGCTCAAGAAGTCATGGACGTGGATCGGATTATATGGTGGCTATATCAGTTTATAAACCAACTAAGATCGTACTTGGCATGGATGTTAGAAGTCATAACACAAGTCTTTGTTCCAAATTTTAGCCAAGTCCAATTAAAGTAATAGGTTTCGAGAATAGGATCCTCCTTAGCCCATGGGCCTCAAATGAATCTTCCACGGAGCTGCAGAATTCCACCCAAGGTTTGATCTGAGCCTTTTTTTTTAGCTCGCCCTTGTATTTTCTTAGCTCAACTTTATGGACGTCCTAAATGTGGTTTTCGCCCTGTTAAAGAATCTTCTGCAACCCTTCCTTAAACCAACCAGTTCAGGGGACCCCCATGGCGGCCACTATTCTAAGCCTTTTTAGCTCGCCATAGCATTTTCTTAGGGAAGCCTTATAGACATCCGAATCGTGTGGTGCCCATGTGGCTTTTACTCTGTGAAATAACCTTTTGCAACCCTTCTCTAGACCAACAAGTTGTTGCGGCCACTGTTTGCCCCTTGGCTTGTCTTTAAGCCATGCTGTCACAAGCAAATAACCTTTTGCAACCCTTCTCTAGACCAACAAGTTGTGGCGGCCACTGTTTGTCCCTTGGCTTGTCTCTAAGTCATTCTGTCAAAAGCAAGACGTTCGAGAGATTCGAGATTCGCTTCACCATTATGTGTATATTCTCCGCAATTTCCGCTTTCCATTCAGATCTGGATCTGCAGAATGTGTGCCGAAATTTATCCTAACCACCTTTCTACTGGAGGAGCACTAAATCTAGATGGCAATGCCTAGGTTTGGAGGGTGTGGATATTAATGCCCAGGTTAGGTAAGGTTGAAAAGAGGGTGTGGATATTAATCCACCCATGTCACTATGGACATACACCTAAGCCAGAAATCGGGTTGTTGTGCGCTCTAAACACTAAAAAGAAACCTCGAAAAAGAAAATTTAAGCCTGGAATTTCGTGCTGCTTACAAAATCCCTCCATACCACGCCCCTTAGTTGGTTTAGGTCTAGTATTGTGTCCCCACCTAAGTGCTGGTAAGCTCGTAGTCCTATGTGTCCTGTAACGATACCTAAAGCTTTACTGACCCCCTGCTTGCTTCACTTCTGTAATGGCCTCGTCTTCTCAAAATCCGGATCTCCCCATCGGATTTTCGTCATCGTGTCGACCGTTTCGCTGTTTAACAGTCTTACACGCGTGTTCGTAGTCCACCCTCTTAACTCGGGTTAACCAAGTTTGTTGACGGGAGTCCTCTGGCCTCCACTGGCACCCAAACGATTCGGATTGTGCCATCCTCAGAGAAGGCGTAAATCTCCTTTTACACTCCAAGACTGTTCGTGACTTTACCGTCCTGGTTGTTATTGCCCGTATGACCAGTTTACTGTCCGTAAAGATGTTCACACTCGATGTCCTCGCGTTAGCACCATACCATCGCACGCATTCCATGATCGCCCGGATCAATCAAGGACTGTGCCGCTGGCAGCAGTGCCTCGCACTCGACCTCAAGTGTCGTCTCAGGTATCCGATCGGAAACCTCTTCCCATCCTTCCAGGTTTCCTATCGTCGTCTTGATTATACCGCAATGGTATGAGCTGCTCCCACCCTTCAATCCATTCTCCCATCGTTTTTAGTCTCATAGCCCCAGTGGCTCACACTCACACTTAATCTGTATGTCAATGGGTCAGATATCTAGAATAGTCTCCAAGTGCCCTAGTGGGCGTGGTCCTCATCGCTCCGCCTATGCCAAGACAACATGTTCTCTGAACCCGTTGTATGGTCCTTATGTTGCACTTTTTCTCCATAGCAGTCCACCAAACTACTGAGGCGTAAGAAAGTATTGATCTAATAACGCTCCTGTAGAGCCAGTCTACATAGTGCCCAACATCTGTGAGTCTTCTCAGTACGCTCCTGAATGTGACACTTCCAATTGAGTTTCCTGTCCAAGATTACACCTAAGTATAGCCTTGTCAGATATCGAAATCTTATTGAGGAAACGTGGTGCGATAAATTGGCCCACCTTCGTCTTCCTCGTGAACAGGCATATTTCAGTTTTTTTATACCACCACCGACGGATGGGGGTATATTCATTTTGTCATTCCGTTTGCAACACATCGAAATATCCATTTCCGACCCTATAAAGTATATATATTCTTGATCAGCGTAAAAATCTATGACGATCTAGACATGTCCGTCCGTCTGTCTGTGGAAATCACGCTACAGTCTTCAAAAATAGAGATATTGAGCTGAAACTTTGCACAGATTCTTTTTTTGTCCATAAGCAGGTTAAGTTCGAAGATGGGCTATATCGGACTATATCTTGATATAGCCCTCATATAGACCGATCCGCCGATTTAGGGTCTAAGGCCAATAAAAGCCACATTTATTATCCGATTTTGCTGAAATTTGGAACAGTGAGTTGTGTTAGGCCCTTCAACATTCTCCGTCAATTTGGCTCAGATCGGTTCAGATTTGGATATAGCTGCCATATAGACCGATCCTCCGATTTGGGGTCTTAGACCCATAAAAGCCACATTTATTATACGATTTTGCTGAAATTTGGGACAGTGAGTTGTCTTAGGCCCTTCAACTTCCTCCGTCAATATGACTCAGATCGGTTTAGATTTGGATATAGCTGCCATATAGACCGATCCTCCGATTTAGGGTCTTAAACCCATAAAAGCCACATTTATTATCCGATTTTGCTGAAATTTGGGACAGTGAGTTGTCTTAGGCCCTTCAATATCCTTCGTTAATATGACTCAGATCGGTCCAGATTTGGATATAGCTGCCATATAGACCGATCCTTCAATTTAGGGTCTTAGGCCCATAAAAGCCATACTTATTATCCGATTTTGTTGAAATTTGGGACAGTGAGTTGTCTTAGGCCCTTCAATATCCTCCGTTAATATGACTCAGATCGGTTTAGATTTGGATATAGCTGCCATATAGACCGATCCTCCGATTTAGGGTCTTAAACCCATAAAAGCGACATTTATTACCCGATTTTGCTGAAATTTGGGACAGTGAGTTGTCTTAGGCCCTTCAATATCCTCCGTTAATATGACTCAGATCGGTCCAGATTTGGATATAGCTGCCATATAGACCGATCCTCCGATTTAGGGTCTTAGACCCATAAAAGCCATATTTATTATCCGATTTTGCTGAGTGAGAGGACAGTGAGTTGTGTTAGGCCATTTAACATCCTTCGACAATTTGGCTCAGATCGGTCCAGATTTGGATATAGCTGCCATATAGACCGATCCTCCGATTTGGGGTCTTAGGCCCATAAGAGGCGCATTTATTGTCCGATGTCGCCGAAATTCGGGACAGTAAGTTAAGTTAAGCCCCTTGACGTACTTCTGCATTATCGCACAGATCGGTCCAGATTAGGATATAGCTGCCATATAGATCGATCTCTCGGTTTTAGGTTTTGGGGCCATAAAAAGCGCATTTATTGTCCGATGTTGCCGAAATTTGGGACAAAGAGTTAAGTTTAGCCCCTCCACATATTTCTGCTATGGGACATAAGGTATTAGTATTGCACCGGATTTTGACGAAAGGTGGTTTACATATATACTCGAGGTGGTGGGTATCCAAAGTTCGGCCCGGCCGAACTTAACGCCTTTTTACTTGTTCGGGTTTACTTTGAAACGTCTGGGTCTAGCCTAGTTATATGCCATATGCAAGACCCTTTTGGCCCTTCTGCATAGCTGGTTCAGATCCTTATCCCTTAGAAGTATTATAACATCGTCAAATCCCTCCTCAGTCAGCATCCGTAATAGATCATTTATGGTGGTCTTCCATGCGAGTGGCGATAAAATGCCTCCCTGTGGAATGCCTTGTGCCACTTTCTCCCTTATATTTATGTTATGGGCACACAATTTATCCACCTGTTTCTTGGCATATGATTTATCCAGTCTCCAAGGACCGGGTTCACCTGGTACTGGTCTAAGGATTGGATCAGTGCGTAGGTCCGCACATTGTTAAAAACCCCTCGATGTCTCGGGTCCTTAAGAAGGAAAAAGGAGGCGGCTGACAAGCTGGCTAGGCACGGCGAGGTATGAATGACAATGCTACCGGTTCCGTGAACCCTTCCCTTTGCGAGCTCCATACTTCTGCGTCCATACTTCTAGGACTCTTTTTTGCATTGATCGACTGTATGGGGCGTGGGCTTGCAGAGTGGCCACGACCCTATGGCCGAGTATTTCACGAAACAGAACGCCAGTTATCTTGGGACTAAAAACCATGACATTGGATTGCTGATATGAATTGTGATGGTTTATTGCAACGTCAGGTCATTAATATCGCTCTGAACATAGGCGACGACAAAATGCTGCTAGTTTGTGGTGAGGAAGATGAGAAGATGGTCGAACAATATTTGCATCACTGCCCTATAATCGCCGGGAAGGAGTAGTGGGTGAAAAATTCTTTCGGTGGAGGGATTCCCCCCTGCTACTTAATTCTCCTACTATTCTTGCTGACTAAATAATTAGCCCGAACATCGCACATTGCTCGCATAGGCATTTGTAATTACGATATTAGAAATGTCGCTGGAGTTATGGCACCGCTAGTTATCATTATGCCCCCTATTTTCGTGATTCCGTTTTGAACACATCGAGATATTGATCTGAGACCCAATAAAGTATATATATTTTTGATCGTCTTGACATTCTAAGTCGATTTAACAACATTCGTCCATCTGTCTTTCAGTCGAAAAAAAAACTAACGTTCAAAGAGTTAAAGCTAAGCCTAAATTGGCTTGAGGTGGTCGGTTAGGATTGTAAATGTGCCATATGGGTCCGTGTTTTGATATAGATGCCACATAAACCGATCTCCGATCTTGACTTCTTGAGCCTCTAGAGGGCACAATTCTTATCGGATTTGGCTGGTGTGGAGGTGTTTTATTTTGAATATCAAGAACTGTGTGAAGTATGGTCCCAACCGGTGCATATTCTGATATGACTACCATATAAACCGATCTCCCGATTTCACTTCTTGAGTCTCTAGAGGTCGCAATGCTTATCCGCATTGTTAGATGGGGAATGCAAATGGGCCCTTATCAATGCAGATTTAGATAAACCCCCATATTCATGAGCCCCCAGAGGCCTCAATTTTCATTCGATTTAGCTGAAATTTGGTATGAGGGGTTCTGTTCTGACAGCCCACATCAGTGCCAAGTATGAACAGAATCAGTCTGTAAAGTGATTAGGCCCATATAAACCAATACCTGGATTTGGCTTCTTGAGCCCTTGGAAGTTTCACCTGATTTGGCTGAAATTTGGAAAAAATACTGTTATAATTTCCAACATACTTGCCAGGTATTATCTGAATTGGTTTATAAAATGATATAGCCCCCTATATCTCCCGATTGGTCTTCTTAAGCTACTAGAAGCTTTGGTTTTTCCCGATTTGGCTAAAATTTGATACTTGTAACCTTCAATGCTCACAATGCATCCTACCTCGATATATTCATATTTTGTTGCTTTGATTTCCAACAACTGTGTAGTATACGATCTAAATCGATCCATAAACTAATATAGCTGCCATATAAACCGATATCGGGTCTTGACTACTTGCTGAAATTTCACATGAGGTGTTTTGTTTTGATATTTAACAATGGTGCTAAGCATGGTCCAAATCGGTGCCTAACCTGATACAATTGTCATATAAACCGATCTCCCGATTTGTCGCAGTTACTGTCACCGGTTTGGTTGAAATTATAAACGTGGTATTTTTGTATGAGTTTTAACAGCCATGTCAAGAAAGATGCATATCGGTCGAAAACTTGATATAGGGTCCAAATGCATGGATATGTAAGATTGAGGTGGAGGGTATGTAAGATTGCGCCCGGCCGAACTTAACGCGCTTTTACTTGTTTTCTCTGCAATGTCCCACCTAAAGTCAATGTGGGAATAAGATGCTGGAGTCATTTTTCTTTCAGGCATTGAAGAGTTAGGAAGACTACATCCAGATAGATTTAAATCTTTTATCCTGCCATTAAAGGTCCTATGAAAGGTTATATTGATAAAGCGTGCGGTAACCAATGGCCCGTGTAACTATCCGGATCTATAACAGAAAATATTTTGAAAAATCCAATTAATCTACTTGGTGGACGCGGAGCATACTAATGTCATGTAAAGATTGTGAACAGTGCAAAAGGGTCCTAATTTTGGTCCATTATTTGTTCCACTAGCCGAACGTAGAATAGCGTTTCAAGCTCCTCGATCTTCTGCGATCATTCTAAAATCACTGACACCAAGTTTCGAGGTGTCTCCCACCACTTGATCGGGCTTTTGGTCTTTCCGGTTTGCGTGTACCACCGTGTGTGCCTTCAAAAGACTACTTTGCTGGAGCTTCATCATTCATCCATTCTGACAACATGACCTAGCCAACGCAGCCATTGTATTTTGATGCGTGTAACTATGCTATCGTCGCCGTACAGCTCGTGGTTCATACGTCGCCTGTATGCTCCATTAATGCAAACTGGTCCATATATTTTTCGAAGAATTTTTCTCTCAAATACTCCAAGCACTGCCTCATCTGCTTTCACAAGTACCCATGTTCCATTCATAATCCCATGTACGCCGATCTTACTATCTGCCTTCTTAGTCCCTTAACGAGAGCAATATGTAAAGCATTTGTATGAAATTTGTCATGCGATGTTCCGCAATTGACTTTCAAGGCGCATGTGGCGGAATTTTTCTATTTTGTGTTCCTTTATAAGCCTGATCGACCTTCCTTGTTATAACCTTTTCGTCGCATATGCACCTATGTCATGTGATTTATTCATTTCAGTTTCACAGGAATGTGATATGTATCCTGCTGATCTCCAAGAGAAGCCATTAGTTTATTAATAAAAGCAGTACTTAAGTTAATGGAAAAACCAGCATGCATTCAGTGAGAATTACTCCCTCAAGTGGGGCTATGCTGTAATTAAGTGACACTACATTAGATGGCATCCCATAAATAAGTAGACAACAATATTTTACCTGTTTTGCGGTATTGCTTTGGTCATCTCCTGTCTTTTTAACAAATTGCCCCAGTTTTACCAACAATTTGTAAAGCTTTCAAACTAAAACGTTTTCATTTTATGCCCACCTATAGCTTGTCTCGTCCCCTTTACATTTCCTGCTTATTTATGATGATTGAAGCCCAACAAATTTGGGAAACTTTTCGACCGTGATGTTAGCTGGTGTCCTTGAATGCCTTTTGCTATACAGCGCTACAGCTATACACTCCGTATAAATACATACATATTTGTACATATATTTATTTATCAAAATTTTTTTGTATGAAATATGTTGCAGCATATTTTTAGGTCACGTCTGTTTGTTATAAATTTAATTTGCTCTGACATGAAAATGTCAAAACAGGTGACAAGGTCACACGTATCGTATCTGTGGATATGGATGTGTATCGGTATGTGTTTGATAAACAACCGTCATTACTTTGAAAGAAATTTATGACCCCTGCCTAATAGGCATAAGGTAAATATGAAAATTGCCACTGGGATATTCGGTACATAAGACAAAAAACTTTTCACTTATTTTTTTTCCATAAATGAAATCGGCAAGATTTTTTACCACAATCTTCCACTAAATAGATTTAACGGAAAGTCAATCTTTGTTTTTTAAATTTTTTATGTTACAATATTAACCTTTTTTTTCAAAAATTCAAATTTACCCACGAAAATTCAATGAATTTTCGTAGGTGTATCGATTTCAGCAGTTTTTTTCCCCATATACTGTCCTAAAACGAGAATATGGTACAGCAATTTGAATTATGGTAACTAAGGGATTTGTTAATACTCAGATTGCCTATGCGGGGTTGTGGGTTTCATTTCCATCAGAGGCCTGGTCTGGCACTATTGTTGTATAACAATGGGCTTAATTAGTCTAAGTAAATCTATTGAGAATATAGACTGCCACTCAAACCTAACCCTAACAAAGTGGAACGCCCCATCCTGAGACACCCCTTGGCGGAGAAGTAAAGTGATCGGGAAAATATATGTACCTTAAATGAAAGATATTGAGTAGAGTAAGAAGCTGTCTACTGAAATTGGGGCCTAGTATCAAGGAGGTCTAGATTCAGGAAGGCGACCTACCACCATAATTATCATATTACAAAATTTACCTCGTTTATTATCCCGAGTCCGAATGGCGTGATGCCTAGCTACACAAAGTGGTGTAGAAAAAAGTTTTGGATACCTCAGAATATGTACCTCATACCTCAGAAATGTAGGAGTAGAAGGTATTTGTGATTAGAGTAAGAATCTGCTATCAATGCAAATATGCCCATGAAATTTCCATAAAGGAACAGGGCAAACTTCTCACATATCAATGAGTGCATTCCAATTCAAGTTTAAGCTCAATGATGAGGTACCACCTTTTTAAAGCCAAGTCTGAACGACATGTCGCAGTACGATTTGGGAAGAAGTTTTGACATGGCTTCTATGCATGGCATAGTACCTCATAAATGTCGCTCGCATTAGTAGGGAATAACTAAAACTGAACAATTTTTCTGATGTTCTCTCCAGGACTCGAACCCAGGCTGTCAGTGTCATATGCAGACATGCTAACCTTTGCACTACGGTGGATTCCATCTGTCATCAGTTAGGACTAACTGGCGGCAATACCGCCTAACCCCACAACAAAGTCCCACAGGCGTAACATTAAACTGAAGAAAAAACGTTGAGGGGAGAGTCACATGGGGGCTGAATGCGCTCTTATCATATGGCAATTCATAGGCAGGAGTTAGTGAATGAGGCCAAGTACGGTACAATGGATGTACACTGCTGTGGTTCGGCCGATCCTCACCTTTGGGTGTCTGTTGTGGCACCAGGTTCTTGAGAATATTGGATGTTTTCTGATGTCCCGCCATGACTCGAACCCACGCTATCAGAGTCATAGCCAGACGTTTTAACCTTTGTGCTACGGTGGCTTACATCTGCACATGTAAGCTCTTTGGATTTCGGGCATACGTTTGTTCTGCGGAAGGCCGCTGGCGTGGGACAACTTCGTAATATTGACGGTGTAACGGAGTATAAGACGGGCGTATCTTTCTTCGATGGCCACTTGGAGGTTGTCTTCCCATAGAGAGAGGTTTGGGCTTTGCACGTTCCGTCATTCTGAAATCTCTTTGTTAACATAGATGGGTCTAAGCTGGATGGGGGCACCGGAGCAGAAGTTTTGGTTGAATTCCTAGGAATGAGGCAGTTATATAGACTTTTGGATAGGATCAATGTCTTCCAAACTTGGTTTTGCGACTTGCGGCGCAGTGACAATCCATTGCATACTCCAAGGAAAATGCTGCGAAATCCGTACTTCGGTATAGGAAGCCTCCCCCAACGAACCCATGGTACGAACAAAAGTGTCGAAATGCTAATGAAGCCGAGAATGCAACATACTGAGCAATCAGTAGCAACGCTCCACTTGAAGGAGAGGTATCGGTAGAAAAGGAGAGGGGAAAAAAGCCTTTTCCGCAGAAAGAAGAAGGAAATGGAAAGACGTGAGTACGAGTGAGTACGAACGTGAGACAAAATAAAGTCCAGAAATTCCTAAAGAATTAAATCTCAATCCGATGGCTTTGGTACAGGCACAAAGACGGAAAACTGGTAACTGAAACAGATAGTTTGAACGTTTTACCTAATTGCTAGTGCCCGACAATGGCGGCAAAGAGGATAAAACAGAACCAATCCCTGATGAAGTTATTGAATATTTTCCCCCTAGTCAGAATGAGGCCCAAGTAGCTGTGACATGACTGAAGAACAACAAGGCAGCAGGAGCTGACGGGTTGTGCGCTGAATTAAGACCGGAGGCGACACGCTGATAAGGCGTATGCATCAGCTTGTCTGCGCAATCTGGCTAGAAGAACGCACACCCGATGATTGGGACCTCAGAATATTATTTCCTGTACAAAAAAAAAGGAGACAAGACGTCATGTACCAACTACAGAGGAAAAAGTCTCCTCCCCATCGCATACAAGATTATCTAGCGCGTACTGTGTGAAAGATTAAAACCTAAAGTCAATGAGATAATTGGGCTCTTTCAATTCGGCCTTAGACCTGATAAATTCACCTAGGCCAGATATTCACACTGCGCCAAAAAAGCCCGAGAAGGACAAGTCAATGCCTACCATCTCTTTGTTGTTCAAAGGTATTTCAAGCCATATCTGAGTTTGACAAAATTAACAGAACTCTGCAGGATGACAAATGCTCCTCAGTAAGAATACGAAAGAATCTCTCCGAACCATTCAATACCAAACGAGGTTTCAGACAAGGAGACAGCTTATAGTGTGATCTCTTTAATATCCTGCTGGAGAAGATTATACGAGATGTAATGCAAATGACCCAATCTCTTGTACATACGTGGTGCATGCCTTATAGGCAATTCCCCCAACTTTCTACTTTCATTTCTACTTTTCTTTTATTTCACACTTTTTCTTTACCTTTTCGCATAGAATTTTAATTCTTACTGGTTTGTGATACTTCACCATACTTCATGGAGGACCACCTATCCAACCTAAACCTTGACCTAGAACCAAAAATATCAACAAGAATATTGAAATTTCTTCATCATGAGGACAGGGTGAGATTGAAACGGATCATATATGGGTCATACGAGGAGACTGTCGAGAGATGGCAACAAAGGTGGACGAATGAGAATCGGGCCAGGTTGAAGCGACGACCAATACCCGATGTACAGATGTGGAGAGATAGGAAGCACGGCTACGTTAACTATTGCGTGCCACAGCTGTTGACAATCCATAGCTACTTCCGGAAATACCTGCACAGAATGGGCAAATGCTCCTTCAGCAGGTGTAAATATGAGGAGCTTAAAGTTGTAGACGATATGGAACACACATTCTTCCACTGCGAGCGCTGGGTTGAAAGACGCAGGGAAATAGCGTCTTTCAGGGAAACAGTTGAAAGACGCCTGAGACAATAATCCATAGCATTCTGGAAGACGAGAGGAAGTGGGAGGCGGTGATGAGGTATTCTGAAAAGGTACTGTGCCTAGGAAGACCTAGACGTAGCTGCGAAGAATATGAATGCAGAGGTCTAGTCGCAGACACAATGAGAATGATATGGATAATCACCAGATATGGGGTCCACATCGAAGTAATGCGAAAGCGGTTTTGAGGTGGAATTAATCCCCAGGGGTGAAACAGGGTGGTTTTTAGCCGGTACCGTTGTTAACGGAGTTCGGCATAAGGCGAGAGACGAACACGTCACTTGCGTGAAGCATTTCCTCATCCCGACCCGCAAAAAAATCATCATGCACCTAAAATGTAAAATATTTGACTAAAGAAAAGGGCACCCTAATATCGCTGCTTAGTGCCTAGCTATTTACTATGCTGAAACATATATACATAACTTTTTTTGCCTTCTTGCTTTCATATCCTCTCTCATCATACCACCGCAAATCATAGAAAAACCAATACATACTTGTGTTGCATGCAGCCAGCTCTCATCTCTCGATTGCGCTTACCTTATCACTGTCATTGGCAGCAGAATATTCGATAATATTAATGATCCATAAATGACCGCCAATGTTGTGGTGCCCAAAGCTTTATCGGAATTCACTGAACTTTGCAGATTTGAGGTGCCATGGAATGCTGTGAAGTGTATCATAAAGGCCAGGCCAATCACTATAACATTTTTGGTAATGACAAAACGTTCACGCGTCTCATATCGAGATATGGTACGTGTTTGTGATGGCTCGTTGGAATTATCGCCCACCACTCCATTGCCAGCAACTGTGTCATGCTGATATTGATGAGATGGCTCCACGCCATCAATGTAGCTTAACTCTCGTCCCGTTTCGGCATCCATGATGATGGGTGGCAGTGATACAAAGAAATCCCTTTAATGCTTTTAATTGAACTGTAATAAAGAGCAAATATAGAAGCAAATTGATGTTAGTGTGACGCGTACAAAAATATTGCAAAATGTTGTAAGGTAATATATGGCAACAGATGTTGTTTATTAAAAAATATATATCTTCTTTTATTACAATGTGAACATTTAACCCCGACACGCATAACTATACAAGTAGAAATCAATTAGCTTTTCTTGGGGCTTATTTTCTCCTTTAGGTTTTTTGATTGTGTGGAAAAGAAATATAGCAGCAACTAAACATCCATAATTTACAACTCATATATGCGGCTGCGGTGTTGTACTTTAATAAACAGGAGGCAACTACCTATATGGAATGTCAACAGCTTGTTTCCTTTTTTTGATACCCTACAGAAGCGTCCAAAGTTATTTAAACTGGAGATGTTTCGAGACAAATAGTTCGAGAGATGGGTATCAATTCCAAAACTACTTTAAACTACCACATATTAACTTCAGGGGATGAGTATAGCAAGAGAAGAAAATCAACTGAAATTCCATATTCTTTCTCTAAAGACAAAATTCATAAAAAACTTCTATAAACAAAAAACGTCAACAAAATTATGTCGAAGGATGTAGGTTAGGTTAGGTTAGAGTGGCTTTCCTTTACAGACTCGCTTAGACAATTTGTAGTACATTGTGATACTGCAGTAGCGACAGACCAAGGCCTCCGGTGGGAATCGAACCCACGACCCCCAGACTGGCAATCCGAGCACGCTACCAGGGCGCCTCTCAAAGGATGCAATTTTAATAAAAACTTTATGACTTTTTCTGCAAGGACAAAACTTTAACTGCGAAGACCTCAACCTTATTTCACATCCGTTATTTCACATACGTCGGATCCATCACCAAGGAGAGCCCCCAGGTGCATAGTTCGATGTTTTGCTGTACCTTATCGTTAAGCCGCAGCACCTGCACCAGCACCCAAAAAGAACACAAGAATGACCAAAAATCGAGGAAAGACAGTTGCCGGGCTCTAAGGGTGATTTCCAAATCCCTGGGCGTATCGACCGAAGTACATCGGATCCATCACCAAGGAGAGGCCTCAGGTGCATAGTTCGAGGCGTTACTTTACCGTGTCGTTAAGCCGCAGCACCTGCAGTAGCACCCGAATAGAACTCAAGAATGACCAAAGTTCGAGGAAAGCCAGTTGCCAGGCTCTAAGGGTGATTTCCAAATCCCTGTGTCGCATCTACCGAGATCGACGCGTAGTTATTCACGCATTATCGGACTGCACTGCCGTTATCCCTGTACAATCGGTCGAATCTCGCTTTTGGAAGCAGTACCGTATACATTAAGTGGAACGTTCTCCCAACTCTAATCTATCGAGTTGCTATGGGAGAAAGCTCATTCAGTCCCATTCTGATGCCCCCATGTTGTTCCCTGTTCAGACCAATTTCTGGTAAAGAAACATGTCAGGGACCTCTGTAGATACCTTTACTTTCATAAGCTATGACAGGACATTTGTCCAACACGCCAAATTTAGAATTGTTTTTCAAACGCCTGGATCTTCTGCCATCGTTCTCCAATCTTTGACACCAAGATACGAGATATCTTTTACTACTTGAACTTTTTATTGGATTTTTGGTCGTCCCGGTTTGTGTGTACCACAGTGTTCGCCTGCTGAAGACCACCGTAGCGCAGAGGTTAGCATGTCCGCCTATGACGCTGAACGCTTGGTGCGAATCCTTGCTAGACTATTGAAAACAAGTAAAAGCATGCTTATTTCAGCAGGGTCGAATCTTGGGAACAAACCATCATGGATTCCGTTAAAATATGGGAGCTATATTAGGTTATAGACCGATTCGGACCGTACTTCGTACAGTTATTTGAAGTCATAACAGAACACTTCATGCAAAATTTCAGCCAAATCGGACAAAAATTGAGGCTTGTAAGGGCTCAAGAAGTAAATTGGAAGATCGGTTTATATGGGAGTAATATAAGGTTATAGACCGATTTAGACCATACTTGCCACAATTGCTAAAAGTCATAACAGGTCACCATGTGCAAAATTTCAGCCAAATCACACAAAAATTTCGGCTTCCTGGGGCCCACTCAAATCAAAAGATCGGTTTATAAGGGAGCTATATCAGGCTATAGACCAATTTAGACCGTACAGCAAGGAATTTCAGCCGGATGAAAATTGAGGCTTCCAGGGGCTCAATAAGTCAAATCGGAAAATCGGGTTACGTGGGGTTCTTGACGGATTTGGATCGTACTTGGCACAGTAGTTGAAAGTCGTAAGAGAACACATCATGCAAAATTTTTGCCAAATCGGACAAAAACATTATTATATCCTCTCTTAATTTTATACACACTCTCTTATTTTTATACACACCACCATAGGACGAAGGTTTACCAATCTAGTCATTCCGTCTATAACACCTCGAAATATTGATCAGAACGGCACGCCGTTCGGACTCCCCTATAAAAAGGAGGACTCTTATCATTGAGCTTAAACTTGGCTCGAAGGACACACATTGATATGAAGTTTGCCCCTGTTCCTTAATGGAATGTTCATGGCCAAATTGAATTTGCAACCCCATAATATGTAATAATTTTATGTCCGTCCGTTTGTCGAAATCATGGTAGCGGAACGAAGAATGATATCACCTTAAAATTATGCACAGATACTTCCCTTTTATTTAGGTATTTAGGTCATATTGGTTCAGATTAGGAACATACGTCCAAAATGGTCTTTCGATTGGACTTTGAAGGACCTTAGAAGCCTCAATTATTATCCCATTTGGTGCATGATATGTTTTCTCATGACGTTCAACATGATAAGTATGGTCCAAATCGGTCTATAATCTAATATAACTTCCATATAAACCGATTACACGATCGGTGATCGGTTAATAACCAATAACACGCCTTGTATCGAGCATCATAGGCACTGAGTATTCAAGCAAGAGCCGGTGACACTAGGCCTCTCATCGAGATTATGGTCCCTCACTGAGACTCTGGTCTCTCACCGAGACTCTGGTCTCTCACTGAGACTCTGGTCTCTGACTGAGACTCTGGTCTCTCACTACGACTCTGGTCTCTCACTGAGACTCTGGTCTGTCACTAAGACTCTGGTCTCTCACTGAGACTCTCCATCGATACCGCTGACTGTCCGCGACTGCAGTTGCAGCTACTCCGTATAGAGCATTTCACTATCCGCAACCTGTGGACGCGCCTGGTAGCTCCCAGCTATGCTTTTCGTGTTTGAAAGCAAAATTCTGTAGGTAAGGTTATGTTTAAGTGTCATTCTACAATTAGACACATTTAAACATTTTCGTCCATTGCGATACCCCACGAAAAGGAATAGGAAGATGCCTTTTTTTCGCCTAAAGTTCTATAAACATTTAGATAAACTCTTCAAAGGTATAACCTTTTTTTTTGTAAAATTGTTTCTTTCATTCTGCCATCTCCTCTTAGAAGGAGACAACAATAAAAATCCCCCAAAGTGAAAGAACTTTTCTTGACTTAAAATAGGCCATCAACAATGTCGACCTTTAACATATGTTTTCTTATAACTAAAAGCCACTGTATTGCTTATCTAAGCTGAAAACAAAGAATTTATAAACTTTTGGGTCATATGTCAGCCAGCAGTAAGGTAATTTTTATGTCACACAAAGAAGAAAAAAACAAAAACAAGAAATGGCTATCAAAATGAGAAAAATAACAGCAGCAGTGGTGTCAAAGCAGAAACAATAAACAGGAAGATGTATCGGGCAACATTTAGTAACGAAATATGTTAGGAGGATATTAATATCCGTTTTGGCAGAGGTGTATTGGGAAACAAATAATAAATTAAACAAAATCGTGTATGGGCTACATTACTTTACTATAATTGGCTATGACAGAACATTTGTCCCATTAGACGAACGTAGAATAGCATTCCAAGAGCCTTGATCTTCTGCGCTCATTCTAAAATCTCTGACAATAAGTTTCGTGGTGTTTCCCAACACTTGATCTTTCCACCGGGCTCTTGGTCTTCCCGGTTTGCGTGTGCCACCATAATTGCCTCCAAAAGACTTCTTTGCTGGAGTTTCTACATCCCTTCTGACAATATGACCTAGCCAACGCAACCGTGGTATTTTAGAATAGAATAGCGTTCCAAGCGCCTCGATCTTCTGCGCTCCTTCTATAATCTCTGACGTCAAGTTTCGAGGTGTCTCCCACCACTTGATCTTTCCATCGGGCTTTTGGTATTCCCGGTTTGCGTGTACCACCATAATTCCCTCGAAAAAAAACTTCTTTGCTGGAGCTTCTACCTTCCTTCTGACAACATGACCCAGCCAATGCAACCGTTGTATTTTGGTACGTGTAATATGTTATCGTCGCCATACAGCTCATACAGCTCTTGATTCAAACGACGCCTATATTCTCCATTAACGCAAACTGGTCCATATATTTTTCGAAGAATCTTTCTCTCAAATACGCCAAGCATTGCCGCATCTGCTTTCACAAGTACCCATGCTTCAGAACCATATAACAGCACGGGTAGTATCAGTGTCTTACGATAAGCTGCGTCCTTGCTGGAAACCTCGTTCGGTATAGAAAGGTTCGGAGAGATTCAAGTGTCATCCTACAGAGTGTTATTATTTTGAAGGGATACTAAACTCAGACATGGCTTGAAATACTTTTGAACGGCGGCTTTGTTGTCAACGAAAAGTTGGTAGGTGTTGATTTATCCTTCTCGGGTCTTCTTCAGGATTTGGCGTAGAGTGAATATCTGGTCTATGGTGGATTTACCAGGTCTAAAGCCGCATTGATAGGGCCAATTCATCTCTTTGACTTTAGGTTTTAATTTTTCCGACAGTACGTTCGAGAGTGTTTTGTATGAGATGGGGATGAGACTTATTCCTCTGTAGTTGGCACATTCCGTCTTGTCACCATTCCTGTATACGGGACATCGTAAGCTGAGGTTCCAATCAGGGGGTATGCATTCTTCTAGCCAGATGCATACGCCTTATCAGCATGTCGCCTCCGGTCTTAAATAGTTCAGCGGGTAACCCGTTGGCTCCTGCTGCCTCGTTGTTCTATAGTCGGGTTCCGGCATTTTATACCATCATCAGGAATTGGTTTGGCGGTATACTCTTCGCCACCATTGTCGGACATTTGCAGGTGGGAAAAATATTTTTTTCATATTCAGCATGCTATCTGTGTCAGTTACCAGATTCCTTTCTTTGTCTCTGAAGAACGATGTGCCTGCACCAAAGCCATCGGTTTGACGTTTAATTCTTCATATATGTATATCTCATATATGTATATCGCCCGATTTTTACTTTAAGAGTCACAGCAAGCGCATTTTTTGACCCATCTTGCCAAAAATTTTGCAAAACGCTTTCCTCGACGACTGTCACAGTATCTAAGAAGTTTGCTCGAAATCGGTTCAGATTTAGGTATAGCTCCCATATATATGTTATAGGTTATGAGAAATATTGCAAGAAAGTGCTCATTTTTTAACCGATTCTCTCGAAATTTTGCAGGAAAGATTTCCTTATGACTCTCGATTTTACAGGTGAATTTCATAGAAATCGACCCAGATTTAGATATAGCTGTCATATATATATATATATATATACAGGGTGGCTGATGAATATTGCTACAATGATGAATATTGCTACATTTTTTTTTCGGTGTATGGAATACATTTTTCTTTTATTCATGTTAAATTAAATTATTAAATTAATTATTAAATTATTATTAATTAAATTAATTAATTAATTAATTAAATTAATTATTAAATTATTATTATTAAATAGAAAAAAAGTTATTACATTTTTTTTTGGTAGCGGCTTTCATCAGCCACCCTGTATACATATATATATATATATATATATATATATATATATATATATATATATATATATATCGCCAGATTTTCACCCTAGGAGCCACTGCAAGCGCATTGTTTGACCAATCTTGCCAAAATTTTGCACAACGCTTTCCTCGACGACTACCACATTATCTGAGAAATTCGCTCGAAATCATTTCAGAAATACATATAAATCCCATATATAAGTTCGTCAGATTTTGGGTAATTTGCAATAATGTTGTCATTTGTGAACCGTAGTTATTACAGTTTGAACATATTTGCTCGCCGAGGTTCATCAAAATTGTCTAAGAATTGGATATAGCTCTCACAAAAGTCGGTACCTCCCGACTTTTGCCTTTCCTTACTGGTTTTGTATTATGATTCCATGCCTTTTAAATATTTGAAGAGCCTTCGACTACTTCACTTCCCTTGACTATTTCACAATTAACGCTTAAAGCTTAAGCGTGCAGCCCGAGTCATCTTTACCTCAAGGATCATCTGTTCTAACATCGCATTGCGGACAAATGCATGTTTTTATTCTTGCTATTTTTAATCCGCCTTAAGCGTACACCCGCAAACAAAAATGTATGTGAGAATATTTTAACGTAGTAGTGAATGAGGAAGAAAACACAAAGAGTGTCAGTGAGACAGAGAGAGAGAGAGAGAGTTGTATATTCCGTATAGGTACAGAAAGGTGTGAGCCCAAAGGTGTTGTTGTGTGGGGGAAAAATCTCCTGCCACCATCGTCGTTGTCGCGGCGTCGACGACTCAGTGTCAAGTCAATAAAATGTAAACAATTTACGATGTTGACATCCCACATTTCACGTTGAACAGAGTTAAGTGAAGAGAAATTTCAATCCGTTACACATACCACAACAACAACACCAACAAACAAACCAGAGGTAGCAAAAAACAACAGCAATGCAAAGAAAAAATAGTCCATTATAAACGGATGTTGCCACTGTAAACTTGTCGGAGAGCAAAGAAAAATATTTTGCACGTCCCCAACGATGGTTGGGTGTGTGTACGCGCGAAAGTGTCTCTATGTATTAGTGAACGTAGTTTCTGTGCCAGCCACTTGGATGGGACTGACTTATCAGAACGTGTTGACATTATAAAGCAATTAACTAAAAACGTGAAAAATATTAAATCTTTAATTTTAAAATTTCTTAAAGGGTTGGTAAAGAAATTTCATCGTAAGTAGTTTGATAATATCAAACTATATTTTGATATCAACCATCGAAGCATGGAAGTAATTTATTATGCCATTCCAATTTTTATCGAAATATCCAATTTTATGATCAACATATTATGATGGGGGAACATTAATTTTTGTCAATTCATTTGGAACACATCGAATATCCGACCGTATACGGTATATTGATCGCACAGAACCATATTTTCCGCAGATTCTTGAATGGGGCATATATAGTCTATATTAAGATTTAGCTGCCTTACATACTGATCTTATCAGTTATCAGCCGATTTCCGAACTGGAATGGCCGCAATCTTTATAGAGAGGGCGCAGTATACGCACTGGCGGGTGTGTTAGTGAAAAACGGGGTAGACATTACTGCCCCACAGGAAGTATGATCGCTCGGGAAGGGCTCCATAACAACACCCTCAGATGACGCCCTATATTATAGCTGCCATTGAACGAGGCATGAATTTGGCTGTGTATTTTTAGTTAGTCAGAGACTGAAACACCTTGTGTCCTGGTTTATTCTGGTGGATGAGGGGCTATCCACACTCAGCATAAGAGCCAAATTCTTCAGCCTTATTAGCGCCTATGCCGCGACGAAAAACAAGGACGAACAGACTAAGGATATTTTCTACGAACACCTAGGGAGAGAATATGACCTCTGTGGAACCAAATTAATCACGTTGTAATAGCTGGAAGGCATTCATCCAGCGTGTTAGATGTACGATCGAGCCGTGGAGCGAATATAGATTCGGATCATTACCTTGTTGCAGCAAAGGTTCGCACCCGTTTGAACATGACGAGGAAAGTACGAAATGCCACTGCAAGGAAGCTGGACATTGAAAAGCTGCAAATACAACAGATGGCAACGGCATACTCCACTCGACTGACCCAACTGCTTGATGGAAGCACTCGTTGTTGCGATGGTATAATGGGGCAGTGGTAAACCATTGCCAACGCGAAATCCGTACTTGGGTACCGGAAGATGCTACTGAAGCCAAGAATGCGGCATATGCAGCAACACTGCAATCAGTAGCAACGCCAGATGAAGAAGAGGTATCGGGAGGGAGGAGAAACGTCTAGTCCGCAAAATGAAAATGGAAAGACATGAGTGTGAGTGAAGTTGGATGTACGGGAGTCAGAATGAAGTCTGGAAATTCTGCCAAAGAATTAAACATAAAATCGATGGTTTTGGTGCAGGCACATCCTCCTGCAGAGACGGCGAAGGAAATCTGGTAACTGACACATATAACATGCTGAGGTATGGAAAGGAAGCTGGACATTGAAAAGCTGCAAATAGAACAGATGACAACGGCATACTCCACTCGACTGACCCAACTGCTTGATGGAAGCACCCCTTGTTGCGATGATATAATGGGGCAGTGGAAAACCATTGCCAACTCCATAGAAAATGCCGCGAAATCCGTACTTGGGTACCGGAAGATGCTACTGAAGCCAAGAATGCGGCATATGCAGCAACACTGCAATCAGTAGCAACGCCAGATGAAGGAGAGGTATCGGGAGAGAGGAGAAACGTCTAGTCCACAAAATGAAAATGGAAAGACATGAGTGTGAGTGAAGTGGAATGTACGGGAGTCAGAATGAAGTCTGGCAATTCTGCCAAAGAATTAAACATAAAACCGATGGTTTTGGTGCAGGCACATCCTCCTGCAGAGACGAAGAAGGAAATCTGGTAACTGACACAGATAACATGCTGAGGATATGGAAAGAATATTTAAAACAACTGCTAGTGTCCGACGTTGGCGGCGAAGAGGATACTGCATAACCAATCAATGATGACTGTGTAGAATGTTTACTTCCTAGTCAGAATGTGGTCCAAATAGCAGTAACCCGTCTGAAGAACAACAAGGCAGCAGGAGCCGACGGGTTACCCGCTGACACGCTGCTAAGGCGTATGCATCAGCTTGATTGCGCAATTTGGCTAGAAGAACGCATACCCGATGAATGAAGACTCAAGTCCCGTCTCGTACACAGGAAAGGGTACAAGAGAGTATCTGCCAACTATAGAGGAATAAGTCTCCTCGCCATTGCATAAAAGATACCATCGAGCATATTGTGTGAAAGATTTGATTTTAAAGTCAACGAAATAAATGGATCCTTTCAGTGCGACTTTAGAAATCCACCATTGATGTTAACACTGTGTCAAATGATAGAAACGACCAGAGAAGGACATGTCAACACTTACCACCGTTCTTTGACTACAAAGCAGCATACGACAGCCCCTACGTTCAAATGTATTTCAATCCATGTCTGACTTTGGTATCCCGGCAAAACTATTACGATTGTGCAAGATGATACTTGCTGATACACTCTCCTTAGTTAAAATAGAAAAGAGCTTCTCCGAGCCGTAGAAAGTTGAACTTTATCTACTTCGGCACCGTTGCGAAAGAAAAAATGACACCAGCTTTGAAATAAAACCAAAAATTGTATTGGGTAACAGATGCTACTTTGGATTGAGCAAGCAGTTTTGGAGCAAAGCCACTTTTTGATGGACAAAAAATCACGCTATAAAAGACACTGCTAATACTGTTGCATGGCTCTGAGTATGGGGACTTATGAAAGCATATGAGGTAGTACTTGGAGGGTTTGAGAGAAAGATCCTTCCTAGAATATATTAATCAATCTGGGTCAATGGAGAATTTGGGTGTCGTATGAACCTTGAATTGTATGAGCTGTTTGACGTTGATAGCATAGTTAAAGGTAATAAATACAACGGTTGCGTTGGCTAGGTCATGTTGTCAGAATGAATGAAGGTGCTCTAGCGAAGAAATCTTTTGAAGGCGACGTTAATAGAACACGCAAAAGGGGAAGACCAAAACTGCAGACACGGTAGCAGTTGTGGTGAACAGCTACAGAATGTGGTCCTTGCAGAATGACCGCCTACCGTTACGCCTGAAGGAACTGCCCCGGCAAAGCAAAGTTTTTCTGGCTTAACTCCTACAGAGCAAGGATTGATGCCAACGTGCAGAATGTGTGTCCTGATTGTGAACACGTCACCTGTTTAACTGCCCAGCTGGACCCACTTGACTCAGACCCAGATCCCAACTCACGAAAGTCGCAGAGTTTCTGGATCTAGATATTCAACAGAACCAACCAGACGAAAGACGAACCAAAAATGCCATGGCATGATCAAGTGTAGTCAAAGATTTCATCGATATTTGATTGGACAAATTTTGCTAGAGAACTGTAAAATTTAGTTTTAAAAAATCTTTTGTTGTCGTGTTCTTTGGCTACACTCTATTTTCCATTACTGCATGCACTTCCTGTGAAAACTGTCTATTCACCTCTGACATTCATTCATTCATACAAATACAAATACAAATAAAAGCATTGAACAAACAAAAGGTAACAAAGGCAACATAACGACACTATAAATTGATGTCACATATGACAGAATGCTTGCTGCTGCGATTGTTGTCATAACAAATACAAAGTGAGGAATATATTAAGGAATGATAGAGGAGGTTGTATCATGATTGTGTGTGTGTGTAGCTACACACACACTTCTACATGAGTTAATGCTAGGCTGTTCGCCATTCACATGTACCTGCATGTGGCCTCAGGATTTATGATTATTGTTTGCCATACAAAGCGAGAAGAAGCATCATACATAGGTGCTCAAACTCAAGGCTGAGTTATACCAAGATTTCTTTATCTGAGTGCCCACATAGGTCCATTTAATTGGTCCTTTAGGATTGCTAGGTACTGCTTTTGAATTGTTTGTGTGTATATTTGAGTAGCCGTAACTGTTAGAACGAAGGATAGCTTCGGCATTTATAGGTTTCTTTTGTTATGACCAATCAAAGTTCATCAAAGAAATGGACAATATAAGTGCACAGAGTGAAGAGGGTGGCCATGTACGATTTTTTCGAAATAAACAACTACATATGTAGAGAGTTTATCAAAAAACAAAATGGTGGTAAGCAAGATTTAAATGAAGTTGTCTGTCCGGAAACACTTTTCCTGTTGACCCATTAAAAGCCTAAAGAGAACATCCGCTTCCTAATGTGCGTCTGCAGACAAAAAATATGTCCAATGCAAACGATTTCATCGAAATCACCTTCTAGCTCTACAAGGTTCTATGGTTTGGCGGTTTGCATGAGTGTAAAGTTGACACTTAATTGCATCACCATCATCAAGCGCTTCTTAGCATTTTCTCATAATTCCATGAATATCTAGTTATCCATATCTAAAATCCTTCTTTACTTCATAGTATTTGTTGGGAATCTTCCTTGTTGAAAATATGTTTTCCGAAGATCCAAATGGGTCTCGTTGCCCTTTATCGAGTTTTCTGAGCAGTTATCGCCAGGAATAGTGAAGAAATGATGAAAAGTCACTCGAACTCCAACTATATAAAGAGGAATGAAAGCACCTGGTCTGGTGACACTGCCTGGGCTGGGAGTGAAAATCGGTCGATATATATATATGTACTAGCTGGAAAGGGCCTGTTTCGCAGCGCCTTCTCTAACTCTCTTATTTTATCTAAGAGCTATACTGGCACGGTCAGGAAAGTCCTGTTTGGGGGTACTGGTACGGCCTTTCAGATATTTCGCCGGAATGTGGATATCATATTGGTGCTCTACTCCCAAATACCTTTCATTTGAGCCTTATATCAGATTCGTTCTCTAGCCTCAAATACATTTAATTTGAGCCGCATATAGTTATTATTGGTTTGTAAATACATTAAGCGGGCTTTGGAGGTGGCGCGGCCCGCCTTGGTATCCCACCCTAAATAAGGATACCAAATTTCTGTTTTTGAGGTACTGGGTTCCCAAAAAAGTAATTGTGGATTTTTTAAAAGAAAGTAAATGCATTTTTAAAAAATCTTAGAATGAACTTTAATCAAATGTACTTTTTTACACTTTTTTTCTAAAGAAGAAGAAGACAGAAGAAAGAATGCAATTACAGAGCAATTACAGAGTCACAAAATTTGTCAACGCCGACTATATGAAAAATCCGCAATTACTTTTTGGGCAACCAATATTATAAACAACCTAAATTTTAAATTGCCCTACCCATCTCCGATATCTGGAGTTTTTGAAAATAATGCAAGGTGGGAATCCGCCCATTACAGTTTGGATCTACTTCATGCTCTTGGTTTTGTTGGTGGATTGGAGTAGCCAAACCCTTTGTCCAGAAAGTGAATATCAGATTCTTACTCTAGTCCCAAAAACCTTATTTGAGCTAAATATATCTATAGTCGGTAAATTAAGGGGGAGTTTAGGTGAGGCTTCCCTGAAACACTTAAACGGATATTTGAGCCTCTTATTGTCATAATCCACAAATATATTAATTTTAGGGGGTATATAGGGTAGGGCGACCATCCACGCACTTAGCCCTTAAAAAATATGAGCATCGTGCTTTACTCTCAATTTTTTTTATTTGAGCCTCAATAGCCTTTGGTTTAGGAGGAGTTTATGGGGTGGGACGACCCCCGAACACTTGGTCTCAAAATTGGATATCAAATTTGTTTTCTACTATCAAATATCTATTATTTATTGCCATAGTAGGCAAACATGGCCGGTTTGTAGGAAGTTTAGGGGGCGAACCCTGAAATAATATCAGCATCGTGCTAGAACACGAGTTTGTTTGGCCCTATGATGTCAAGCATTTTGTCAAGGTAACGATCAAGATGGTTCAGATCCATAATAATTATTTTTTTTGGTTTGGTTATCTACATTCAAAATTACATTTCAAAGCTACCACTTGGGATATCACATTTTTAAAGATCTGCAGGTCCTCCTGTGTCTATCCCAATTTGAGCGTAAAAAGTGTACAAATACAAATTGTACTCCTTTCATTTGAGTACAATATATCTTCGGTCGTCCTATATGACAGTTTAGTGTTGTTTTTACTGAGGGGAGAGGGTCGCTCCCCCGACGCTAAGACCCAAATGACAATTTATTTCAGTCCTCTATTGTCGCGATATACATGTCCTGCTGAATGGCAGGAAGGCTGAACGTGACCCAGATTCTGGAATCCTTATATCTATGATAGATTCGAACTCTGCTGACGTAAACCTTTCTTTTAAATCACATATTATCCCGCTCGAACTACACGTCCCATTGAAAGGTACGGCAGACTCCATTTCAAATATATATACCAGATTCGTACTCAGTTCCGAAGTACCTTTCATTTAGCCTCAGACACCAAGGAATACATTTTAATATAAGTTTGTAACTATACATTTAAATACCTTTCATTTGATATCCATATTGTACCAATCGGTAAATATGTCCTGCTGGGGGGTTTTGGGTAGTGGGGAGGCACCAAGGAATACATTTTTATGTCAAATTAGTACTCCTCATTTGATATCCATATTGTCCCAATTGGTAAATATGTCATGCTGGGGGATTTTGGGGGTATGGGGAGGCCCCTCAGACACCAAGGAATAAATTTTTGTGTCCGATTTGTACTCTACTTCTAAATACCTTTCATTTGATACCTATATTGCCCAAAGCGGTGAAAGATTTCTGTTGGGCGGTTTTTTGATGGTGGGGGACCCCCAAAACACTTTGGGCGAAATGTACGTAGTCTACTTTTAAATACCTTTCATTTGATACCCATATTGTCCTTATCGGTAAACATGTCTGTGCGGGTGGGTTTTGGGATCGGGCGTTCCCCCAGGTTATTTGACCCAAAAATTTCATGGAATTCGGTTGAGCCGTTTTTGAGTCTATACGGAACAGACAAACAAACAAAGCTCAACAATTTCATTTTCATACCCACCACAGTAGAATAAATGGTATATTCATTTAGTCATTCCGTTTGAAACACATCGAAATATCAATTTCCGACCCTACAAAGAACAAAGTAGTAAAATTCTAAGATAATTTAACGAAGTCCGTCTGTCCGTCCGTCTGTTTCAATCACTCTATAGCCTTAAAAAATTGTGATATTGAGCTGAAACTTGGTACAGATACGTCTTTTTGATGCACGCTGGTTAAGTTCTTGAACGGTCCCAATCGGACTACGTTTGGATATAACTGCTATATAGACCGATCTGCCGATAAAAGGTCTAATGCTCATAAATACTTAATTTTCTTAATTTTTGCTGAACTTTTAAACAGTGAGTAGTTTAAGGCTTCCCGACATCTAACCCAAATATGGTTCAGATCGGACTATATTTAGATATAGCTGCCATATAGACCGATCTGCCAACAAAGTGTCTGTTGCCCATAAAAGCTTCATTTGGTACCCGATTTCGCTGAAATTTTAAACAGTGGGTTACTTAAAACCTGGCGATATCTAACATAAATATGACTCAGATCGGACTTTATTTGGATATAGCTACCATATAGACCGATCTTCCGATAAAGGGTCTAATGCCCATAAATGCTTTATTTTTTATCCGATTTTGCTGAAATTTGAAACAGTGAGTTATATTAAGCCTCCCAATACCTGACCTGAATATGGTTCAGATCTGACAATATTGAGATATAGCTGCCATATAGACCGATCTGCCGATAAAAGCTCTGAAGTGCACCAAAGCTTTATTTTTTAACCGATTTCGCTTAAATTTGAAACAATATCGATATTAGGATCCAATATGATCAGAACCATATTTGGATCCTAATATCGGATCCAAATATGGTTCTGATCGGACTATATTTAGATATAGCTGCCATATAGACCGATCTGCCAATAAAGTGTGTGATGCCCATAAAAGCTGCATTTAGTACCCGATTTCGCTGAAATTTGAAGATGCCTGCCGACATCTAACCTAAATATGGTTCAGATCGGACTTTATTTAGACATAGCTGTCATATAGACCGTTCTCCCGATAAAGGGTCTGAAGGCCATACAAGCTTTATTTATTACCCGATTTCGCTGAAATTTAAAAAAGTATGTTATTTTAGGCCTCCCGACATCCCCACATGTTTCCTTCCAGACCAACGTACACAATGTGCGAAAATTTTCAGAAAATCGGTTCCGTTTGCATGAAAAACGGCAGAACTAATTTTCTCGAAATATTCGCATATTGTGTAGGTTGGCCTGGAGGGAACCATAGGCTATATACTTTTTCGGTATCGGTAGTGGGACGAACCCTCCTCCTTATTCCAAAAACACAACCCAAAATCAAAAGTGGACCGATCGACTATATGAAACTTGGGGGAACCGAATTTCATAAAATTGTCATACATTGTGTACATTTGTCTGGAAGGAAACATAGGCTATATAATTTTTAGATATCGGGTGGAGGCGGACCCTCCCCCCTACCCCAAAAACGCCGATGGTCCGATGGGTACAATAAGGGTATCAAATGAAATGTATTGGATACCAGAAAACGAATATGGTATTAAAATTTAGCTCCAAGTACCCAGCGGGCCCCCCAACACCAAAACTCCTCTAAACAGATATATTCAAAGTTCATGTCAATATGGGACTAAAATGAAAAGTATTAGGCAGTAGATTACAAATATGGCATAAAACATTAGGTCAAAGTAATGGAAGGTCGCCCACCTCCAAATACCCCCAAATGGTCATATTAGCCAACCATGTCTGTATGGGACCCAAATGAAAGGTATTAGGGAGTAGATTACGAATATGATATTTAAATTTCCGTTCAAGGCTAGGTGGCGCTTTTCCTCCTAAAGATACGTCAAATGGGTTATTTCACCCATTATGACCATATGGGACTCAAATGAAAGGTATTTGAGAGTACAAAACGAATTTGATATCTAATTTTGGGGCCAAGTGTTTTGGGGTATGCCCTAAAGCACCCCCTTATTTTAGCTTCATTTCGGTTGGGAATTAAGAAGGAATTTGATATCTATTTTAAGTGCAAAGTGTAGGTGGCCGCCCCAGCCCCAAAACACCCTCCAAACAGTTCATATTTACCGGCCCTGGCAATATCGGGCTCAAATTAAAGGGTTTTGGAAGTGCCGCACGAATTTGATATCCATATTTGAGTCGAAATGTCTGAGGTGCCATCCCTCCCCTCATGAGAACATTACCCTAAGGAAGAACATTACCACCAGGAATCGAGAAGGGGCAAATTCTCACACATCAATGAGTGCTATACGATTCAAGTTTTAACTCAATGATAAGGGAACTTTTTTTATAGCCGAGTCCGAACGGCGTCCCGCAGTGCGACACCTCTTTATGGAAAAATTTTTAAATGACCATGCATGGCATTGCAACTCGCAAATATCACCAACATTAAGAGGGGATAAAAACAGGATTTGAAAGCGTATAGCTTTATAAGCTACAATGGCACGAATTGGATATCCGCATTCGGGGCGAAGTGTCCCCATCCTAAAAAGATATTAGAGAGTTAAAGAAGGCGCAGCGGAGCGGGCCCGGTTCGGCTAGTATTTTATAAATGTAGATCGTTAGCGATTGTTGATGGCCCATCTCGATTCAGATTTGGATAAAGCCCTTATATAAACAAAGCCATCAATTTGATTTCTTCCTCGCACTTCTGCTTCTAGTCTGAATCGGTACATAGCCTGATAAAGCTACCATATAAACCTGTCTCTTGATTCGTTTTTTTGAATACTAACTGAGAGCAATTCTTATCTATTTATTGCTTGACCGATTTCCTCCATTTACAAAAGGCATTGATTCTAAACCAATAAAAATATTTGTTCACAATTTTAAGATGATTGGCCATTTGTTTTTTGTACACAAACTAACAGACAGACAGACAGAGGGATGGACATAGGTAAATCGAATTAGAAAAGCATTCTGAGTCATCTTTACCTTGCGGGTATTAGAAACAAATGTACTAAGCTAAAACACCCTCTAATGTCATAGTGGGCATAACGACTTAAATCTTTAGGCACCATCGTAAAATAAATATTTGTTTAGATTTTTGTAGCCTTTTCATGATTCTGCAAATATTTATGATTTACATTTGCATGATTTTCATTTGCATAAACACTCATTCATACTTATTCAGTCATTGCCAGTAGTGGAGTTCAGCAGGCCACATGTTGTGAAACCTTTTAAAAGACCTGCATTCTAAGACCTGTTACACAAATAGACTTTGAAAGGATTTAGTCAAACCAGAAGTATATAATATTATTAGGTTTCTCTCAAAAAAAAGTTGATGGGAAGTATGTGTTTTTTTTAATTATAGACCTGTTTTCAGTCCTACTTGGTAATGTGATAACTATGGTCAATATTTTAACCTCACCTTGAATTTTAATGAGTTTAAAGTTCCAAATCAGGCCTTATTAAAAGCTCCATTTACTTATGAATTCTACCGGTTATGGGTAGAATTGCGCTCATTGACATGTGCTCACATACATTCAACATAAAATATTTGTAATGTTTTGTTATCAAATATACATATAAGGTGTCCTTAGATTGTGTCACATGAAAATCATATTAAATTAAATTGAATTTCTTTTTGCCAGACTGTGATATTTCTGTAGTGTTTGAATGGCAGGATTCCCACACCTACCATGCCTCATAAATATGCGTGCATGGTGTGCGTGTGTATGTGTGTGTGTATAGGGGGAAAAGGTAAGTAAGACAGTGGGATGAATTTGTGCTTTGACTAATAAATGCGCCTTTTATGGGCCCATAACCTTAAATCGAGAGATCGGTCTATATGGCAGCTATATTCAAATATGGACCGATTTGTGCCATATTGCAAAAGTATGTCGAAGGGCTTAACATAACTTACTGTCCTAAATTTCGGCGACATCGGATAATAAATGCGCCTTTTATGGGCCCAAAACCTTAAATCGAGAGATCTGGACCTAAAATCGAGAGATTTGTCTATATGGCAGCTATATCCAAATCTGAATCGATCTAAGCCAAATTGAAGTAGAATATTGAAGGGCTTAACTTAACTCACTGTCCCAAAATTTCGGCGACATCGGACAATAAATGCGCCTTTTATGGGCCCAAAACCTCAAATCGAGAGATCTGGACCTATTTGGGCCAAATTGAAAGAGAATGTCGAAGGGCCTAACACAACTCAGTGTCCCAAATTTCGGCGATATCGGACAGTAAATGCGCCTTTTATGGGCCCAAACCCTTAAATCGAGAGATCGGTCTATATGGCAGCTATACTCAAATCTGGACCGATCTGGGCCAAATTGAAGAAGGATGTCGAAACGCCTAACACAACTCACTGTCCCAAATTTCGGCGACATCGGGAAATAAATGCGTCTCTTATGGGTACAAAACTTTAAATCGATAGATCGGTCTATATGGCATCTATAGTAAAATCTGGACCGATCCGTTAAGTTCGTCATTGAAGGATATGATAACATCTGTGTCACGGTGACTTCTTAGGTGATGGATTACAATCAGAAGATTGATGGGCCATGCTTTTGATTTGAAGTTCTCAAAAGACGACAATTAAGAAGGGGGTACAAGCAACATATATGTCACTAAGCCAGGGTGCCAGGTTTCCGAACACCGTTTATAGTGCCACCGCGTACTAACCATATTAAAACGCAGTAGTCGGGCGGTGCTATGGTATATCTCTCTTCCTTATAATACTCTGTACCACAGCAGTAGTGTAAAAATGCAAATTTTGCCCATAAACATTCCATTAAAGAACAGGGGCAAACATCTCACATATCAATGTGTGCAGTCCCATTTAAGTTTAAGCTCAATGATAAGGGGCGTCCTTTTCATAGCCGAGTCCGAACGACGTGCCGTAGTGCGACATCTCTTTTGAGGAGAAGTTTTTACATGGCATAGTACTTCACAAATGTCGCCAGCATTAGGAGAGGATTACCACCGCTGAAAATTTTTTCTGATGTACTCGCCAGGATTCGAAACCTCTGTGCTACGGTAGCCTCCTAGAAGTGGTGTTGGGTATACAAATCGACTCAAAGAGTTGTATGATAATAGGACCTGTCTTTGGCAGCATAGCAGGCAGTACGCCATCAGGTCCCATTGACTTGTATGGTTCAAACAAATTCACCACCCAGATTATCTTCCCCTTCCTCAACCATGTACAGTTACTCAACACTGTGTAGTGTCAGAGGAACATCGCTGCCATCCGGGTTAATAGACCCACCAGCCACGTACGAGCACCCAGAGAAGTGCGTAGCAGCCAGTAGTTCAAGCTTCTCAGAGCTAGATTGCGGCCAGGTTCCGTCATTTCTTAGAATGCTTCCAAGAGTTTTCAGTTACTCAATCGCTCCCTCTATCGACTAGCAAACACAGACCCATGGGACCCTCTTAGATGGATTCACCTCGTTGTTGTACTTGTTTAGGGATTTCCTGTAAAGGTATCTGTCCGCACGCAGCTTGATTATGGTTGTCCTATTATAGAACCGCATTCTCTCGGATATGTCAGAGGGAGGTTCTCCTCATAACCACTCAACATGTTTCCGATTTGGCTGAAATTTTGTAAGTAGTGGTTAGAGGGGCCCTCTTGGATGATTTCACCTTGTTGTTGTACTTGTTGAGGAATTTCCTATGAAGGTATTTGTCCGTACGCCGCTCGATTTTGTTTGCCCTTTGGCAAGGGCCTCCTCGAAGTCACTCTAAGCCTCCTCAAGTCGCCGTTCCACCAAAACAGGTTGCGATTTTATACACGGATAAGTCGGAGGGCAGTTCTCTTCATAACTATTCCATATGCTTCCTGCCAGCAGATTTGCTGCCAATTTAAGCACCTTGCTATCAATAAGAAAAGTGCTTATGGTTCGAAGCTTTGCTTTCTGGAGTTCCTGTATGGTGATTCATTGCATGTAGATGACATCAGATCGTAGAAGATATATGTGGTCCGAAATGGGGCAATTCTCAGACACAAATCGGTATTTAACCTGACATAGTCCCCATATAAACCAATATGCCGATATGACAATTGAGCCCCTGAAAACCGCAATTGTAGTCCGATTTGGCTAAAATTTTGCAAGTAGTGGTTAGCGAGGCCCTCTTGGATGATTTCACCTTGTTGTTGTACTTGTTGAGGGATTTCCTTTGAAGGTATTTGTTGGCACGCAGCTTGATTTTGTATGCCCTATTATAGAGCCTACTCTAAGTCTCCTCAAGTCGCCGTTCCACCAAACAGGTTGCGATTTCTTACACAGATATGTCGGAGGGCAGTTCTCTTCATAACTATTCCACATGCTTCCTGTCAGCAGATTCGCTGCTAATTCAAGCTCCTTTCTATCAGTAAGCAACGCACTTGTAGTTCGAAGCTTTGCTCCGCATTGCAGTTCCAGTTGTTCTTTCTGGCGTTCTTGTATAGTGGGTCGTTGCATGTAGACAACATCAGATCGCAGAAGATATGTCTATGGTCCGAAAAGGAGTATTCCACCTCCTTTAACCTAATATAGTTCTCATATAAGCCAATCTGCCGATATGATAATTTGAGCCCTTGGAAGCTGCAATTGTTGTCGGATTTGGTTGAAATTTTGCAAGTAGTGGTTATTACGACCTTCAACACCCATGGTAAGTATGGTCTAAATCGGTCTATAACCTGATATTGCTCCCATATAAATATTAAGATATCTCTTTTTGGTTTTTCATAAAAATTTTCAATTTTAATTTTAATTTCCGGAAAATTGCAATAGAGGCTAGGTTCTTCCGTAGCTTAGGATGTATCTACCATGGACCTGCAGAAGTTCATCATGGATAAGCTTTATTCTGCTCGCTCTTGCACATTCTTGCCTAAGCCTTATAGTCGTCCCAGTCCTGTGGTGCCCTTGTTGCTTTCGTCTTATTGAAAATTCTTCCACAACCCTTCGCTGTATCAACCAACCATGATGATCGTTCGAAATTTAGCCATATTTCAGCTGAAGCATATCTTGCTTGGAAGTTATGAAGAATTCAGTATTTCGACACTGTAACAAGAGTCTCTCTAGCTGCGATAAATACGCACATATCGCATATTTCTCGTTATCAAAATCCAGGAACCCTCTTTGGCTAAAACACAGTTCAGGTGTTGAATAAATTTCATTACTTATGGCGATAGCAAAAACGGGGAAAAAAAGGACAAATGTGCCATAGAGGAAAATGATGCCCATCATGCTGCAATGCACGTTTGACTGTTGCTTCTATGCCCCAAGGAGTTTCTCGCCAACCTTCATTTCCCTTGTAACTAACTGTATGTTTATGCCCAGTGTTTGTACCAAGCAGCAGTGGCATGTGGCATGCCAAAGGTGAAACGTTGGGCACTTGTTTTGTGCTCAATTGAATTGGAAGGCTGCATTGAATTGTGGTGATGGGGGAATTTTGTACAAAACCTAACCAGCTTCCCGCAAGTCATTTACATACACAGCACATATTGAGAGCCTCCGAAAGGCATCGAAATGCAAATATGCTCGCATAGATATCTTGTGAAACGGCATGGCGCTACAGCAGGCCAAATGCTGTCGCAATAAACTAAACATTCAATGAATCTCATGCATTTCACATACATACACCCTCACACCCACATCCGCACTTCAACCCGACACTATGCCATGCGTGAATATTACATGCTCACACATGTGTGCCAACTTTCAAAGTCGAAACCTTTTGGGGCCTCGCATTCCGATGCTGAGTGTAAAAGATTTCTTTTACCCTCAATTTCGATTTGATTTTCCTGATGGAGGATGGACTGCAATAGCCCAAAAAAAAAATAGTGAGATGAAAGCAAGTCCATGTCTTTCATTCACCCTGGGTTTTTATGTAAAACAAATTTCCTAGTGAATGATAATTCGTGGACATTCTCAGTGCAAAATCCAATAGCGTTGAAAATTTCAATGGCTAACAAAAACAATAGAGGCCATATTGGTGCTTAAGTAAGCATGTCTGCTTATAATGCTGAACTACAGGATTGAAATCCTGGAAGCACCATCACCTTCAGTTTACCAAAGAAGGATAAAGGAGTGGCTGGCTTTGATTAAAGGTCACCAGATACTATGTGATAGGCCATATATGTATCCCACATATTGATTACTGTAGAAATAGAAAGAGGAAACTAATGAGCATTAGCTTTGTTCATGTAGAGGTCTACAGTGCCTCGGGCTTTGTCTCTAGGTAAGGTGGGTTTTATCGATCTGGATGCTGAGTGATCTAGTTAGACAAAACGGTATGCTTCAGAGAGGGCAATCGCTGAGATCCTGCAGGAGATGTGTGCATAGATGCGCAGGATTATTGTTAAATGGGCATGAACTGCTGCTGCTCTAGGGATGCATATGTTTGCAAAAAATTTGACAAAAATTTTGTCTTAAGAGAAAAGTTCACAAATTTTTTATTAAAATTTTGAATTTTTTAGAAAATAATACTATTTTCCTAGGGAAAATTTTATTGTTGTTGGATTTCTATACCCTCCACCATAGTATGGGGGTATACTTATTTCGTCATTCTGTTTGCAACTACTCGAAACATTCGTCTGAGACCCCATAAAGTATATATATTCTTGATCGTCGCGACATTGTATGTCGATCTAGCCATGTCCGTTTGTCCGTCCGTCTGTCGAAAGCACGCTTACTTTCGAAGGAGTAAAGTTAGCCGCTTGAAAATTTGCACAAATATTTCTTATTAGTGTCTTGGATTGTAAATGGGCCATATCGGTCCATGTTTGGATATAGCTGCCCTACAAACCGATCTTGGGTCTTGACTTCTTGAGCCTCTAGAGGGCGCAATTGGTATCCGATTAGAATGAAATTTTGCACGACGTGATTTATTATCCAACAACTGTGCCATGTATGGTTCAAATCGGTCAATAACCTGATATAGCTGCCATATAAACCGATCTGGGGTCTTGACTTCTTGAGCCTCTAGATGGCGCAATTCGTTTCCGATTGATATGAAATTTTGCACGACGCGTTTCGCTATGACTTCCAACAACTGTGATAAATTAGTTTCAAATCGGTCAATAACCTGGCATAGCTGCCATATGAACTGATCTTAATCTTGACTTCTTGAGCCACTAGAGGACGTAATTCTAATCCGATTTGAATGAAATTTTGCACGAAGTATTTTTTAATGATATCCAATAACTGTGACAAGTATGGTTCAAATCGGCTCATAAGCTGATATAGTTCACAAATATACTGATCTGGGGACTTGACTTCTTGAGCCTCTAGAGGGCGCAATTCCTAACCGATTTGGCTAAAATTTTGAATGACGTATTTTATTATGACTTTCAAAAACTGTGCCAAATAAGGTTCAAATCGATTCATAACCTGTTATAGCTGCCATATAAACCGGTCCGGGATCTTAATTTCTTGAGCCTCTAAAGGTTGCAATTATTATCCGATTTGCCTGAAATTTTGTACGACTGATCCTCTCATGACCATCAACATACTTGTTTATTATGGTCTGAATCGGTCTATAGCCTGATACAGCTCCCATTAAAATCGATCTCTCTATTTTAATTCTTGAGTCCCCAAAGGGCGCAGGTCTCCAACATATGATTTAATTGTGGTCCGAACCGTACCATATCTTGATATCGTTCTAATAGCAGAGCAAATCTTTTCTTAATCCTTTTTTGCCTAAGAAGAGATGCCGGGAAAAGAACTCGACAAATGGGATCCATGGTGGAGGGTATATAAGATTTGGCCCGGCCGAACTTAGCACGCATTTACTTAATTTTTGGTAAAATCTGTAAACTCTAATTGTCCATATAGCTGATATGTGTACAATGGTCAAATTTTATTCCTTGACTATGCACCTGGTTTCATCAAGCATACCACTGTGCTTCAAGCGAACACCAGTTGAATTTATGTAGCATTGTGGAGTTTCAGGAATTGTTTGAAGCATATTTCCCCCTTTGTAAAGGAATTCTGATTTACGATTACAATTTTCAAACATGCACAGAAGACATAAGCACATCATGCTGTAAAAATTCAAAACTCCAATGAATGGCGAATGCAAGTGGTAGTGTCTAAATGCAACCATAGCATGCCCAGTGGGTAGGGACAAAAAAAGGAAAGACTTGAAAACTTGAGTGAATGACCATGAGTGCATAACCCTTGGCTTTCAATCTCACATCATCTTTGGCATAGACTGTAACTACTATGGAAGTAAGGGCTGCATAGTTGCGTATATGCATGAAACCTCAACAAATCCATCATAGGAAAGCAAATGGGAGAAGAGGCAAAAATTCGGTTTGAAAAGGAAAACAGCACACAACCCAACGCTATTTTGAATGTGTTCAGACATCGCTGATGAGGCTAAATTACTAGGAAATGCTCTTGTATCAAAATTGAAAGCCTTACTGCTCCTTTACTGATTTTCCACAGGTAGTCATTTGCTTTTCCAGGAAATTTAATGTACATTGAGGAAACATTGCAAAAGTTGCAAAATTGAAGATGTCATACAACACATGATTCCTTGCATCTCCAATGCATTGATTTTTGGTTCAATGGACATAATTAGGCTTTCTCTTTCAGACATAAGAACATACAACGTCCGTACAAAGTAAATGAAATTTCAGATGCCCTAATTATGGAATAGTTATGCCAATATTCATGTAAATACGAAATGCCAATTCGTAATTAATAATTTGACAAACGCTTGATATGAATGAAAAAAACCAAAGATGCATTTCCCATTACGACCAGGTAAATAAAGCGATATATATGAAAATTTCCTTGGAAAAAACGGGTAAAAAGGTACTAAGTTCGGCCAGGTGAATCCTGGAAACCCACAACATTGGATTGTGCTCAAAATTTATACAAACTGAACTCAGTTGAAAGGTCTAATTTTATTTTACGTACCAGTCAAAAATTGTGGGTTCTAGGAGCGGTAGAAGACTAATCAGGAGATTGGTTTATATGGGAGCTATATCAGATTATAGCATGGTTTGAACAATACTATACATGGATGTAAGAAGTCATAGCAAAATTTTAGCCAAATCGGCCAATAATCGGATACATTTTGTAATGTTTTCGTGATTTTTCGAACATCTTCCAGCTCGAGATCATATTCAATGTTTTCTATACAACGAATAACATAGCAAAGAACTTTTAAAAATTGAGCAAGTGTGTTATTATTCATAACACTTTGACTGGCTTGGTGGATCATGATTTCTAATACGCCATGTTTCTTCATCAACACCTTTGTCAAATCGATTAAAGTGCCCTACATACCCAAAAACTATTGGGTAACGTGAAGAATCCGCTTTTGTTTTGAAACAGGGCTCAATAAGTCTTCCAACTCTCCGTAGTGCAGCAAGAGAGAAGAAAGCCTTACTTTCAACTATTCCGATACAAACTAATCATTAATGCTAAGAACAACAAACACATCAACATTGCCAAACACTTTTTGTTGTGCACTTGAACATTCTTTGAATGTCACCACGAGTGCTTGTTTTGTGCATAGGCCGCATTGACCTGCAGCACAGGGAAGAGCCGTTCGTCTGTTTTGTTTGTTGATCTTTAAAATCTTCTCGCGCTTTTTCGAATATCTTCCAGCTCGGGATCATATTAAATGCTTTCTATTCAAATAGCATAGCAAAGAACATTTAAAAGTTGAGCAAGTGTGTTATTATTCAAAACACTTTGACTGGCTTAGTGGATCATGATTTCTGATACGCCATATTTCTTCATCAATACCTTTGTCAAATCGATTAAAGTGCCCTACATACCCAAAGACTGTTGAGTACAGTGAAGAGCCCGCTTTTGTGTTGAAACAAGGCACAATAAGTCCTCCAACTCTCCTTAGTGCAGCAAGAGAGAAGAAAGCCTTGCTTTCAACTATTCCGATACAAACTAATCATTAATGCTAAGAACAAAAAACACATCAACATTGCCAAACTCTCTTTGTTGCTCAACAACATTCAACAACAACATTTCAACATTCTTTGAATGTCACTGCAAGTGCTTGTTTTGTGTGTAGGCCGCATTGAACTGCAGTACAGCGAAGGGCCGTTCATCTGTTTTGTCTGTTTGCGCCTTTTGATCTTTAGAAGATCTTTGTGATCTTTAAAATCTTCTCGTGCTATTTCGAATATCTTCCAGCTCGGGATCATATTAAATGCTTTCTATTCAAAGAATGGCATAGCAAAGAACTTTAAAATGTTGAGCAAGTGTATTATTATTCAAAACACTTTGACTGGGTTGGTGGATCATGATTTCTGATACGCCATGTTTCTTCATCAACACCTTTGTCAAATCGATTAAAGTGCCCTACATACCCAAAGATTATTGAGTACAGCGAAGAGCACGCTTTTGTTTTGAAACAAGGCACAATAAGTCCTCCAACTCTCCTTAGTGCAGCAAGAGAGAAGAAAGCCTTACTTTTCACTATTCCGATACAAACTAATCATTAATGCTGAGTACAACAAACACACCAAAGTGGAGTTGAGCTTAATGACTATGAGAATTATATTTAAATGTATGATTTGTTTATTGAAAAGTTGCTGAAAAGAAATTGCCTGATTAACAGATGCTTGGACATAGACATAGCTGTATTTATTGTTAGACGTTCCGTAACGAAAGTTGGCAAACTTTCTTGTTCACTATTATCCCTTTGTTCAGGCTCCCGGCTTTGTAGCTCATGTTTGTGTTACTTATTCAACATCCTATGAAATTTGAATATATGATGCTGAAAGACTTGGGGACGTTGGCAACTAAGCAACGATTCTGATTGGTTTTGACTTGACAAAATCTAGGCTTATCGTGGTCATCCTTCATCTCGAATGTGGACACAAGTCAGTTCGAAGCACCAATATATTTGCGGGCTATATCCAAATCTTAACCGATATGACGTATTTAAAATCCTCAACGACCTTCATCAATGAGAAGTATGCGTGCGAAGTTTCAAACTGATATCTTTTTTCATTCGACTGCGTTAAAGATTTCCACAGACGGACGGATATGGCTAGATCGACTTAGACTGTCAAGACGAATCTATATCATTTATATGGCGTCCTAGATCAATATATCGAGCTTTTACAAACTGAATGACAATATTAGTATATCCCGACGAATGATGAAAATGATAAAATTTTCTTATCGAAATTAAAATTTGTTAAAATTTTCCATAGAATTTTGATGACATTTTCCACAGAAATAAAATTTTACCGTTAGAAATAAAAAGTTGTGTAAAACAGAGAAATTTAATTTTAACAAAATCTTATAAAAAGTAGGAGCGTGCTAAGTTCGGCCGGACCGAATCTTATATACCCTCCACCATGGATCGCAGTTGTCGAGTTCTATGCGCGGTATCTCTTTTTAGTCAAACAAAGAATATTGAATAAGGACTCTTAGGCTATTGGGGCTATATCAAATTATAGTCTGATTCGGACCATAAATGAATGCTGAAGATTGTAGAAGTCATTGTGTAATATTTCAGTTCATGCGGATAAGAAAAGCAAAATCGGGAGGTTTATATGGGAGCTGTATCGCGCTATTGATCGATTTAGATCATATTAGACACGTATATTGAAGGTCATTAGAGAAGCCGTTGTACAGAATTTCTGCCAAATCGGATGACAATTGCGCCCTGTAGAGGCTCAAGAAGTCAAGATCCCAGATCGGTTTATATGGCAGATATATCAGGTTATGCACCGATTTGAGCCATACTTAGCACAGTTATTGGAAGTCATAACAAAACGCCTCATGCAAAATTTCAACCAAATCGGATGAGAATTGCACTCTATATTGGCTTAAGAAATGAGACCAAAACACTACGTGCAAAATTTCAGTATAATCGGACAAGAATTACGCCCTCTAGAGGCTCAAGAAGTCAAGAATTCAAGATCCCAGATCGGTTTATATGGCAGCTATATCAGGTTATGTACCGATTTGCACCGTACTTAGCACAGTTATTGGAAGTCATAACAAAACACCTCATGCAAAATTGCACGCTCTATTGGCTCAAGAAATCATGATCGGTTTATATGGTAGCTATATCAAAACATGGACCAATTTGGCCCATTTAAAATCCCAGCCGACCTACACTAATACGAAGTATTTGTGCAAAAATTTCAAGCGGCTAGCTTTACTCCTTCGAAAGTTAGCGTGCTTTTGACAGACAGACTGACGGACGGACATAGGTAGATCGACTTCATATTACATGACGATCAAGAATATATATACTTTATGGGGTCGCAAACGCATATTTCGAGGTTTTACAAACAGAATGACGAAATAAGTATACCCCCATCCTACGGTGGAGGGTATAAAAATGAATTTGTGATTGTTTGTTGGTTTGTTTGTTTGTCTGTTCCGTATAGACTCAAAAAACGGCTGATTCGATTTTCATGAAATTTTCACTGATGGTGCATAATGATCCCTTGGTGATAAGAGGGTAATACATTTTTTGATATCTGAAGGGAGAGCGGACTTATTTTCAGAAACGCCAGATCTCGGAGATGGGTGGTGCGATTTAAGCGAAATTTTGTATGATCTCTTTTAGTAACCTAAAAACAAAAATTTGGTATCAAAATTGCGGATGGGGTACCTGGGGGGCCGTCCCACCCCAAAACCTAAAAATATGTATATAGACTAATCACGACAATACGGGACTCAACTTTAAGTCCCAATTTTATTTAAGTTTAGAAATCGTATCTGTCGGACCAAGTGTTTGGGGGACCACTCCAATCCCCAAAACACCCCTAAATCGGACATATTTACACACCATGGCAATATGGGACTCAAATGAAAGGTTTTTTCGAGTAGAATACGAATTTGACATTCATATGTGGGACTAAGTTACTGGGCGTCCAACCAATCCCCAAAACATTACTTATTTACTGACCATGGCAATATGGGGCTTAAATAAAAGCTATTTGAGTGTAAAATACGAATCTCATATCGAAATGTGGGACCAAGAGTTTGGGGGGCCGTCCCTCCTCAAAAACATGCCCCAAAGAGGACAAATTTGCGATCATATTAATATGGATCTCAAATGAAAGGTATTTGGGAGTTAAACACGAATCTGATATCAATAATCGGAAAAAAGTTTCTATGGTTCCACCTCACCATCATAACATCACTCGAAAAGGAAGTATGGCCATTGATCATTGCAATATAGGGCTCCAATCTGTTTTTATATTTTCAAGACGGAGTCACTGAGTGGCCGCCCCATCGCCCAAACCGGCCTTGTTTGTCGACTATGGAAAAATGGGGCTTAAATTAAAGTTATTTGGGAGTAGACCACGTATCTAATATCAACATTCGGGACCAACTATCTAGGGGACGTCCCAACACCATAAAAACCCCCAAATAGGACGTAATTGCTCACCAAGGCAATTTGGGTCTTCAAGAAAGTGGAGCTCGATATTGATAGTTTCTTGGGACCATACCTCAAACCCAATGAAAGACATTTGAGATTAGAAAACGAATTTGAAATCCAATTTCGAGTCCAATGGCAATATTGGGTTCAAATAAACGACATATAGATATATTGGAATAAGCACGATGCTGCTTTATTTTCCAGGCTTAGTGTTTGGGGGACCACCCCACTCCCCAAAACACCCCTGAATCGGGCATATTTACCGACCATGTCAATGTGGGGCCCTAATGAAAGGTATTGGGGAGTAGAGCACAAAATTTATACCCATTTTCGGGGCCAATTTTCTGGGGGTCTACCCCTGTCCCAAAATACCCCATGAAGAGCAATTATTTACTGACCATCGCAGTATGGAGCTCAAATAAAGGTATTTGGTAGTATAATACGAATCTGATATCCAAGTGCGGGACCAAATCGGACATACATATTTACCAACCATGGCAATATGGGTTTAAAATGAAAGGTATTTAGTAGTAAAGCACAAAATTCATATCCACTTTTGGAATCAAGTTTCTGGGGATCAACACCAACCCCTAAACTCACCAACTGTCACCCTGGGGGTCTTCCCACTCCCAAAATCCCTATAAGAATATCGGGCTCAAATAAAGTTTTTTAAGAACGAAGTACGCCTAACATCCAAACTTAGATGCCCTAAAACCCTCGAGCGGGATTCAGATAAAGGCATTTACATTGTTATACAGTTATTCAAACGATATACATATACTATTTTCGTAGCATGGTATTCCATTAAAAGCTCTTTAATTGATGATAAAAATTCCTATAAAAATGAAATTTCGACAAAATTTTCTATAGAAGTGAATTTTTGACAAAATTTTCTATAGAAATAAATTTTTGACAAAATTTCTTATAAAAAAGAAATTCTTCCACAATTTCCTATAGAAATAAAATTTTGGCAAAATTTCTTATAGAAATTAAATTTTTACAAAATTTCCTATAGAAATAAAATTTCTAAAGAAATAAAACTTTATAAAATTACAATTTTTGACAAAATTTTTTATAGAAATTAAAATTTCTCGTTGATATTGAATGAAAACAAAAGGTTTTCTTTTTTCAACAGAAGTTTTTTTTACAAAGCAGTTATTGTTGACTTAATTATCAGTTTCTCATCATCTTGAGGTTAGCATAACAGTTGCACGCACACTTATATGAAATTACTCATATGTAGCGTATGATAAAAGATTTTCCTGACAATTTTCATAATATCCTTAATCTCAAGGACGTTGCGACGTTCTCTTCGAAACTCAAACAGGAAAAAAAATCGAATCATTAATCTCCAACGATCAAGGTGCAAAAATGAAACGTTAACGCGCATCCTTCTTGCTTGGATAAAGGAAATGAACCACACATAAACTTTTTGAAGGAAATGAAATGCAAACACTCTGATAAATAACACGAAAATCAAGTTTTCTGTTCAGTATAATTTCGAAAAAAAAGAAAGAAAATCAAAAGTTATTCATTGCTACCTAGCTGGGGAAAGAGTACACGAGAAGAATTCTTATAAAATTAATGTAGCATAGCAAGCGCATGATTTGAGGGATATTTAAACTTTTTCTTTGACAAGCAAGTCAACTGAAGCAGCAAACACAGCATGAGAGTTTCAGAAAAGGGGCTTGTGGACAAGAAGTTTGTGGTTTCCTGGGAGGGTTACGGAGGATTTGTTATTATAGAATACCAACGAGTAAAAAGGGCATTAAGTTCGGCCGGGCCGAACTTTGGATACCCACCAACTCGGGTATATATGAAAACCCCCTTTTGGCACAATCTGGAGAAAATTAGATAACTTATGCACCTAAATTCTACACGGATATTGATTGGGTTAATAAATATAAATAACTGTTGAATTTTCTATTTAAAATTTCAACAAAATCGGGTAATAAATAAAGCTTTTATGAGCTTCGGACCCTTAATCGGCACATCAGTCTATATGACAGCTATATCTAAATACAGTTCGATCTTTACCATATTTGGGTCGGATGGTCTAAAACTACTTGCTGTTTCAAATTTCAGCGAAATCGGTTAAAAAAAGCTTGTATTCGTTTCAGACCCTTAATCGGTATATGGGCCTGTATGGCCCCTATATAAAAAAAAAATAAAGCTTTAATGGGCTTTAGACTCTTTGTCTAGAGATCGGTCTATATGGCAGCTATATCTAATTATAGTCCTATCTGAACCATATTTGGGTCGGATATTGGGAGGTCTTAACCTACTCACTGTTTCAAATTTCAGCGAAATCGTGTAATATTTAAAGCTTTTATTCAGACCCCTTATCGGCAGATCGGTCTATATGACAGCTATATCTAAATATAGTCCGATCTAAAGCATATTTGGGTCCTATGTTAGGAGGCGTAAAACTACTCACTGTTTAAAATTTCAGCGAAATCGCTGAACAAATAAAGCTTTTATGGGCTTCAGACCCTTAATAGGGAGATCGGTCTATATGGCAGCTATATCGAAGTATAGTCCGATCTGATCCATAATAAGGTCGAATGTTGGGAGGTCTTAACCTACTCACTGTTTCAAATTTCAGCGAAATCGGTTAAAAAATAAAGCTTTTATGGGCTTTAGACCCTTTATCTAGAGATCGGTCTATATGACAGCTATATATAATTATAGTCCGATCTAAACCATATTTGGGTCGGATATCAGGAAGCTTGAGATAACTCTTTGTTTAAAATTTTAGCGAAATCGGATAATAAATAAAGCTTTTATGGGCTTCAGACCCTTAATCGGGAGATCGGTCTATATGGCAGCTATATCTAAATATAGTCCGAACTGAACCATAATTAGGTCGGTTATTAGGAGGTCTTAACCTACTCACTGTTTCAAATTTCAGCGAAATCGGGTAATATTTAAAGCTTCTATGGGCTTCAGGCCCTTTATCGGCAGGTCGGTCTATATGACAGCTATATCTAAATATAGTCCGATCTGAAGCACATTTGGGTCCTATGTTAGGAAGCGTAAAACTACTTACTGTTGCAAATTTCACCGAAATCGGTTAAAAAATAAAGCTTTTATGGGCTTCAGACCCTTTATCTGGAGATGGGTCTATATGGCAGCTATATCTAAATATAGTCCGAACTGAACCATATTTGGGTCGAATATCAGTAAGCTTAAGACAACCGTCTGTTGCAAATTTTAGCGAAATCGGTTAAAAAGCAAAGCTTTTATGGGTTGACCAGCATGCATCAATGACGTATCTGTGCCAAATTTCAGTTCAATATCTCAATTTTTGAAGGACGGATAGACGGACAGACACACCGACATCGTTAAATCGTCTTAGAATTTTACGACGATATATACTTTGTAGGGTCGGAAATTGATATTTCGATGTGTTGCAAACGGAATGACTAAATGAATATACCCCCTATCCTATGGTGGTGGGTATAAAAATGGTTTAAGTGTTGGTGAAAACTATAGCTACAGAGAAATCTTTCTTCCTCCCTTATAACCAGTTTCGAGGTTGTTTGAACAGGATTCGGATTTCACCTATGTGCTGCCATTTTGGACCACTGTGAGTCTTTACCACTTGCCAATTTCTGAACTTAAGATAAGCCAGCAAGCCACATAGTGCGTATACACGAAACTCACCATCAATATATTACTCATACTCTATGTGCTTTAAAATCCTTGTGGACGTAAAGCGATAACCATAATTTGCGCTTAATTTACAGCGATTATGTCATAAATTTTAAGAACAAACAGGAAAGTAATTGTGAAAATAAAAATAATTCATTACATTTCACCAAGCCACATACATACATACAAATGCACATATAAACACACATACAAACGGAAGCATGTCCTTTTTATATAATTGAGATAATGGCCTGTAAAATATAGTCCACTTGTTTTTTCCTTTTCATGAATGTTTTTATGTGCGGTTTTTTGGGTTAAATTTAAATTGTACTCAACTCTGCATATCAAACTCCAGAAAAAAGGGCATTAAAGTGTTCATCGTCCGTTTTTTGTAGCTCAGCAGCAACTGCTCATGTTTACAAAATGACGGTTTTTTGTGAGTTAGTTGTGCTTCAGTGTCTATATGCCCCCACCCCAACCCCTTGCCTTGCAACTCTAAACATAAAATCAAGACAAAGTTGCCTTTTTCATTTTCGGTTTATTATGTCTCTGCATTCTCTGTGCTGTTGGGTTATGAATAAAAATTTGCATTTTATGCAATTTATTTTGCCATCTCGGTTTTTTATTGCCATGAAACATTACATGGGCCAACATGGACTCTGGTATGTGAGGTAATGAGTGTTCATAAAAAGCCAGGTTATGAAATCATAACTACGTCGCAAGTCAGGGCTCATAGCTTGTGGTAAGAGACTGTGTCTTGTTGCAGGCTTACAAGTACTTCATCATCCACATAATCCTGGCAAGTGTTTTTCAAGCATCCTTCGACTGAGATTCTATGTGCAACTCTGTGGTTGAATTTTATTTCTGCAGCTTTTCTTTTTGGGCATAGGGACTCTTTGATCCTCGAGTTTTGGAAAAGTCTCATAAAACCAACTTTAATGTGGCATTAAAAATTCTTGCCCAGTGCCATTTGGTTTACCAAAGCAAATGTTGCATGCAACATTACTGTTTAAAGGATTACACACTGATTATCTCACATGACAATTGCTGTCACAGCTTTGAGAGTAGTGTTTAAAAAGTTAGGAAGAAAAGAGAGAGTATGGAACCAAAAAAGGAGGGAAGTAACTCAGAAATCAAGAACTCGTTAGGGTCGAGTTCAGATAACTATCGGAGTCAGCAAGTGGCTGATAGTTGGACGAACTGCAGATAGCTGGACGACCTGTACATTGCTGGACGACCTGTACATAGCTGGACGACCTATACACAGCTGGACGACCTGTAGATAGCTGGATGAACCTTAAATGTCATGACTGAAATATGATTCAGATAATGAATTATGATTGATGTTATACGCTGATTGCTGTGGTGCTTTGGTACCTGTTTTGGGGGGCGTGACATTCCTTTGAAATGGTTTTCAGTCTAATGCAGTGTTGGGCACATGTAGTAGAGTGCGTTATGTTTCCAAGCCCATGGGCTTATGTTCTTGTGTACGTTCACATATTTGTGCAAAGGTTTGTGTGTATTTGCCCCCCACTGGTCTGTTCCTTTAAATTCTTGGCAGAGATAAGAGAACACTGCACGCAAAGAGACTCTTGGGGCGAACATAAAGGCCGACTACATTTTAGGATTCAGATAACGGCTTTAGGTTGGGACCGAATGAAACACAACAGCAATCAACCAACGCAACAACGGGGAAAATGGTAGTAGAAAGGAGATCGGTCGTAGAAAAAAGATCGGAATTCCGATCACTGGTATATTAACCAAGAACCTCCGGGCCCAGTGTTGAGAAAGCAAAGGAAATAAGAAGTAAAGCATTGCACAGTTTACAGATCAGGACCAGATTTCCGAGACAAAAATTAGTAGAAGCGCTCGGAAAATACATTGCCTTTCAGAAAATACACTTGGGCATATGCAGGCTGAAAACTGTCAGAAAGGATAGACATCAAAAAAAGTTACAGCGAATACAGGAAAAGTGTGAAAAAGCAGCTATGACAAAGTAGGTCGGAAATAGCAGCAAAGTCCACGACATCGATGACCATACGGATGTCCTCGTGTGTGCAGTGTCGGAGGGGCGCATCGCGTCAAGTTGATGAGACTCCAGGCATGCCGGAAAAGGCATGCCGGAAAAGCATTAAGCGGTGGAAGCAAGAACTTTTGAGGGAAATAAGACCGACTAAGAAACTAAGACTTCGAAGAGAACACCACTACAAAACTCGCGAACAGGAAAACCTAGGCAGCCACCGAAGGCCCCAACAATACCCACCATCATGGATAAATTAACCAACCTCTTCTATATCACAAATCCACTACCAAATCCATTGTGATATGCAAATCGGGGCTGGTCTGGATCATATTAGAGTGAGGTCCCGAGAACTCTTATATAAGGCGCAGTTTTAGCAAAATGGGGCAATAAATCCGCTTTTTATGGAATTAAGACTATAAATTGGAAGATCGGTCTATAAGAAAGCTATACCTAAATATAATCTGATCTGGACCATATGCTGGTTGGATATCGGGTGGCTAAAACTACTTAGTGTTTGAACTTTCAGCGATATCGGATAAAAGATAAAGCTTTTATGGGCTTAAGACACTACATCCGGAGATTGGTCTATATGGCAGCTATATCTAAATATAGTCCGATCTGAACCATACTTGGGTCGGAAGTTGGGAGGCTTAAAATAACTCACTGTGATATCGGATAAAATATAAAGCTTTTATGGGCTTCAGACCCGTTATCGGGATATCGGTCTATAATAGGGCAATAAATGCAGCTTTTAAGGGCTTCAGACCCCTTGGATCTATCGGGATCGGTCTATATGTCAGCTATATCTAAATATAGTCCGATCTGAATCATAATTCGGACGGATGTAGGTAGGTAGATCGGTCCGTATGGCAGCTATATCTAAATTTAGTTCGATCTGAACCATATTAAGGTTAGATATCGGGAGGCTCAAAAAAAAAACATCGTTTCAGATTTCAGCGAAATCGCCTTATCATATCGAGCATCATAGGCATTCAGTATTTAAGCAATATCCGGTACCAACGTTTCAACGTTACTAAGCCAGGCGGGCTTCTCAGCGAAACGTTGCACTCGATACCGATGATTTTTCGAGACTGCAGTTGTAGCTACTCCGTATGAATAGTGGAATCATTATCCGCAACCAGTGCACGCGCACTGTTGCTCTCAACTGAGCACCTCGTGATGACAGTAAACACCATACAATCCCATGGCAGCCGGTTGTACGTACCGGATTGACCCGATGGAATCTTCATCGGCAAGGGCTGCCGCCTCAGTGTACGTGTTCGTCTTTTTTCGTCATGGGAGAGGCACATCCCGGAGTGCCTTCTCCGTATGCTTTTGGTCCGTGCCGGGATTGAAAAGAACCCCGGACCCTGGTTCTGTTCCGTTTGCCAGAACCGCCTTCATCATCGGTCAGTGTCGGTGAGGTGTAACAGGTGCTTGGAGTGGGTACATTTCCGTTCTTGCTCTGGCCTAACTTCGCTACGGGAGTATAGTCATACTGGCTATGTCGCTAGGTGCTGTGCGAACATAGCCAGCAGTTCGTTATACACCATTCCGTGCAGTATAGACCTATCTTGCCTGCGCTTGACGCTAGTGACCCATACATGGAATGTATGGGGGTAGCAGTCAAGTCTGGTACTGCCGAGATAGAGATATACAACGTGTATATACCGCCGGTTGGCAGCTGTGACCCGATTAATGGCCAGGCCTACAGCCCCGACATAAGTGGGTTGCTATCTGGCCATAGTCGTCTGGTTCTGGGGGATTTCAATGCACATCACTCGTCATGGCATTCTCCCCTAGGCAACGACCAGCGTGGCATAGCTTTGGCAGAGCAGATAGATAGCTCCACGTTTTGCACGGTGAATGAGGATGCCCCCACTAGGATTACGAGGAGGTGCAGCAGCTCGCCAGACATCTCAATCGCATCCCCTGATCTCCTGAGTGACGTATCCTGGCAAGCCGTCATATCTTTGGGGTCAGACCACCTCCCCATAATCCTCACCATCGACCGACCACCCGACTTCATAACCTCTGAGCGCCGAACGTTCATCAACTACAAGAAGGCCAATTGGACTGGCTTCAGAGAGTATACCAATCGCCGCTTCAATGAACTGCCACCCCCCTCTGATGTGCTTGTGGCCGAGAGGAAATTCCGAGACATCATCAACGCAGCAGCCGCTCGCTTTATACCAGCCGGTCGAATACCGCAAGTGCGACCCAATTTCCCGGCGCAAGCAGTGGTACTCGCAGACGAGCGTGATGGGATTCGTGCTATGGACCCCGCTAACCCCAGAATCAGCGAGCTGAATCTGGAAATAAACAAGGTAGTCAACGAACATAAGCGGAATTTGTGGCTGGAACACTTGGAGCAATGTAACTTTGGCACCGGTGCAGGCAAATTGTGGGCCACTGTTAAGTCTCTCTCGAACCCCGGTAGACGGGACGACAGGACCTCAGTCACTTTTGGCGAGTTAACCGTGACTGATCCGAAGAGATGCGCCAGGTTGTTCAACCGTCAATTTATCGTGCATCCCGAGAGAGACAGGGCAAGGAGGAGAGCCATTCGCCGTATTCGTGGTCTCCGAGCCGATGAACAGCCATCACAATTTACCGTGGGCGAAGTTACGAATGTCATCCGTGGCGCCAAATCTTCCAAGGCGTTGGGCCCCGACGGAATCTCTACATTGATGCTGAAGAATCTGGATTTACCTGGAGTTGAGTACCTTACCACTGTCCTTAACCTGTCATTGAACACTCTTATAGTTCCCGATGTCTGGAAAATGGGCAGAGTGATACCGCTACTGAAGCCTGGTAAAGACCCGAGTTTGGGGGAGTCGTACAGACCGATCTCCCTTCTCTCACCAGTGGCTAAGACGCTTGAGGCATTACTCCTCCCGAGCCTCGTAGGAGAATTTCCATTCGCCGAGCATCAACACGGATTTCGGAGACTGCACAGCACAACAACAGCTTTGCATGCCATCACCACACACATTTGCCGTGGCTTCAATCAACCCAGGCCATGTGATAGGACGGTCCTCGTGGCATTGGACCTATCGAAGGCATTCGACACGGTCAGCCATGCCAAATTATTTGAGGACATCGCCAACACGTCCCTCCAGCCAGGCCTTAAACGTTGGGTCGCGAATTATCTGTGTGGCCGCCAGTCATTTGTGGAATTTAGGGATAAGAAGTCAAAACACCGTAGAGTGAAACAGGGAGTTCCCCAAGGCGGGGTGATATCTCCGGCTCTGTTTAACCTCTACCTATCCTCCATCCCACCTCCTCCAGACGGCATAGAGATCGTATCATATGCGGACGACTGTACGATCTTGGCATCAGGCCCCCCACCCATTGATGACATCTGCGATAGGTTGAACGTCTACCTCAACGAGCTTGCCTCATATTTCGCTGCAAGAAATCTGAAGATATCCGCCACCAAATCTTCAGCCACACTGTTCACTACAAATACGCGTGAGGTGAATTCTGAGCTGACTGTGATGGTCGATGGAGAATTGATTCCGACCATCAAGTGTCCCAAAATACTTGGCGTCACATTTGACAGCTCCTACACTTTCTCCCCACATGCCACAGCAATCTGCAATAAAGTCAAAAGTAGAAACAAGGTCCTCAAGTCACTCGCTGGCAGCACATGGGGTGCAGACAAAGAAACCTTGTTGACCACGTACAAAGCAATTGGCCGGTCTGTGGTAAGTTATGCAGCGCCAGTGTGGTCACGTCAGCTTTGTGACACGCAGTGGAATAATATTCAGATCTGTCAGAATGCCGCCCTCCGAACTGCGACGGGCTGCCTCCTTAGTTCTCATGTGGACCACCTCCACCAGGAGACAAAGATCCTACCAGTGCGAAGACATAACTACATGCTGTCTAAGCAATACCTTTTGGGCTGTTATCGCAGAAATCATCCAAATCATCATCTTGTGGATAGATACCCACCGCCCAGAAGCCTTAAGGTAGATCTACATGATCTAGAGCGTGAGGTCCAGCGCTACAAGAGAGAACCTCTAGATCAAGCGGCATATCAAGCGGGTCTGAACAACATTCATGCAGACACGGTAGCAGACGCGTTAACTGGCTACCGGGTGAATGTAGTCCTTGGAGAACGACCGCCACCCATTGCACCCGAAGAAATCGACCTCCCCCGGCAAACCAGAGTGGTTCTGGCTCAATTTCGTTCCGGCAGATGCAGCCGCCTCAATTCCCACAGAGCTAGGATTGATGCCGACGTGCAAGATGTATGTCCCGACTGTAACCAGGGACCGCACGATACACGTCACCTGTTTAACTGCCCGGCCAGACCCACTCGACTCAGACCCAGATCCCTGTGGACGCACCCCATCTTAGTCGCGAAGTTCCTGGGTCTTGACACTCAACAGAATCAAGCAGACAAAAGATAGTACACAATAAACTGCTACAACAACAACAACAACAACAACAGTAAACACCATACGGATCGGAACCAAAAGTTCCAGATTCATCTAGTGATGGGCAGAGGTGGAAATAAGGAGGTTTGCTCCTTTATCAGAGATTGAAGGCCGCATGGAGATCGGCAATCTGAATTTTCTTTCTTCCGCCGAAGAGTTCAATGATGTAGTGTATAAGGCAACAGGGCACACTGGTGACGAAGTGAATGTGCAGCCAACAGCACTTAATTTCAGAGAGCAGAAAAGGGCCTCCATCTTCCCGAAAACTAGCAGGCTTTTGACTGGAATGGTGTCTGACTGTCGGTAAAAGTTTCGGGATGGGAGGAGAGTCTCCTCAGGAAAAGGAGAAGGACATTTACAATGGGAATTAGAAGCACCACATTTCCTCAATAGAACTCATTCGATTTCTGACAAGGTCAGGTGACAGAGCAGATGTCTTCATCGAAAGCCCCTGCTGACCAGTTGGCTGTGCAGATTGGAGCAGCCACGCCACCAATCAAGGTCTCGGTTGCAGACAAAATGCGACGGCCTGATACCACAACCGCGGCTGTTGGGTCTTTGGAGTCCACTCTAAGCCATCTCCTGGGCTCTAGATCTGCCACTCCAACGGAAACAGACGCAGATTATCAACCATCTAATGGATAACACTATCGTAGCTATCCTTGAGTGACTTAAATTTTTTTTCGAAACTAATTACCTATTACGAGTTACAAAAAATTCTTGCAGAGCGAGATAACAAAATCTCTGCTCCACTCAATGGTTCAAACAAAAAGAGAAGACACAGCTGTGTGTGTCCTGTACTGACAGGCAGAATCAGTTCCACTTTAGGTTCTCATTCTTTTGAGAACTTGTCCGATTTAGGCGATGTGAACATTTGCCAGTTGTTGGGCTTTTAAAATCGATCTAGATGGCTCAACGGTAGGAACTAGAAGGCATTTTTCCTCCTTCTCCTGTTCTTGTGGTATCAAAATGGACGAAAACGCTTAAGTGAGTCTGATGGCAGACTGCCACATAACCTAACCTAACCTAAGGATAAACCATATTCCTTGGTGTAGTTTTGGATTGTATTAGAACCTGAATAGTGAATCTAGAAATAAGAAGGAGTTTGAGGCTTTTAAATCATGCTGTAAACACGTAGGCAATGTACGTGGGTTGGATTTGAGACTTAAATTAAGACATTGGTTAAATTCAGTGCTGGTATGGCCTGTGCTAATATATACAGGGTGGCTGATGAAAGCCGCTACCAAAAAAAAATGTAATAACTTTTTTTCTATTTAATAATAATAATTTAATAATTAATTTAATTAATTAATTAATTAATTTAATTAATAATAATTTAATAATTAATTTAATAATTTAATTTAACATGAATAAAAGAAAAATGTATTCCATACACCGAAAAAAAAATGTAGCAATATTCATCATTGTAGCAATATTCATCAGCCACCCTGTATATGTCATCTCAGGTGGCCGGGAGACAGGCGTGACGTGACGTGAAGCATATAAGGGGTCTTCATATGGCCAATCGTTTAGCTCTGAGGTTGTTTTCTGGTGCCATAAGTACCACCGCTACAAACTCCTTGGACCGCAACCTAGGATCTAGTTTACTTTCTTCGTCATTCCGTTTGAAACTCATCGAAATATTAACGTGACACCCTATAAAGCAGTTACGCGAATCCAAGACTTTTCGTCGGTGGTGGTGGCTTAGTCTAAATTGCGATCGGTGGCGGTAACTGATCAGCAGCGCTGATACAAATATTCAAAACGGTGGCATTTGGAAGAAAATTGGGAAAAAATGGCCAGGCCACTACTATACAACGGCCCTGGATTTTCGAAATCTACGCAATAGCAAGGAATATTTTTATACCTACAACCATAGGAAAGGGCATATATTCCTTAAGTCATTCAGTTTGCAACACATCAAAATATCTATTCCCGACCCTACCGAGTATATATATCGTATTTTTTATGTAAGGTTAGTTCTTAAATGGGGCAAGTCGGACTATATTTTCAGCCACATCGGATGAAAACTGAGGCTTTCAGGGGCTCAAAAAGTCAAATCGGGAAATCGGTTTATATGGGAGCTATATCAGGTTATAGATCGATTTAAACCGTACTTGACATAGTTGTTGAAAGTCAAAACGGAACACCACGTGTAATTTTCAGCCAAATCGTATGAAAACTGAGGCTTCCAGGGGCTCAAGAAGTTAAATCGGGTAAAGTGTCTTGTTGGTTGGTTTTTGGAGGGTGGGAGAATTTGATGAATTCTATACGGATCAGACAAACAAACTAACAAACAGAGCGCAACAATTTCATTTTTATATAATAGAAGAGAATATGACAAACTTCTCCAATATCAATGAGCGCTCTTCGATTCAAGTTTAAGCTTAATGATAAAATTTCCCAGTGCGACACCTCTTTGTTGAGAAATTTTTACATGGCTGCCATACCAAATGAAGCAGTAGCTTACAAATGGCGCTAGCATTAACAGGGGATAACCACCGCTGATATTTTTTCTGATGTTATAGCCAGGCTTGGCATCATAGACGGATATGCTAGCTACTGCGCTACAGTGGCCTCCACCGCTCGTTCACTGCTATAAAGTGAATTCTTGATCAACTAGACCATCTAAGTATCTGTACCATGTCCGTCCTTCAATCCATCCATCTGTTCGTTTGTCTGCCTGCCTGCCGTCCTTTTTATCCGCCCGTCAGCCCATTTGTCTGTCGGTCTATCCATATGTCGGTTGGAAGTACTTTTTGTTAGTGTAGAACGCTTGGGATTGTACATGGGTCAAATCGGTCTATAACGGATAGCTACCATATAAACCTTAAACCTCTAGAGGGTGCAAATTATCCAATTTGGATGACCTTTGAACTTACTATTTTGTTACTAACCTAAATCGCTCGATAGACTGATAAAGCTCCCTTATAAGCCAAAATTCTGCGAATTGGGCCATGACCAGGTGTAGGTTCCAAAAAAACTGACTTATGTAAGATTTGGCCGGTAGAAATGAACTCTTGTCTGAACTACTGCGGCCAGACCTATTAAGTGGACTTCCTTCGAAATGTATACTAGACAGCGACATGACGGCCCTCGATGGACTTCAAAATGGCAAAAAAAAAATAATCGACATGGATTACAAGTACAGATCTCTGCTCTAGGCTAGTGGCAAAAAGAACAGATTAGCTTTTCCGGTTTTAATATATTTAAAGTTGGATTTAGAACTTTAACGTCTGTGGTATCCATAGACCCGAAATCAATTGAAATGTTGTTTCCGTTGGATAATAAAAATTTTCAGGCAGAAATCTACGCAATAGCAAGGAATATTTTTGTACCCTACAGCACCACTGTGGCACAGAGTACTATAACTTTGTGCATTTGATTGCAACGCTAAGAAGTAAAAGAGCTAGAGCCATCGATAAGTATACCGATCGGCTTAGAATCACTTCCTGATCCGATTTAGCTATATCCGTCTCTCTGTCCATGTATTCTTGTAATCGAGGTGCAGGTCGCAGTTGTTGTCCGACTGTAATAAAATTTTGCACAAATCACTTTTTTGGTCCAAGGACGAACGCTATTAAAAAAACTCGGTCCGGATTTAGATATAGCCCCCATATACAATATATCTTTCATCCGATATGGTCTTTATAGCTGCAGAAGCCACAATTTGGGTCCGATATTTACAAAATTTGGCGTGAGGTATTTATTTGACGTCCCAATATGTGCGCAAAGGTTCATCGAAATCGGTTCACATTTAGATATAGCTCCCATATATATTTTTCATCCCATATAGCGTTTTAAGGCTGTAGAAGCCACAATTTTGACAGCTTAATACGTGTGCAAAATTTCATCAAAATCGGTTCAGATCGGTTTTATATATAACTTTTTCAACCGATATTTGCCTTTGAAACTGTGATAGCCAGATTTTGAGACCTATTGCAAAACCTTTTGCTGTTTCTATTCGATATTTCGGTAAGTATACAAAATTAAAGTCTAACAACATTTAGACTTAGGTTCTATTTATTGAAGGGTGGTATAGGGTATGGCTGCCCCCGACTTTAGCCTATCCTTAGTGGTTAGACATGGTTTGCTGCGATTAAACAAACACACACTCACTTCATCATGCAATATCAAAAAAGTTCATCATGCACTTATCCAGAAAGCCTCGTTAAAAGTCATAAAATCAACAACAATTTTGCCAAAGCTTAAAAAAGTTGAAATAAAGCAACACATATAACTGGGACAATGTGATGCATCGTTTGGATTTAAAAGACCAACAAAATTATCATTGCAACCTCAAAGAGTCAGCAATATGCGCTGGTAAATAGCTTATGCCAAAGCAAACATGGGAGGTCTTTGGTCATAAATCTGCAATAAAATAGGGGCAAAAGCAATGGCAACTGTTTTATAGCAGTGGACATGTGCACTATGGTTGAAATGGAAAAACTTCAATAATGAGATGAATTAAAAAATTTAGTGATGCTCATAAGAATTTGAAATTTCAAATCGAATTGTTCGTTTCACTTTAGGACTTTTGAAATATTCTCTTTAAACTGTTACAGAATGGCAATAATAGTAAGCGATGAACCTAAAGGAGAATCAAAGGGATCCCATGGAAATTTAATATCCTCCTATCTACCCTCCCCTTAGATACTAAATGGCTAAAGCAACAGAAACATCAACATTTCCCTTGATTGCTGTAAAGTTTCATTTCCACTTTCTGGCTCCTCTGTTGTCATTTGTTCAATGTGGCACCTACTTTAGTGGTGTGATTTATTTGCCTTGGGCTACAAATTGTTTTAAATCACACCTTTGTTTTGTTCTTCCTAAGGTGTTAATTGAATGCAAATCAATTTACATATCTTCACTTTTCGTTTAAAAAGGCAATTTTAAAGTCATGCAGGAAATTTAATACCAAGTGTGAATTTTCAACTGAAGCACCTTCTAGGTTAAATTGAGTTGCTCTTCATTATTCAAAAAGTTCTGCATTTTTCATGTGTCATTTCGTTCATCTTTATTTAGAAGAAAATATTTCACTTTTCATCCCAACCAAAGGACATTAAGAATTAAGTCAAAGAAATTACTATGTGATACCCAAATACCTTTAAACAATTTAAAAATTTGTCGTCTTCTAGCCAGAAGTGTAAAATTAAATGAATAAATGCGGGCTAAAGTTGGGCAAAGTTGACCTTTTTAAACTACATCACATTCCCATGAACATCCATTAAGGAACAGAGGCTTCTCACATATAAATGAGTGCTGGCCGATTCAAGTTTAAGCTCAATGATAAGGGGCTTCCTTTTTATAGTCAAGTCCGCAGTGCGACACCTCTTTGGGGAGAAGTTTTTATATGGCAAAGTGCCCCACAAATGTCGCCAGCATTAGAAGGGGATAACCACCGCTAAATTTTTTGTTTGTGATTTTCTTGCCAGGATTCGAACCCACGCTTTTCAGCGTCATAGATGGACATGCTAACCTCTGCACTACGGTGGCCTCCACATTACATTGGGTATTGAAATTAAAATTTACTTAATTTTGAAATAAAAACTTAAGACCCAAACTCGTACATATTGTGGGAGTCATAGGGAAAATCGCTGTGCAAAATTTTCAGAGAATCTATAGAAAAATGCGGTTACAATGGCTCTTAAAGTGAGAATCAGGAATTACATACACATGGGACCTATATATTAAATTGAACCGATGTCAATGAAATTCAGCAAGGAATCCGGGGAATCATAAAAGAAACCTTCGTGTCAAATTTGGTGAGAATCGGTTAACAAACGTCGAAATAATTGCAGTATTAGTCGAAATCGGAAGAAAATATTAATGGGAGCTTTACATACATCTGTACCTATTTCGATTAAAATCTGTAAAAATCATAAAAATTTTCGACGACGAACGAAAATTTCCAACGACGAACACGTACCAGTGATAACGTCTTCTGGCGCCTAGTTGTCCGTTGAAGAGTTTCCCGGGATATGTGTTTCAACGAGCATTTCAAGTGTTTCCTCACTAGAATTTGTCCATATATTCTGAATATATTCTGCCGTAGTAGGTTTAGGAGGATAGCATCTTCTTAAGTCTAGAGGCCTAAGGGGTATCCTCCACGGAGCTGCAGAATTTCACTCACGATTTGTTCTGAGCCTTTCTCAGTTTGTCGTTCTATTTTCTTAGCTCAGCCTTATAGATGACCCAATCGTGTGGTGCCCTTAAGGCTTTCGCTCTGTTGAAGAGTTTTCTGCAGCCCTTGTTTAGAACAACCAGTTCTGGAGTCCACTTTGGTGGTCGCTGTTTGCCCCTTGGTCTGGCTCAAGGACAAGACACAAGCGACTCTTTCAGGACCTTCATGAACTACTTGACCATTATGTATATGGCTTTAGCAGTTTCCACTTCTTTTGCGACTTGAACTTTGCACACAAGTTCAGATGGACATACAGACTAACAGACAGACGGACATAGCTAAATCGAATCAGAAAGTTATACTGAGTCAATCCGTATGCTTATCAATGGGTCTATCTTTTTCCTTGCGGGTATTACAAACAAATTCTCTAAGTAGCAATGCAATGTACCACAGTAGCTGTGTAGGGTATTTGACAAAACATTGAAATGGGAAAAATTAAAAAAAAAACACCCACTCTTTAATTATGTTGAACATTTAATGAGAGCCTTAAGCTTCCAAACCTTGCCAACATTAGTGTACTCCCACCAAAAAATTCATAAAATAACTGTAAAATGGTGTTGGATCCTTTTTCTTTGTTTGGTCCAAACATCCTTTTTAACATTCTCTGTAATTACATGGAATTTCCTTAATTTATTTCCATAAAAGTAAATTTCCCTAATTCCTGGCCAATGCAACTAATTAGGGATCTCGTCAAAAAGACTTATGGACCGAAAAGCGAAAAAAACGTAATTTCGTCATATGAATTCATTATCAGTTTTCCCACGATACTTTTTTCTTTGCCCAGTTGTCCTAACATTCGCCTAAGGCATAAACCAACGGTACAAAAAGGGATGTTATACAGCCCAATATTTTGGCAGACATTGCAAGAAATGTCATAAATTGTGGCCAAGTCGTATTTAACCATTATTTCATACGCCTGTCCAAGTGTTGATAAAATACATTTTGTTTGGCCAATGTTGTGGATGGACCCAACATGCTCCATGTACTCTTATTGCTTATTATAGTGTCTTTATATTTATGTCGTACGAACAAAAATGCGGGCAATTTTAATGTGTGTGGTAAAGTGGTTGGCAGCTCACACATTTTTGTTGCTGACATGGATGTTGTCTGGAACAAGGTTTTTAAATGGAAGTTAATTTATGAGTTTAATTTTTGCTAGTATCGAATTTAAAAAATGTAGAGAAATTGTCAATAAGCCCAGGGTTTTAAAGGACTCAAAAACGAGTAAAAAGCTGTTGCTCTTTTATTTTTATACATGTTTTCCTATTTTAAGATATCTCTCATGGAACATGTTTCAATATAATTTCTTATTTTGCTTACTTTTCTGCAATGTTCTGGTATGTTGTTATCCTGGCAAGCAAAAGCGAATTTCATAGTGTCAAGGAGTGTGTGTGTGTGTGTGTTTATGGCTGCCCTTATCCATATCCTTTCCCGTTGATTTCCCTCCTTTGTTTTTGTGGAAGTTGTAAGTTAATGTAGTTAAGAACACTTTAGTCGTTATAAAGATTCAGCACAGTATTCTTCTTCTTATGTATAAAAAACAATTTGTGTTTGTTTGTTTGTCTGTTCCGTATAGACTCAAAAACGGCTAAACCGTACTATGGGGTACTACATTTTTTGATTTCTAAAGGGTGGTCGGACCCTGCCCCTTACCTTAAGTTTCAGAAACGCCAGATCTAGGAGATGGCTGGTGCGATTTAAGCGAAATTTTGTGTGATCTCTTATAGTTACCCAAAAAAAAAATTTTGGTACCCGAATTTCGGTTGGGGTACCTAGGGGAGAAGCCCCACCCCAAACCCACAAAATATATATATAGACCAATCACGACAAAATGGGATTCAAATGAAAGGTATTTGCGAGTAGAATACAAATTTTACATCCAAATGTGGGACCAAGTTTCTGGGATCAACCCCTTCCTCAAAACACCCCCCAAACAGTACTTATTTACTGACCACGGCAATATGTGGCATAAATAAAAGGTATATGAGTGTAGAATACGAATGCGATATCCAAATGTGGGGCCAAGGGTTTGGGGGGGGGGGGGCGCCCGTCTCCAAAAACAACCCCCAAAGAGGACAAATTTACGACTAGGTCTTTGGGAGTAAAGCACGAATCTGATATCAATATTCGGGAAGAGTGTCTATGGCACCATTCTAACTCCATAACACCACCAAAAAAGGGCGTATTTGCTGATCATTGCAATATGGGGAGGTATTTTAGAGTAGAACACGAATCAGATATATATTTTCAGGGCCAAGTCACTGAGTGACCGCCCTATCCCGCATAACAACACCCAAATACAATGTATTTGCTGGAATTCGATATTGATATTTTTTAGGGCCCATACCCTGACTGACTTTTGCAATATGAAAACAAATTTGACACCCAATTTTGAGACCAATGGCAATATGCGGATCAAATGAATGATATTTTAAAGTAGAGCGCAATGCTGATATATTTCCATGACTAAGTGTTTGGGGTAACACCCGCTCCCCAAAACATCCCCTAATCGTACATATTTACCGACCATGTCAAATGAATGGTAGAGCACGAAATTGATACCCACTTTCGGGATCAACAGCAATTATTTACTGACCATCGAAAAATGGGACTCAAATAGAGGTATTTGGAAGTAGAATACGAATGTGGGACCATGTATTTGGGGCACCGTCCCTTCCCCAAACCGCCCCCAAAAGGTGAGTACAAATTTATCGACCATGGCAATACGTGGCTCAAATGAAAAATATTTGAGATTATAAAACGAATTTGATAACCAATTTTGAGGCCAAGTGTTTGGGAGACGCTTCATCCCTTAAACTTCTCTTAAACCAATGGCAATATTGGGTTTAAACAAATGCTTATTTTTTTTAAGGTTAAGTGTCTGGAGGACCACCTCACATCCGAAAAAAACCTCTAAATCGAATATACATATTTACCGATCATGGCAATATGGGGCTCAAATGAGAGATATTTGGGAGTAGACCACGAAATGTATACCCACTTTCGGGAGTTAACACTGAGGGTCCACACCACCTCCTAAACCCCAATCACCACCCTAGGGGCCTTCTCAGTCCCAAAATCCCCGTGGGAATATCGGGCTCAAATAATGTACTTTTAGAGTGGAGTACATCTAACATCCAAACTTAAATGGCCCTAAACCCTTCGAGCGAATACGTAGTACAATAAAAATAAAATGGGATTCAGATAAATGCATTTATATCGTTATGCTATTAGTCAAGCGATATATATATTCTATTTTTCGTAGCATGGTATTTTACTAAAAGCTCCTTAATTGTCGAAAATAAATTTGTTTCATATAAAAGTAAAAGAAGTCTCAGCGGAGCGGGCCCGATACAGCTAATTACAATATAAAACTGCTTAAAATCTGAATCCTTTGCAAGTATAAAGCCCAGTGTTGAACAATAACATTATATAAGCAGCTATAGACGAATCTATATGGAGGCCACCGTAGCGCAGAGATTAGAATGTCCGTCTATGATGCTGAACGTCTGGGGGAATTTGTGTGGTACTATGGCATTTGAAACAAGAATGATCGACCAGAGAGTCCAGTTTACATGGGATCTATATCAGGTTATAGACTGATTTGGACCGTATTTGGCACAGTTGTTGGAAGTCGCAACAGAAGACCGCATGCACAAATTCAGCCAAATCGGGCAAAAGTTCCAGCTTGTAAGGACTCAATAAGTCAAATCGGGAGATTGGTTTATATGGGAGCTATATCCAAATCTGAGTAGATATGGTGCATTTGCAATCCCCAATGACCTACATCGATATAAAGCATCTGTGCAAAATTTCAAGCGGCTAGCGTTCGACCGCTATCATGATTTCGATACACGGACGGACTTGGCTAGATCGACTTAGAACATCGAGACGATCAAGAATATATATACTCTATGGGCGGTGGTGATTATAAAAATGGTATGGCAGCCATGTAAAAACTTCACCCAAAAAGAGGTGTCGCACTGCGGCACGCCGTTCGGAATTGGCTATAAAAAGAACGCCCCTTTTCATTGAGCTTAACTTTAAATCGGACATAACTCATTAAAGGAATGTTTATGGACAAATTTGCATAGACGAATTATGCTAAGAGATGCCTTTAATATCATCGAAACAAGTTTTTCGTTCTCAGCTAGAAAAGTTTTAACTTGCCAGGATTACTCACAATTGTAGCCAGCATTTGTAAGCGTATAACCACATCTGCAAATTTTTCTGATATTCACGGCGGGGTATGAACCCAGGCATTCGGCGTCACAGGCGGACATGCAAACTTCTGCTCCACGGTGGTCTCCACTTCTCCTGATATTCCAAGCTAATATGGTTTAGATTAGATATAGCTGCCATATAGACCGATTTGCCGTTTAAGAATTTTAATGCCCTTAACGGGTTTTCTCCTCCTAATGCTGGCAACATTTCTGTGGTACTATGCCATGTAAAACTTCTCTCCGAAGAGGTGTCGTACTGCGGCACGCCGTTCAGACTCGGCTATAAAAAAGAGGCCCCTTATCATTGAGCTTAAACTTGAATCGGACTGCACTCATTGATATGTGAGAAGATTTCCCCTGTTCCTTAGTGGAATGTTCATGGTCAAAATTTGCAATAGGCTTCCAAACCAAATGTGATGTATATGGGACTGTATTTAAACACAGCTGCAATACGGACTGATCTACCCATTTAGGGTCTTAAGCCTCTAAAAACCGGATTAGTTACCGAAATGCTTGTATAAGGCTTGTCGTCACCTGAATCAAATTATCAAGCTTGTATAAGGCTTGTCATCACCTGAATCAAATAAGATCTATTTAAATACATTAAATACAAATATATACTAGTGGATAGTTATAATATAATAAGATGATGAATAAATCCCTATTGGTGAGAATCCAGTTAGTTTTTGCTTACATCAACATGAAGTACGAGCAAAACTTTGTGTGGATGGCTTCATTTTGAGAGACAGGCACTAAATCACCTGCCGCTTGCTTACACAGACCAGCTTCGTAATCATGACTCAACGTGAATCCGCCACGTCTTTCTTATGAAAGATCCGTAATCATGTACGTCATGTAGTTTTATGAAAGATCGGCACGCGTCTTCCCAACTGTGGACCATCAGATCCGCAACAGGACAACATAGACAGGTCACCACGTGATCTACTCCCTTGAGGATCTCCAGATTCGTAGTTTGGTATGCCTTCCCGCCTACCGTTTGGGAATCATAGGATCTGCAGCCGAATTAATAAGCCAGGTCTCCTACGCACCCAACCCCTTGACAATACTCCAATAAATTGTCTGAGTACTTAGCCAGATGCCCACGGTGAACGAGGCTTCTCATACACGAGGTCAATACCAAGAAAATCCATTCCCCTGTATTAGAAATTTGGCCATGAACATTCCATTAGGGGCAGGGTTAAACTTCTGACACATCAATAAGTGCTGTCCGATTTAAGTTGATAAGGGGTGTCCTTATTATGGCCGAGTCCGAACGGCGTGCCGCAGTGCGACACCTCTTTGTGGAGAAGTTTTTACATGGCATGGTACCTCACAAATGTCGCCAGCATTAGGAGGAGGTATCCAACTCTGAAAAATGTTTGATAATGTTCTCGACATGATTTGAGCCGAGGCGCTCACCGCCATAGGCAGACATGCTAACCACTGCGCTACGGTGGCCTTCCTTTAAATCCACTCACATAGTCTCTCTCTCCCACTATCTTTGAAATTTTAAATTCCTGCGACGAACCCTTTCCACGCGAGCCTTACACCAGCTAACGGTAGAAACTCGTCGCTACATTCTTTAATTATTTTCCACTCTATGGCCCGGAATCACTTCTTATCTGCTATGGTTTCATTGCGCAACACATAAGATATGTTATTTACAAAAACCCATCAGTAATGAAAAAATGCGTTTTTTAAACCATTCGACTTCCTTCATGCACATCCATTTTGCAAAAATTTACCTGTTAACTTATGTGGTTTGTATGTTTGTTAAAAGTGCTAAGGATCTCTTTTATTTGCTTTCCCTCTACATGTATAGAGGAAATCTCGTATCTCGCATTTTAATTTAAGCAAATTAAGCCAATTTCAAGATATTTCTCAAGTACCTTCCCTTTTCGGCACATTTCATTATTCCCTACCTCTCTCAACACAGGCCTTACCTTCAGGCAGTAGAAATGAATTTCATAGCATAAAAGTCCAGAGAACAATATGTATTTATGTCCATTGATACTCATTTATATTTTTAGGAGTCCAGTATTCTTCTTGCTGTTGTTGAAGTTGTAGCTTAATTGAATGAATGCAGTTATGAAGCCCCCCATAGACTAAAGACTGTAGTTGTTGGTGCCTATATGCTCTAGCCAAAGGCGTCAAAAGGATTCACACAATAATTGCAATAAAAGTCAACAAAGAGATTTCTGTTTTTAATTTACGTACAAGCTCTCAGCCTGGCGCCTTTGTTGTGGTACTTACGCTGCGTATGCGGATGTGACGAGGCCAACAATTCTTTCAACTCGCCAGAAAAGTAAATGATATTTTAATTAATTTGTTGTTTTTACCCACGGCCATTGTAAGTGAAATCTATAAATTTACAACAGGCTTAATGTTAACAATGCAAATTGAAAACATTGTGATAAATATTCAATTTATTTAATCATACTTAAAGTGCAGTAGATAGGAAGCCATTGAGGCGTACATTGAGGTTCGGATCCTGGTGAGAATAACTGAAAATTTTTCAACAGTGTGTATTTATGATGTTATAGGCGTTGTTGAAAATATTGACAACGTGAGGGGATGATGTTGGGAATGCGTGTTATCAATTTAGTGTACCGACCGTAATGATCAAAAAGTGTATATATAAAAATCTTAAGTTTACATAACTCAATGTGGTAAGGCTGTATTTACATACGCCCGATAGCCCTTTTTTTCGTCATTCTGATTGTAACTACTCGAAATATTCGTCAGAGACCCCATAAAGTATATATATTATTGATCGTCGTGAAATTTTATGTCGATCTAGCCATGTCCGTCCGTCTGTCCGTCCGTCTGTCTAGCTAGCCGCTTGAAATTTTGCACAAATACTTCTTATTAGTGTAGATCGGTTGGTATTGTAAATGGGCCATATCGGTCCATGTTTTGATATAGCTGCCATATAAACCGATCTTGGGTCTTGACTTCTTGAGCCTCTAGAGTGCGCAATTCTCAACCGATTGAAATGATATTTGGCACGACGTGTTTTGTTATGATATCCAACAATTGTGCCAAGTATGGTTCAAATCGGTTCATAACCTGATATAGCTGCCATATAAACCGATCTTGGGTCTTGACTTCTTGAGCCTCTAGAGAGCGCAATTCTTATCCGATTGGAATGAAATTTTGCACGACGTGTTTCGTTATTATATCCAACAACTGTGCCAAGTATGGTTCAAATCGGTTCATAACCTGATATAGCTGCCATATAAACCGATCTGGGGTCTTGACTTCTTAAGCCTCTAGAGTGCGCAATTCTTATCCGATTGGAATGAAATTTTGCACAACGTGTTCTGTTACGATATCCAACAACTGTGCCAAGTATGATTCAAATCGGTCCATAACCTTATATAGCTGTCATATAAACCGATCTTGGGGCTTGACTTCTTGAGCCTCTAGAGGGCGCAATTCTTATCCAATTTGAATGAATTTTGGCACGTAGTGTTTTGTTATGATATCCAACAACTGTGCCAAATATGGTTCAAATCGGTTCATAACCTGGTATAGCTGTCATATAAGCAGATCTGGGGACTTGACTTCTTGAGCTTCTAGAGGGCGCAAATCCTATCCGATTTGGCTGAAATTTCAAGACGTTTTTTTATTGTTACTTTCAACAACTGTGTCAAATAAAGTACAAGTCGGTTCATAACCTGATATAGCTGCCATATAAACCGATCTGGGATCTTGACTTCTTGAGCCTCTAGAGGTCGCAATTATTATCAGATTTGCCTGAAATTTTGTACGACGGATTCTTTCATGACCATCAACATACGTGTTTATTATGGTCTGAATCGGTCCATAGCCCGATACAGCTCCCATTTAAATCGATCTCCATATTTTACTTTTTGAGCTCACAAAGAGCGCAATTCTTATTCGAATTGGCAGACATTTTACACAGGTCTCCAGGTCTCGCTCTAATATCAGAGCAAATCTTTTCTTATATCCTTTTTTTTGCATAAGAAGAGATGCCGGGAAAAGAACTCGACAAATGCGATCCATGGTGGAGGGTATATAAGATTCGGCCCGGCCGAACTTAGCACGCTTTTACTTGTTTCTACTATCGTCGTCATACGTCGCCTATATTCTTTATTAACGCAAACTGGTCCATATATCTTACGAAGAATATTTCTCTCAAATACTCCAAGCACTGCCTTATCTGCTTTCACAAGTACCCAAACTTCAGATCGATATAACAGACCTTGTTTCTAAACTGCTTACTTAGTCCAAAGTAGCATCTGTTTGCCAGTATTATTCTTCGCTTAATCTCAAAACTGGTGTCATTCGTTTGGGTTACGGCGGTGCCGAGGTAAATCAAGTTACTGACTGTCTCAAAGTTGTGGTTCCCAACTTTCTCTATTTTCTTTATCTGCTCTGTTGTGCAAGTCATCTTGAGAGTTGAAACCATCCATTTCGTCTTATCTCCATTTGCTGCCAGACTCATTTTCACTAACTCTCTTTCGATTTTTTCAAAGGCTGCAGTTACTACTTCCGGTGACCGACCCATGATATCGATGTCGTCGGCATAGGCGAGTAGCATGTGTTCTCTTGTGATTAGTGTGCCATATCTATACACATCTGCATCTCGCATAATCTTCTCCAGCAGGATATTAAAGAGATCACACGATAGGCTGTCTCCTTGTCTGAAACCTCGTTTGGTATTAAATAGTTCGGAGAGATTCTTTCCTATTCTTACTGAGGAACGCGTATCAGCAAGTGGCATCCTGCAAAGTCTTATTAATTTTGCAGGGATACCAAACTCAGACATGGCTTGAAATACCTTTGAACGTAAAGGAGTATTGAAGGCGGCTTTGTAGGCAACAAAGAGATGGTGTTGATTTGTCCTTCTCGGGTCTTTTCCAGGATTTAGCGCAGTGTGAATATCTGGTCCAGGGTGGATTTACCAGGTCTAAAGCCACATTGATAGGGTCCAATTATCTCATTGACTCTAGGTTTTAATCTTTTACACAGTACGCTCGAGAGTATCTTGTATGCGATGGGGAGGAGACTTATTCCTCTGTAGTTGGCACATTCCGTCTTGTCTCCTTTCTTGTGTACGGGACATAGTATGCTGAGGTTCCAATCATGGGGTATGCGTTCTTCTAGCCAGATTGCGCTAATTGTCGCCTCCGGTCTTAAATAGTTCAGCGGGTAACCCGTCGGCTCCTGGTGCCTTGTTGTTCTTTAGTCGGGTCACTTCTACTTGGACCTTATTCTGACTAGGAGGCAAACATTCTATACCATCATGAGGGATTGGTTCTGCGGTATCCTCTTCGGCGCCAACATTGGACACTAGCAGATGGGTAAAATGTTCTTTCCAGTTCCAGAGTTACTAGATTTCCTTCTTTGCGTCTGCAGGAGGATGTGCCTGCACCAAAGCCATCGGTTTGATATTTAATTCTTTGATAGAATTTCCGGACTTCATTCTGACTCCTGTACATCTCAATTCGCTCACACTCACGTCTTTCCATTTCCTTTTTCTTTCTGCGAAATAGACGTTTCTCCTCTCTCCTTTTCCCCCGATACCCCTCCGATATCTGATCCGAATCAATATTCACTCCACGGATCTATCTCGTGGAGGCTAAACTTTCCGACTGTTCGACCAAAAATGTCTTCCTTCCCTATTTTCGCATTCAAATCTCCCAGAACGATTTTAATATCATGAGCGGGGCAGGGGTCATATTCTCTCTCTAGGCGCTCGTAGAAAATATCCTCGTCTTTGTCTTCCGTTGGGGCATGGGCACAAATAAGGCTGATGTTGAAGAATTTGACTTTTATGCGAATTGTGGCTAGCCTATCATCCACCGGAGTACAGCTGGAGACAAGGTGTTTCAGTCTCCGACTAACCATATATCCACAGCCAAATTCATGCCTTGTGTCATGGCTACTACGGCATACTTCGTCACTGTTTGGCGTTGTTATGACGCCATTACCGGTCCATCGCACTTCCTGTAAGGCGGTAATATCTGCCTTGTACTTCTCTTATACATCCGCCAGCGCGTATACTGCACCTGCTCTAAAAAGAGTGCGGACATTCCAGGTGCAGATCCGCAAATCATGGTCCTTTTTTCGTTTGCGTGGGTCGTCAACGTTGGGGGGTCCGTTTTTTCTATTCCTTTGTTCTCATAGTAGTTCTCAGTTTTCCGGGGGCGGGTTACTGGCCCAGCGCCCCAACCGCATTGGTTTTGTGGGATTGCACACGTATCCCTCGTTGTGGCAAGCCGCTTGTTCCAAGATCCGAAGCTCGCCGCCAGCTGCCCCTAACCTGGGAACAGAAGCTGATGTTGATGAATTTATTATAACTACACAACCATATCAAAATTTATATCAAGATATGGGCTGGTCTGGATCATTTTTAATACAGGTCCCGAGAACTTTTCTAGAAGTCACAGCTTCAGGGACATAGGGCAGTTAATCCGCTTTTTAAGGGATCGGTCTGTTCTTTCATTTCAACCAAACGATGCGGATCGTGTCATCCTTAGAGAACACGTTAATCAACTTTTGTACAATCCAAAACAGGTCGTGATCTTACAGTCCTTGTTGTTATTGCCCTGATGGGCTTTTTACTTTCCATAAAGATGTTCACACTTGACGTCCTCGCGCTTACACCATACCACCTCACGCATCCCATGATCGCCCTTAGCTCGGCCTGCAGAACCATGCAGGACCAGGACCATAAAGATGGTCACACTTGACGTCCTCGCGTTTATACCATACCACCTCACGCATCCCATGATCGCCCTTATCTCGGCCTGCAGGACCATGTTATATGGTCAGGCATTCGAAAACAGATCTTAGTCCTTAGTTTTTTAATGTAGACCTCCAGGCCCACTCTGTCTTCTAGCGTTGAACCATCTATGTAGCAAGAACTTCCAGATGGCAATACCAGAGTTCCGTCAATCCAAACTGTGCCGCTGATGGTAGCGCCTTGTACTCGACCTCAATTGTCGTCTCAGATATCCGATGGGAAATCTTTCCATTCCTTCCAGGTTTCCTATCTTCGCCTTTATTTTGCTGAGTTAGTACGACTTCCTCCTATCCTCTATCCATTCTACGATAGCCTCAATTGTCAAAACCATGGTGGCTGCCTCATACTAAATCTGGTGGGCATGGTCCTCATAGCCCTGCCTATGCCAAGACAACATGTTCTCTGTATTGCATTACCCCTACCCTGCACTTTTTCTGCATCTAAGTCCACCACGCTCCTGTAGATGCAGTCGACTATTCTCGGATTCAGGTCCCATTTGGAGCCCAACTTTGTGAAAATTCTTAGTACGCATTTGAATGTGACACTTCCAATTCAGTTGCCTGCCCACAATCACTCCTAAGTATTTGACCTAGTCATATATCGAAATCTTGCAGAAACATGGTGCATCAAATTGGCCCACCATCGTCTTCCTCGTGAACAGGCAGATTTCAGTATTCTCTGGGTTAACATTGAGACCCCTAGGTCTAGGCCAGTCGTATGCCATCTGCCAGACCCTTTCGGTCCTTAGGCAGAGCTGCTTCAGATCATTGGCTGTAAGAAGTATTATGACATAGTCTGCGTAGCATAGGAGTTCGTGTCCCTCCTCAGTTAGCATCCGTAACATAGGAGTGGCGTATTGTAGTCACCCATAGGAGTGGCAATAAAATTCCCCCCTGTGGCGTGCCCTGTGACACTTTCTCCCTTATCCTTATGTAATGGGACCCACAGTTTAAAAATCTTCTCCTTAGCGATTCACGTAATTAAAATTTTGAAGATGTTTTCATGTAGGTTGAAATAATTACTTAACATTTGGAAGATGATGATTTTATACATTCCTTTGCATATTAAGAATAACCCTTGATTTGAGTAGGCATAAGGTTCTATAGCTATGCAGACAAAAAACCAAAAATTATAATGAACACCTACCATGTGTTGGTAACCAAATTTACATGTGCCTTAATCAATTCTTGAACTTCCTACACATTAAGATTAATCAATCAATTAATCACTTAGGTCAAAAACCATCAATACATTTTTTTTGATTAATTCTAGCATCAAATTTACAGAAGCAACCTTGAAAAGCCCTAAAATAATTTCAACACATGAGTAATAAGAGTATGAATAAGAGCCTCCTTTAGCAGAATTTTTCCCTTCTCTATTGTTTACTCTATCAATCAATTATTCGCATGCATATACATTTACACAAACACCTATACTAACATATAACAAGCTATTAAGCCTATGTCGTACATATTTACTTACATCAAGCCGCCGTCGCATATCTACACAAATTAACATTGGCTCAAACTGTTAACGTCAGTCTCTACGATACTACACAAACAAAGGCAGGAGACACATTGCTGCAGTATAGAGTTGCCGTATTGGATTTCGAAGCACATTTAGTGACCATAACAAAGAGCAAGAGAAAGCATATTCAGGTGGGATGGGCCGAATCTTGTATACCCTAAACAAAGGATCACATTTGCCAGAAACTAAAGGGAATATTTACAGCTACTAACAGAAGTGATAGGACTTTTTTCATTTCGCATTAAAATTTTGGTTTGACGGACTTCAGAATTCAAATCAAAAGATCGGTTTTTTTGGTAGCAATAAAGGTGAATGGGCATATTTTAATTGGTACTGATTTTGGAAGTTACATCGTAATACAGCTGGCAAAATTTAAGTCAAATGAGATGATCATTTTTAGGTTAGGTTTAGTGGGTTGCCCCCCAAAGGTGAGTTAACTCGGAGGCCAGTCTGGCCCATTGTGTTACCCAAGAAAGAAAGGGAAGAGAAAGAAGAAGTAAGTCCTCGGACTAGAGGTTATACAGGAATAAAAGAAAAACAGGAGGAATGGAGAACCCGAGTGGGGGTGAATAAACGCCCTTCCCCACGCAACCACGGTTGTTCCTGCGCCGGAGCTTATGGCACTCCCCATCGGAACCATCCTGTCCCTTCAGCAAATCTCTGGAGATCTACCAAAGGTACGTTCGCAAGTTCACGCAGATCGCAGAAGAAACGGCTTCCCAGAAAGGAAAGCCTACGTCCCTGCAGACCCGGACATGAACACAGCAAGTGCTCAATAGTCTCCTTTTCATTCTCATCAAGGCAACTCCTACAGAAGTCATTGCGCGGTATTCTCTTGCGTGTCGCCATGTGGCCATCGTAGCGCAGAGGTTAGCATGTCCGCCTATGACGCTGAACGCATGATAGTTTCATCAGAAAAAATTTTCAACAGTGGCTTTCCCCTCCTAATGCTGGCAACATTGTGTGGTACTGTGCCATGTAAAACTTTTCTCCAAAGAGGTGTTGCTCTGCGGCACGCCGTTCGGATTCGGCTATAAAAAGGAGACCCAGTATCATTAAGCTTAAAAAACTTGAATCGGACTGCACTCATTGATATGTAAGAAGTTTGCCCCTGTTCCTTACTGGAATGATCATGGGCAAAATTTGCATTTGCGATTTGCCGCCATCAGGCCTATGGCACAGTGCTCAGTTTTGACCTCTGTCAAGATACTCATCGACTTCTTATCGAATGCCAGCAACACTCTGGTCCTCCCTCGATCGATGACAGGCCAGAGCGCGTGTGCAGTCCGGCAACCATCAACCGAGTCCCACCTCGACGCCGCTCTGGCCATCCCCTCTCTTGTGTTCAGTAGCTCGACAAATGACACTTTTGCAAGACCATGTGGCCTATGGCACAGTGCCCGGTTATGACACCTGTCAAGATACTCATCGACCTCTTATCGAATGCCAGCAACACTTTCGTCCTCCTCCGGTCGATGAGAGGCCGAATCGCTTTTGTAGTCCGGCAACCATACACCGAGTACCACCTCGCCATCGATGCTCTACTGTGATCAGAAGCTCGACAAATGGCACGTAGGCAAGACCGGTGGCTGGTCTTACCGGCGCAGATGAACACCTCCTGGCACATTCGTGCGCCCTCTCATTTCCTGGAATCCCCTCATGCCCAGAAACCAATGTCAGCGTCACATCGTGGGCCCGGAGCCTATCCAGGGCCTCCAAACAATCCGCCACGCATCTCGAGCTCACCATCCTCGACCCCAAACACTTGAGCGCCTCTATACTGCCCACATAAATTCTGAATTTCGAGGGCGGTAAATCCCTTACCAAAATTTCCCTTGTGGCTAATGCAATGGCACAGAGCTCTGACTGAAAGACCGTACACTCGTCCAGAAGTCTCAGAGACATACTGATATTGAGTGCATCAGAGAAGAACCCAATTCAGCTCCGGACACCATCTTGAAGCAATCGCTGTAGATCGTGGTCTAATCCTCCTCCAGTATAGCATTTGCCCTCCATTCATACCTTCCAGAAAAACGAGTCGCGATTGCCCTGACTCCAGCCGGCCCTGGTGCTAGGTAGTCGGCGATCCTCTTCAGTCTACCCTCCACATCCATAACACCCAGTATCGAACTGTGGCCGCAACCATCCTCCTTCAGCACGCCTAGCTCCCTCAGCTTAAGCGCGACCCTGACGTCGCAGTTCCGAATATAGACCTCAATGGGCTGCTTACTGCCTGCCTCCAGTACTGCCTGCGGTGCGGATTTCAGTGTCCCTGTGACCCCGACACGGGACAGTCTCTGGACCTTCTGGAACTCTCTCGCACGCGTCCTCTTCTCTACGGCATTCCACCATACCACCATCCAGTGCTCCATAGGTCAGTAATGGTCTCACGATGGCCGTATACATCCTATAACTTATCTTGGGAGATGATTTGGTTCTTGATGATTGAGAAGTCTATCCGAACGATCGGATGATATCCCAAACTTATATAAAAGGAAGTATTTGTGCGAAATTTGCCTCAACAGAATGATTTCGATATCCGAAAAGGTCAAATAAAGGGTGATTTTTAAGACCTATAGGAAGGTTTTTCAAAAAAAAAAAAAAAAAAATACATGAAATCTTTATTTGAATCGATAGTACAGTCCATTCAATTTAATGATTGAAGATTATTTTATGCAAATGTTGACCTAAAATGGCACCTAAAATGGCACAGTCCAATTTGGGCATACTCTTTCCAACATTTCGGTCGGTAAATGCTTCAATGTTGTCCTCCAATGCGTCAATTGAATAACATTAACATAGCCCCCCAAAAAATAGTCTAAAGGCGTTGGATCGCACGATCTAGGCACCCAATTGACCGGTCTCGAACGTGAAATAAAATTTACACCGAGCTCTCCTCTTAATAAGTCCTTAGTTACGCGTGTCATATGGCATTGTCTTGTTGAAACCATATGTCTGTATATTGGGCAAAAAAAGTTGGATATCATCCCACGATAGCGCCCACCATTCACAGTTACGTTACGAATCACATAATTTTTGAAGAAGTACGGTCCAATGATGCCACCGGCCCATAAACCGCACCAAACTGTGACTTTTTCTGGATGCATTGGTAGCTCTTCCAATGCGTCTGGCTGATCTTAACTCCGAAATCGACAATTCTTCTTATTTACGTCCCCATTAAGCCAAAAATGAGCTTCGTCGTTGAACACAATGAAGCGCACGATGAACTTTCTTAACAGAGCACGAATTTTGATAATAAAATTCAATAATCTGCAAGCGTTGTTCGTTTGTAAGACGATTCATGGTTAAATTGTAGACCAAACTGAAGATGTTTGACACTGAAACAAAACACAAAACGTGCTTGAGCTGTTTAAATCAGTGTGGCCCAAAAGATACTAGCAAAAAATTATCCCTTTATTTAGGAATGATCTTGAACAGGAAATTCAATTGGAAGTATCGCATTCGGGAGCATGCCGAGAGGGCTCACAGATGGTGGTCACTATGTAGGCGAGCAGTAGGCTCGAAATAGAGCCCGAAACCAAGAATAGTCCCCTGGCTCTACAGGAGCGTGGTTAGGCCAACACCTACCTTAGGCCTTAGTAGTTTGGTGGACTATTTTAGAGAGAAAGCGCATCAAAAGGATAATACAAAAGGTTCAGAGAACATGTTGTCTTTGCATAGGTGGGGCGATGAGGACCCGGCCCTCAAGGGCACTGGATACTTTTCAAGATATGCGGCCCACAGATATACAGACAAAATGTGAGGCAGCACCTGCGGCAATGAAACATAAGGCGATGGGAAAATGGATGGAGGATAGGAGCACGTCACATCGTCGCGATACAATCGGAATCATGCACAGTGGTCCATACGGCCAAAAAACTTGAAATAAGTCAAGAACTTTTATTTGCTAATCTCAGCGGTAAAAGTGATCTAGACATTCGTAAAGGAGGATATAGTCTTTGGGAAAATTGCTTTTATAGTCAATGTCTTGAATACAGTGTAAGATAAAGGTTGTCAACGTGGAACGCCTTCCACTTCTTCACCCTTCTAGGGGCTATGGCTTTTGATCTACTGATCCGATTTGCATAATTAAGTACTCTGACGAAATCAAAAAGTTCGGCCGGGCCGAATCTTGGGAATGATTCCAACATGAATTCTGCACAAAATTTATACAAAAATTAAAGCTTCTAGGAACAGAACAAGTATGATCTAGAGACCGCTTTATAAGGGAGCTATATCGGGTTATAGACTGATTTGGATCGTATTTGGCACAGTTGGTGTAAGTCGTGACAGAACACCGCATGCAAAATTTCAACAAAATCGGATAAAAATTGCAGCTTGAAAGGACTCAAGAAGTCAAATCGGGAAATGGGTTTAAATGAGAGCTATCTCAGATTATAGACCGATTCGGGCCGTATTTGGCAGAGTTGTGGGAGGTCATAACAAAACACTACATGCTTAATTTCAGCCAAATCGGCTTGTATTTGCGGCTTGTAAGGGCTCAAGAAGTCAACTCGGGAGATCGGTTTATATGAGAGCTATATTAGATTATAGACCGATTTGGACCGTACTAGTCAGGAAGTCATAACAAAACACTACATGCTCAATTTCAGCTAAATCGGACAAAAATTGCGGCTTGTAAGGCCCCAAGAAGTGAAATCGGGAAATCAGGTTATTGACCGATTCAAACCTTAGTAGGCAGGTGTTCGAAGTCGTAATAGAACATTATATGCAAAGTTTCAGCCAAATCGGACAATTGCGGCTTGTAAGGCCTCAAGAAGTCAAATCGGGAAATCGGTTTATATGGGGCCTATATCAGGTTATTGACCGATTAAAACCGTAGTAGGCAGAGTTGTTCGAAGTCGTAAAAGAACACTATATGTAAAATTTCAGCTAAATCGGACAAAAATTGCGGCTTGTAAGACTTAAGGTGTCACAAACGGAATGAAAAAATTTTGTACCTCCCCCCCACCCCATCATATGGTGGTGGGTATAAAAAACTGAAATTGCCTTTGTACACTTCATTTTGATTCTATTTTGAAATTGGGGCTTTAACTCAAATTGTCCTTTTGTTATGGCAACACTAATTGGTCCACAATTTTGCCTTCACTTTCGCTGACTCACAAAAATCACACAAGCTCTACTACTCTACTCCTTTATCGGCCTTTATGCTGTGCGAAACTCATAAAGCAAACAACGGTTGGCTTTCGTTCTCTAGCGCTTTCTGTTCATGGTTCATACATCCATGGAAGAACAAATTAACCGCAGATTGTAATTAACTGCACATCACTGTGTATGAACCATGGATGTACGACAACTTGAGTGTATGAGTGTGCTCTTGTGTATGCCAGTGTAGGGCTTGATAGATGGTGTGCGTTTGGGTGCTATCGTTTGTCTACATAAATTGCATGAAAATAAGAATGAATGAGCAGAGCTCACACAAAAACCAAAGTATGTGTCTAAGTTAGTGAGTGTGGTATAGCCTTAACTTCCACCAGATCATGTGAGTTCAGAAGATGTTTGTTTCCGTTTCCTCTGCCATTTTTTATCTTCTTTTTTTTGCTGAATAATACAAATGACTGTTTGAACTTTGTTTGTAATTTTTTAATTCAATGTTGAATTAATGGAGAAGTTATCACAAAGTTTGAGTTTTCTTTATGACTTATATTCTAAGTGTATGCGATATGATCAACACAAAATCCTTTGGCCATTCCATAATGAAGCATTAAAATATTTACTTTGTGTGTGGTATGTGTTTCCCAGTTGAAATCTTGAGTTTTTGTTTAAAAAAAATCTGGAAAATCGCGAACAAATAGAGTTAAATTTAAAGATATAAGAAGATAGAAACTTTGCTATTGGCACATAGCAAGTAGGAAATTTTGTTGTGAAGAAACTTTCTATTTGCCGGAAGGTGGTTGACAAGTTAAAACAAATTTGAGGAATCTTTTTCAGGTATAACATCATAACATCAGAAGCCACCTGCAGGCTTAAATATACCCCATACTTAGTCATATCCGAAAAAAAATTTTTTGTATTTTTGGGTCCATTGCATTTATTCGGCAAGTCGATAGTTTGATTAGAAGCCTATTTAAGAAATGACCAGTGTTTGTAGCTTTGGAAAAAAATTTATAAATTTTGATTTGAAATTAATGATTGTGATGTTCGATCGGTTGTTGACAAACTTCAACTTTTTTGTCACGCATTATAGCCCTTTGTATTAAATGCATATTTAAAGAGCTTCGAGAGTTTTAAAATGAAACGTCCAACCGATGTTTTTGTATAAAATTACAAAGCAAACGCTTGATGTTTCTAAATGTTAAATGTGTACATTAGAGTGTCCTAAAAAAATTTATTTTTTTTTGAAACGCATTCCCTCAGTTTTACCTTTGGATCCAAAAAGCATAATACGAAATATTTTGTTGGTAGGCCAACGATAACCCGTGCCGACACGATGTCCAAAGTTGTATGTAGTACTTACTAAGGAAACCAGTTGAGGAATTTGGGTACATAATTATATGAAATTTATGGCTGAAACATCAAATCCACCTTATTCCACTACTATGGCTCTGATAAAATGTGACAGTATGTTTCAGAACTTCTTCTTGATTCGGCTCATTTATGTCCGTCCGTCCGAGCATCCTTCCTGTATTGACAGTCCCTCTGTCGCTTATTGTAATCATAGTGGAGATTGCATTCGTTCTCCAATTATTATGAAATTTTTCACATCACTTTTTTAGCTCAAAGACAAGACTTTTAAAAATTGGTTCGGATTTAGATATAGCTTCCAAAATCAAAATTCGCTCGATTTATACATAAAGGTCGATTTATACCTAAACATTTCAAGCGGTACTACAGAAGGAAGCCGACTATCTGGCGCCCCATCTGGCGCTCCATCTGGCCAGTATTTCCACAGCTTGCCTAGTACTTACATCTACTCCGAAGGCCTAGCAAGAGAAAAGGGTGGTATTCACACCCAAACCAGCAAAGACAAGTTAAGTGACACCAAAGCCTACTAAGCTATAAGTCGTATGTCCTTTCTACTCAAAATCATGGAACGCATTGTGGATACCATGATAAAGAGTAGGACATCCAGCGAACTGCTCAAATACAAACAGCATGCCTATGTCAAGGGCACGGGATAGCAGTGAGCACCACACAGGCTGGAACATTTTGGTGTTCATTACTGCCACGAGAAGCTTAGTTGCGAGCTACCGGGCGCGTCCACAGTTTGCGGATAGGGAAATGCTGCATGCGGAGTAGCTGCAACGGCAGTCGTGAACAATCAACGGTATAGAGCGGAGAGTCTCAGCGAGAGGCCGATGCTAGGCATCATAGGTATGATACCTATGATGCTCTGTATGACAAGGCGGGTTATTGGTGTCTTTAAATTATCAATGGCCACCCTGTTCTCGCGGCGATCGGTCCTTCGGTTCAGAACGAGCTTGCTATCATACAGGAGCTATACGAGGATCGCCATATCCACTTGAAAATGTGGATACGACAACAACAAGGGAAGGTTTGTGCCCTGCACGAGGTTGTGCATAAAATAAAAGATTATTTCAATGCCAAGACGCACACATTGGGGGTATGCATTGACATCGAGCGGGCTTTTAATAATTTTCGTACCGATACACTGATCCAATACTTAGATCAGAACCGGCTGAACTAGGTCCTTCGAGATTGGATAAACCAATTGTGGGTCCCATGACAAAAATATAAGGGAGAAAGTGGCACAAGGCACACCACATTTCATCGCCACTCCTATGGCTGACCACTATAAGTAATCTGTTACGGATGCTATTTGGGGGGGATATGAACCCGTATGCTACACAGACTAAGTTATAATACTTCTAAGGGTTAAGGATCCGAACCAGCTTCGCAGAAGGGCCAAGAAGGTCTTGCAATTGGTATACGACTGGCCTATGCCTAGGTGTTTCAATAGTAACCCAGACTAAAATCTGCCTGTTCGTGAACAAAGGTGGGTCAATTTAACGCACTACGTTTCCTCAAAAGAAAGATTTCCATATCAGACAAGGGCAAATTCCTAGGAGTAATCTTGGACAGTAAACCGAATTAGAAGAGTCACAGAAGGCTCACAAATCTTTGGCAATATATAGACGGGCCGTAAGTTCGAAATGTCGCCTGAATACGGGGGATAGTCCCCTGGCTCTACAACAGCGTGATTAAACCAATACTTACTTATTCCTCAGTAGTTTGGTGGAGAGCGATGGAGAAAAAGTGCAACGTAAGGATAATAAAGAGTGATTTTTGAAGAGCTATATGAAGGTAATATAAGTCAAGCTCTTGCATTTTGAGCAAAAAAAGTAGGATATCATCTCACTATAGCGCCCACCATTCACGATCCCCATCATCGTTGAAGAAGTACGGTCCAATGATGCCACTAGCCCATAAACCTTACCAAACTGTGACTATTTCTCTTGCAACGCTTTTGGCTGACCATCACTCCAAAATCGACAATTCTGCTTATTTACGTATCCATTGAGCCAATCGCATAATTTTTGTAGAAGTACGGTCCAATGATGCCACCAGCCCACCAACCGCACCAAACTGTGACTTTTTCTAAATGCATTGGTAGCTCTTGCAATGCTTTTAGTTGATCTTTATTCCAAAATCGATAATTCTGTTTATTTACGAGCCAAAAATGAGCTTCGTCGATGAACACAAATTCTCGATAAAAAGTGGATCTTCGGCCAACTTACCAAGAGTCCATTCACTAAAAATTCCGTGCGGCAGCACGCTACGCTACGGTGGCCTCCATTTTGGTAATAAAATTATATGATTTGCAAGCGTTGTTCGTTTGTAGGACGATTCGGAGTTGTATTATAGACCAAACTGAAAATGTTTGACAGTGAAAACACGAAACGTGCGTGAGCTGTTCAAACTAAAAAGATAATAGCTAAAAAATTCATCCTTTACAACAGGTTCAGTGAATATGTTGTCTGGGTATAGGCGAAGCGATGAGCACCACGCCCACTAGGGCACTGGAGACTATTCTAGATATCCTACACATAGACATACAGTTTAAGTATGAGATACTGCGGCTATGCGTCTTAAGGCGATGGGAGAATGGACTGAGGATGGGAGCTGCTCATACCATCGCAGTATAATCGAGGCAACTATAAGAAATGTAGATGGAATAGAAGAGTCACCCACTTGTATTGACGGAACTCTGGTATTGCCATCTGGGAGATCATGGATCAATGGTAGAAGACAGAGTGGAACTGGGGGTCTACATTGAGAACCCAGGGACAGAGATATGTTTTCTACTGCCTGACCATAATAGGGTCCTGCAGGCGGAGATCCGGGCGATCACGGAATGCATGAGGCAGTGCGGTGTTAACTTGAGAAATATGAGAGTGAAAATCTTCAGGAAGAGTAAACTGCTCATCAATACAATAAAAACTAAGACGGTAAGGTTACAAACAGTCTAAGAGTGTAAGAAGAAGATTAACGCCTGTCCTAAGTATGACAGGATCCGCATCGTTTGGGTGCCGGGCCACAGCGGAGTAAGGGAGAATGAAAGTGCAGACAATTTGGCGGTGTAGACCAGAGAACTGCCTTCAGTAAACTTGGTTAACTCAAAGCCTTTCAGGGCGGAATAGCGGTCGAAATCGAGCATAGATAGTCTGTTGTCGGTGGGAAAGGCACATCCGAGTATGGTTATCGGAATTTTAACAGGACATGATACGTATTGGCATTAGAAATTAGGGCATCTGTCGGTGTTGTCATGGTATGGACGTCTCGGAGGATAGATTCAACTTTCTTTAGTCAATGGCCTGCTTTATATCAAAGTAAAAACGGGATACTGGGTTCTTTTTTCTTTCAGGCACTAGAAGAATGGAAAGGCTTTAATCCGTCTAGGATCAAGGGGTTTGCCTTTCATCAAGGTGGCACCAGAATGTACGTTAACGAACGGTTACCTTTGTGAAGTGAATACATCAAAAGGAGAAGAGGAAAGATGAGGAATCACAATAGGCCTTATTCTGGCCAAAGTGGATGTCTAGACAACTAAGCTCTTGGCATCATCCTTCGCCAACCTAATCTTCGTTTCTCCTCATGGCCATTTCAATCCTATTCACAAAAAACTAAATAATCAGCCACTTAAACTAAATTTCATCGAAAACAAAAATGCCTCAAAATTAAACCTCAACATATGCTGTCGAAATTCCCACAGATGCTTAACAAATTTTGGCAAATACTGCATTGCAGTTTGACAAATAACAAGTTGACATTTAAAGCCAATAATATCGTTGACATGACAAAGTAAACACAAGCAAATTGGAGAGTGAAAACAAGAGTGTTTAAAAGGATGATTATTTGGTGGGTTTTAAAGGCATATAAGGGTGTACCGATTAATCGCAAATCACAAACAAGGATAAATTGTGTTCATAGGAAAAAACCTCTTACCATCTATTAAATTATTTTATTTTACAGACCCTCTTAACTTTTCTATGTTTGTTTGATTGTTTTTTTGTTCCAAATAGTCTAAACAAGCAAAAATGCATTAGTTTCGGCCGGGATACCCACTACACCTTTCATCATAATCCAGTAAAAATGTATTCTTTATGCACCCATAGCATCTATTGTATATCCAAATATGGTTCGATTTGGACCAAATTCGGCATGGACATTGATCCATAACCCAATATAGTTGCCATATTAACCGATCTGATTTCTTAGGCCTATAAAAGGCTTAGTTACCAACCAATTCGGCTGAAATTTTGCATGTAAAATTTTGCCATGACTTTCATTAGCCGAGCCAAGTAGGATTCAAACCGGTCCGGTCGAAGTTAAGGCAATCTACTTGTTTTAAATAGTAAAGGCATACCCTAATGTATATTGTTTTTACTGGTCTTCGATTGAGAGTCAATATAGAATAAATGCCATAGGTCAGAATTAAAAAACTATAATGGTCTTTGTCGTCTAAAAACCTATTAATCCGATTTTGTTGAAAAGTTACATGGGGCTCTTCAACATTAGGGATATTGATTCGCTTATATACAAACAAATAAGGCATTAAGGAGGCGCTGACAGAGTTGGTGGGGAAAGAATAATTAGAAACCATTAAGGAAAGGCAAAAGTCGGGCGGAGCCGACTATATAATACCATAACCCTACACTACAATTTTAATTTCGGACAATATATAAATATATATGTATATGAGAGCTATATCTAAATCTGAACCGACTTTCAAACAGATCGTCTGAAAATTGTTGTTACTTGGAGGTAGCACCATGTATGGGTGTAGCTACTACGGCCATTTAAGCGCAAATCTGCGATACATATATATGAGAGCTATATTCAAATCTGAACCGATTTTGACCACAACTTGCAAATATGTTAGGATCAAAAACAAAACTGTGCGTGTCAAATTCTGTGCAGATCGGTTGAAAATTGTGGCTACTACGGCCATTTAATTGCAAATCGGGCGATACATATATATGGGAGCTATATCTAAATCAGAACTGATTTTGATGAAATTTTGCAGATATGTTAAGATCAATAAGAAAACAGTTCTTGCCAAATTTTGTACGGATCGGTTGAAAATTGTAGCTACTACCATTTAAGTGCAAATCGGGCGATACATACATATGAGAGCTATATCTAAATCAGAACCGATTTCAACGAAAACAGATATGCAGATATGTTAGGATCAAAAACATAACTGTCCGTGCCAAATTCTGTACAAATCGGTTGAACATTTTAGCTACTACGGCCATTTAAGTCCAAATCGGGCAATACATATATTTGAGAGCTATATCTAAATCTAAACCGATTTTGATGAAATTTTGCAAATATGTTAAGATCAATAAGAAAACAGTTTGTGCCAAATTTTGTGCAGATCGGTTGAAAACTGTAGCTACTACGGCCATTTAAGTGCAAATCGGGCGATACATATATATAAGGGGGTTATATCCAAATCTGAACCGATTTTTATGAAAACCAATGGCGTTTGTCCTTGGGCCAAAAAAGTGATATGTGCAAAAATTTCGTGATGCTTGGACAACAAATACGACTTGCACTTTGATTACAAGAATACAAGGACTCACAGACGGACGGACGGACAGACGGACATGGCTAAATCCAATCAGAAAGTGATTCTGAGTCGATCGGTATACTTATCAATGGGTCTAGCTCTTCTCCTACTTAACGTTGCAAACAAATGCACAAACTTATAATACCTTGTAACCACAGTGGTGGTGTAGGGTATAAAACATCCTGGCGATTTCCGCATTGGCTTTAACGTAATCTTAATTTAATTGGATTGGAGTGGTTTGTAGCTAGTTGTGGTTTAGGACTTCGTTATTACTAAATAATAAGTAAGAGCGTGCAAAGTTCGGTCGGGTCGAATCTTATATACCATCCACCATTGATCGCATTTGTCGAGTTCTATGCGCGGTATCTCTTTATAGACAAACATAGAATATTTAATAAGAACTGTTATGCTATTTGAACTATATCAAGTTATAGTCCGATTCGGGCCATAAATGAATACTGAACATTGTAGAAGTCATTGTGTAATATTTCAGTTCATTCGGATAAGAATTGCGCCTAGTAGGTACTCAAGAAGCAAAGTCTGCAGATCGGTTTATATGGGAGCTGTATCAAGCTATTGGTCGATTCAGACCATATTAGACACGTATGTTGAAGGTCATGAGAGAAGCCGTTGTACAAAAAAAAAAAAAAAACAATTTCAGCCAAACTGGAAGAGAATTGCGCCCTCTAGAGGCTTAAGAAGTCAAGACCCAAGATCGGTTTATATGACAGCTATACCAGATTATGAACCGATGTGAATCATACTTAACACAGTGGTTAGAAGTGATACCAAAACACTGCGTGCAAAATTTCAGTCACATCGGACGAGAATTGCGCCCTCTAGAGGCTCAAGAAATCAAGACCCAAGATCGGTATATATGGCAGCTATATCAAAACATGAACCGATTTGGCGCATTTACAATACCAATCGACCTACGCTAATAAAAAATATTTGTGCAAAATTTCTAGCGGCTAGCTTTACTCCTTCGTGCTTTCGACAGACAGACGGACGGACATGGCTAGGTCGACATAAAATGTCACGACGATCAAGAATATATATACTTCATGGGGTCTCAGACGAATATTTTGAGTAGTAACAAAAAGAATGACGAATTTAGTATACCCCCATCCTATGGTGGAGGGTACAAAAAGTCAATACCAGAAAATGGAAAGGACAGGCGTTAAGAATCAATTTCAAAATGACGTTTTCATCTATTGTGATGCCACAGGAACAAGACAATAAAGACGACTTCTAGATCCTACCGATGACCAATCCAGATCTCTTTAAAATGTCCAACAAATTGTGAATGTTCTTACTTTACTTTAATTGGCCATGACAGAAAATTTATTCCTCTTGCCAAACGCCTCGATCTCTGCCAAGCGCCTCGATCTCTGCGCTTCTTCTCCAATTTCTGATACGAAGGTTCGAGATTTCGCTCTCCACTTGGTCACTCCATCAGAGTTTTGGTCTTCCCCTTTTGCGTTTTCGTTTATGGTCGCCTTCAATAGATTTCATTGCTGGAGCTTATTCATTTGTGAAGCGTTAACTATTTCAATGCGATTATCTATGCTATAGTCGTCATACAGCTCGTGCTTCATACGACACATATATTCTCCATTTATGCAAACTGATCCATATATTTCACGAAGAATCTGTCTCTCAAACACTCCAAGCACTGCCTCGTCTGCTTTCATAAGCACCTATCGCTCGGAACCATATTATTGTACAATACGGGTGCTATCAGTGTATTGTATAGTGTAATATTCGTCTGTCGAGAGGTGGCCTTGTTTCTAAACTTCTTACTTAATCCAAAATAGTATCTGTTTGCCAGTATTATTCTTCTCTTTATTAAAACTCGTTTAGATTACGGCGGTGCCGAGGTAGATAAAGTTACTAACTATCTCAAAGTTGTGGTTCCCAACTTTCTCCATTTTCTTTATCTGATCGGTTGTCCAGGGCGTTCTCGGAGTTGACACCATCCATTGCGTTTATCTCCATTTGCTGCCAGATCCATTTTCACTGAGTCCCTTTCGATTCTTTCAAAGGCTGCAGTTACTACTTCCGGTGACCGACTTATGATATCGATGTCGTCGGCATAGGCGAGTAGCATTTGTTCTCTTGTGATTAGTGTGCCATATCTATTCACATCTGCATCTCGTATAATCTTCTCCAGCAGTATATTAAAGAGATCACACTATAGGCTGTCTCCTTGTCTGAAACCTCGTTTGGTATTAAATGGCTCTGAGAGATTTATTCCTATTCTTACTGAGGTGCATGTTTCAACAAATATCATCCTTCAGAGTCTTACTAATTTTGCAGGGATATCAGACATGGCTTGAAATACCTTTAAACGTTTATGTCTATCGAAAGCGGCTTGGTAGTCAACGAAGAGGTGATAGGCGTTGATTTGTCCTTCTCTGATCTTTTCCAGGATTTGGCGCAGTATGAATATCTCGTCTAGGGTGGACTTAGCAGGTCTAAAACCGCATTGATAGGACCCAATTATCTTTTCGACTTAAGGTTTTAATCTTTTACAAAGTACTCTCAAGAGAATCTTTTATTTGATGGGGAGGAGACTTATTCCTCTGTAGTTGGCATATTCCGTTTTGTCTCCTCTCTTGTGTACGGGACATAGTTTGCTGAGGTTCCAATCATAGGATATGCGCTCTTCTAACCAGATTGCGCAGACAAGCTGATGCATGCGCCTAATCAGCATGTCGCCTCCGATCTTAAATAGTTCATCGGGTAACACATCGGCTCCTGCTGCCTTGTTGTTCTTCAGTCGGGTCACTGCTACTTCGGGATTGGGATTGGTTCTGCGGTATCCTCTTCGCCGACATCGTCGGACACTAGCTGTTGGGTAAAATGTTCTTTCCATATCCTCAGCACGCTATCTGTTTCAGTTGCCAGATTTTATTCATTGTCTCTGCAGGAGGATGTGCCTGCACCAAAGCCATCGGTTTGATGTTGAATTCATTGGTAGAATTTCCGTACTTCATTCTGGCTCCTGTACATCTCAATACCCTCACACTCACGTCTTTCCATTTCCTTTTGCTTTCTGCGGCATTGATGTTTCTCCTCTCTTCTTTTCTCCCGATATCTCTCCTTCATCTGGCGCACTGCCAATGGTTGCCGGGTAGCTTTGTATGCCGCATTCTTGGCTTCAGTAGCATCTCGACACTCTTGGTCGTACCATGGGTTTCTGGGAAGAGGGTTCCGGTACCCAAGTACGGACTTTGCGGCATGACATCAGAACATGGACATGGCATCAGAACATGAAAAGGAATATATAGTTGTCTTTAGACATCTAAGCTGAAATGTAAAATATTTAAAAGTGTTTTTTCCATTTCTAGAAAGCTTAACTAAGCATTTTACAATGTGACTCTTAATGCACCCTAATATGTTATAGTAGTCCCACTACATTTGCATATTCCCAGACTTGTCGTTGTGCCAATAATTTGCAGACAGTTTGCTGTTGAACAGCCAAATCCCTCTAAGCTTTGCTAAATGACATGAGAATGTTAACTGAGAGAAATTTTCGTTGCCATATTGGGGGGAGATGTAAATGGCTGTATGCCATTTTGTATTTGGATACAAAATGACATTGGTGGGTCAGTGGAAAATTAAATTTTTGATACCCGTTATCTTGGAAAATTAATGATATGGACAAAATGAAAAATATTAAAAAACTTAAGCTGAATAAATATAATAATAAAAAGACTTAAGCACGATCCTGCTACAACTACTTTAAAGTTTCCTATCAATCTATTATTCACGAAAGAAGTTTATGCACAAATCTGAACTATACTCGGCTTGAATATCATAAAGTTAAACATTATAATGTCTTGAAATGAGTCATTTATGGGATGAAAACTTAAATTTAGGATATCGTTTTATATGGTAGCTATATCCTGTACATCTCGCTCCTGCAAATATCGCAGTTTTCAGGTTATAAATTTGCTTTTCATAAGCTTTGGACGTGAAATTAGGACAAATGGGGATTATGTCAAGATATAGCCCGATATCAGTCCCTATTCGAACTTAGCCAATGGACAAAAATACTTAGTTTGGACGGGCTGAATCTTGGGAACCCACCACCATGAATTCTGCTACAATTTTATACTAATGCACTTTGTTGAAGGGCATATGTATGCTTCACGTATCAAATGTCTGCAAATCAGCCCAAAATTTAAGCTTCTAGATGCCGTAGGAGACAAATCAGGAGAAATTTTTATAGCTACATCTAGATACATCGGCCGATTTGAACCGTGCTTGGAACGGTTGTTGGAAATATTAACAGAACACTACGAGCAAAATTTCAGCCAATTCGGATATCTATTTCGGTTTTCAGGGCTTGAAGATGTCCATTCAACTGACTATTAAATATATGAACGGATTTCTGCCATTTGCTCTCCTGGCAGAAATCTGCGAAAAATTTCAAGCGGACATCTTTATTCATTCGACCGCTATAGTGATTAACACAGACTGACGGACGGATTGTTAAGCGCTGTAGCAAAGCTTAAAAGAAACCTCGAAAAGTCTTAACATAGATCACAGAACAATTGTTTCACTAGCCGAACTCATAAAAGAACTCCAAGCGCCTTGATCGTCGGCGTTCCTTCTCTAATCTCTGACACCCAATTTCGAGATGTCTCTCTTTACTCGGTCTTCCCATTGGTGTTTTGGTCGTCGCCTTTTCCAAGTGTCACAGTGGTTGCCTTCAAAAGCCGTCTTAGCTGGAGCTTGTTGAGCTGGCAACCCGTCTGCTCCTACTGTCTTGTTGTTTTACAGTCGGGTCAATGCTATTTGAATCTCTTTCCGATAACGCGGTTTATATTCTATACCATCATCAGGGATTGGTTCTGTCGCATCATTGTCTGTGAATCTAAAAAGATGGGTCAGCAGAGGAACACCTCAAGGACGTGTACTGTCTCCTCTACTCTGGAATATAGCCATTAACAATATATTATTGTCTCTGGAAGAAAAAGGGGTAAAATTGGTGGCGTATGCTGATGATGAGGCAATTGTGGTTTGAGGAAGTTTTTTCCAGCACTTTTAGAGATATATTTCAGGAAGCTCTATATGCGACAGCGAAGTGGGCTACCGGAAATGGTCTGAAGTAAATCCGTTCAAGACAGAAGTAATTCTTTTCAGCATCTGTCTACTTGGGAGGAGAGAATGTTCCATTCACTAAAAACGCAAAATACCATGGGTATTTTGGTGGACAGGAAATTGAACTTCAAAACCAACATTTTGGAAAAGGCAAGAAAGGCAAATCTTGACCTATACACCTGTAAGAGGGCCATTAGCAAAAGTTGGGGGTTGAGACCGCAGGTCCAAAGGAAGGCTTGTTTATGCATCACAGTCGCACTGAGGACGACACCATATGATGCACCGAATTTAATGTTACATCTAATGTCTCAGCACATTGAGGCTAGACAAATTGTTTCGATCACCACTGTTAGGTAAAGGAATCTTTCCCTTTGGTCATACGGCGGCTACGAACACTGTGTTATCTTTAATACAATATCTGATATTTCAAGCAGTGTGGATTAAATATTGCCTGATTCCTGATGGAACCTATTGGAACTACAATATCCTTGGTAATAGAAGGTGTATAGACTTCTACATGGTTGGTTCCAAACGAGACGACCGAGTGGGTTTTGAGGTGTACTCTGAAGAACTAGGACTGGTTATGTCGAGAAGGTTACTCAACCACTGTAGTGTGTATCAAGCGGAGATCCTCGCAATAGAAGAAGAGATGGAATGGCGGGGAAATAATGTCATATTAAGGTCATCAGACAGCCAGGCAGCTATTAAATCTTTGAGGAATGTATTTTTGAATTTACAAACCGCCCTCCACTGTCGCACATCTCTTAACAAGATGGAAGTTCAAAATTCAGCTGTTCTGGGTTCAGGGCCACAGTCATTTTCAGGGAATTGTAGAGCGGACGAGCTTACGAGAATAGGAACTACCTAACACATTCCAGGAAAACTGGAATCTGTTGATATGCATCTATCGACGTGTAAGCTATGTCTTCAGTATCAGGCCCGAAAGCCATTGAATGACAGATGGCCACTAAAACATTATCTGGCCCAATCTAGACTTGAAGAGGTTTACCGCCAGTCATTATGTCCGCTATGACAGGTCACTGTCTGATCGGAAAACATGCTGGCATATTAAAGGTTGCAAGTATCAACTTTTGCAGATGATTTGAGGTCGTCGAAAAACCGGCTAAAGATCATCTGCTGTGGGTGGGTCCGATGACATTAATATAAGATAGAAGATGGCACCGGGCACGCCGCAGGGGACATTTTAACGCTACTCCTATAGGTGACCACTATAAATATTCCATTACGGATGCTGAATGAGGAGGGATTTCATCCCGTCTGCTATGCAGACGATATTATAAAACTTCTAAGGGGTAAAGAGCGGAATCAGTTTTTTTTTTTTAAAACAAGGAAGATGAAGGTGGGCCAATTTAACGCTCCAGGTTTTCTCAAAGGAGCGAATGAAAGGGGTTTCCGATCGGATACCTGAGACGACACTTGACGTCGAGTACGAGACACTGCTGCCAACGGCACAGTCTTGGATTGACATGACTCTGATATTGACATCTGGAAGTTCATGCTACACTGATGAATTAAAGCTAGGGTGGGCCTAGGGGTCTACATTGGGAGACTAGGGACTCAGATCTGTTTCCGACTGACTGCCTGGCCTGGAGGCCATCTGAACGCTTGGGTCCGAATCCTAGCGAGAACTTCAAAAAATTTTCAGCGGTGGTTATCGCCTCCTAATGCTGGCGGTATTTGTGAGGAACTATGCCATTTGAAAAAATGGTTTGGCAGCCATGTAAAAACTTCTCCCCAATGTGGTGTCGCACAGCGGCACGCCGTTCGGACTCGACTATAAAAAGGAGGCCCCTAATCATTGAGCTTAAACTTGAATCGGACAGCACTCATTGATATATGAGATGTTTGTCCCTGTTTCTTAATAGAATTTCATGGGCAAATCTGTATTTGCCATAATACGATGCTGCAGGCGGAAATTCCGGCGATCATGGCATGCATGAGGTGTTAACGCGAAGACATCGAATGTAAACATCTTTACGAACCGTAAACTGGCCATCAGGGCAATAACATATTGGATGGTTAGGTCACGATTCGTCTTGGTGATGCTGATGGCACGATCCGCATCGATTTAGGTGCCGAGCCTGCTGACTGACTGAAGGTTGCCAGTAACGACTTTTGCAGAAGCTGTGATGACATCGAAGAAGAAGAGACTATAGTACACTTTCTATGTGTGTGTCCCGCAATGGCAGTCGGAAGGAGTTCCACTATAGGTTCTGATTACGTTGAGAACCTGCCTGATTTAGTATAAGTGAAGATTCACAAGTTGTTGGGCTTTATAATGTGATCTGGATGGTTAAACGGCAGGAAGTAGAAGGCATATTCCTTCTTCTATTCCTGTGGTATCACAATGGATGAAAACATCTAAGAGAGTCTGATGGCAGACTGACACTTAAACCTAGCCTAATCTATCCTGGTTGCCGAGCCATAGCGGAGTAAGGGTTATTAACTTGGTTAACCCGAAGCCTTTCAGGGATAAAGCAGTTCGAGTAAAGGGCGTGGGCAACGAACGGGCATGTTAAACTGTGGAATAGAGAAACGTTCGGTAAGACGACAAAAATCCTATGGGGAGATCTGAATTGTAAGAACATGAGGCTGTAAGAAGGTGGTCAGTGTGGCCTTTAGTATCATAACGGAACACACAGGACTACGAGCTTACTTATTCAAAATACGTGAGGCAAGTGATAGCATGTATAGGGAAGATGATGACCACGTTGAAGCATTTCCTATGTCATTGTCAGGCTTTCGCGGCTAACACACATCGACACTTAGGTGGGAACAGGATGCCAGACATGAACCGACTTAGAGGCGAGATATAGAATCAATTGGGGACGTTGTAAGTAGCACGCAATTTCGACTTTTACTTACTTAATTTTCAGTATTTAGAGCGCAAAACAAGCCGATTGCTATCTTAGTTGTATGTACACAGTGGCATGGGGCGGATTAATATCCGCACCCTCTTTTCGATTTAACCTAACCAAACCCATCCACTAATATTAAGGTCTTCCTTGAACACATTCTTTGAATATCGTCCTCCCAAACTGCATCACTTGAAATGTTTATTGATCCTTAATAGACAAATAAACCAAATCTCCAAAGTATCTGTATATGAGAGCTGCAAACTACTCATGTCACTTTGTCTTGCCATATAACGATATAATCCAATAATTAACGATTAATAGACCAACGAGCAAAATGTCATCAATGCAAAGAACATTCCATGACCCTAACAGCAACACCCACCCAACAGGACAACACTGAATGTCAAACTGCGTTTGATGATAGACAATATAATTTGTTTATGTCCATGGTACATGCCCATATCTTTGCAAATGAACATATTTTCCCCATTAGCACTCTGGAACAAAAATTAATGATGCCCAAGAAGGTGAGAAACAGAAAGGAGGTTCCCAAGCGATACAAGCTGAGCATATAGTTGAAGGCCTACAACATACAATGTTAGCTGGTACTCGTTGGGAGTGTAAGTGTGAGTTGTTGTTGTTGTTAGTGCAGAGCAATAGACAGCAAGGAATACTTTGGCAGGAATAGTGACTATAAATAACAGAAAACATAAGGCGTTTATAGGGCGAATGCAATAAACTCTATTGATGGTCATTTTGTTAAGTTAATAAAACATTACGGAAGGCATGGGACAGAAGGAGGTTTCAGCAATGGTTATAAATTGCACCAAGCTATGGACAACATTCCCCGTTAATATGGAGTGATGGAAACATTTTTGCCATAAGGATAAATTAGGGAAAACATCTACCGCTAAGACTTTTATGGAAAACTAGCCGAACCGGGCCCGCTCCGCTGCGCCTTCTTTAACTGTCTAATATCTTTTTTAGGTTGGGGACACATCGCCCTAAATGCGGATATCGAATTCGTGCCATTGTAGCCTATGACACTGAACGCATCCGAATACTGGCGAGAACTTCGGACAAAGCGGTGGTTATGCCCTCTTAATGCTGGCGACATTTGCGAGATACAATGCCATGCACGGTCATTTAAAAAATTTTCCCCAAAGAGGTGTCGGAACGCCGTCCGGACTCGGCTATAAAAAAAGACCCTTATCATTGAGTTTAAACTTGAATCGGAAAGCACTCATTGATGTGTGAGAAGTTTGCCCTGCTAGGTTCCTGGTGTTTTTAAAAATTAGGGTAATGAGAATTGCTTTTTAGGGTAGGGGTGGTACCTGAGGTATTTCGACTCAAATATGGATATCAAATTCGTGCTGCATTTCCAAATCGCTTTAATTTTAGCCCCATATTGCCATGACCGGTAAACATGAACGATTTGGAGGGTGTTTTGGGGCAAATTCGTTCATTTCTCCCAACGGAAATGAAGTTCAGTTTAGGGGGCGCTTTAGGGCGTACCCCAAAACACTTGGCTCCAAAATTGGATATCAAATTCGTTTTCTACTCTCAAATACCTTTCATTTGAGTCCCATATTGTCATAATGGGTCAATTAACCCATTTGACGTATCTTTAGGAGGAAAAGAGCCACTTAGACTTGAACGCAAATTTTAATAACATATTCGTAATCTAATCCCAAATACCTTTTATTTGAGTCTCATATAGCCATGGTCGGCTAATATGACCATTTGGGGATATTTGGGGGTGGGCGACCTCCCATTACTTGGACCTAATATTTTATGCCATATTTTTAGTTTACTGTCTAATACTTTTCATTTGAGTCCCATATTGCCATGAACTTCGAATACATCTGTTTAGAGGAGTTTTGGGTTTGGGTGGGGGACCCACTGGGTACTTGGACCCAAATTTTAATACTATGTTCGTTTTCTGGTATCCAACACCTTTCATTTGATACCCTTATTGTGCCCATCGGACCACTTTCGGATTTGGTTGGCGTTTTTTGGGTAAGGGCCCGCCTCCACCCGATATCTAAAAATTATAAAGCTTATGCTTTCTTCCAGACCAGCGTACACAATCTATGAACATTTTAAGAAAATCGGTACAGCCATGTATCAAATAGTCATAATGGATGTAACGGCGTTTTTGAGATGTGGCATGACCCCCTATACTTTGATCTGATTTTGTATGCCAGATTCGAAATCTACTCCCGAATAACTTTCATTTGAGTCCCATATTGGAATGAACGTCCAATATGTCTGTTTGGGGGAGTTTTGTGGTTGGGGTGGCCCGATGGGTACTTAGACTCTAATTTTAATACCATATTCGTATTTTACTCTCCAATACATTTCATTTGATACTTATATTGTTCTGATCGGTCCACTTTTGATTTTGGGTTTTGTTTTTGGCATAAGGGGGAGGGTCCGTCCCCCTTCCGATACCGAAAAATTATAAAGCTCATGTTTCGTTCCAGATCAACCTACACAATATGCGAAAATTTGGAGAAAATCCGTTCTGCCGGTTTTCAGTCTATACGGAACAAAGAAACCGAGTCCCAAATATCCGTGACTGGCTTAAGTGCCCATTTTGGGCGTTTTTGTGGGGGTGGGATGACCCCCTATACTTCGACATGAATTTGTATGCCAGATTCGTTATCTTTTCCCGCACACTTTTCAATTGATACCCATATTGTCCTTATTGGTCCACTTGTGATTTTGGGTGGTGTTTTTTTGGGGGAACGGTGAAGGGTCCGCCCCCTTCCGTTATAAATAATTTATAAAGCCTATTCCTACTTCCTAACCATAGTCTAATCTACTCCCGAATATCTTTCATTTGAGTCCCATATTGTAATGATCGTCAAATAAACCTATTTTAAGGGGTTATGGGTCCGGGCGGTCCCCTAGGTACTTGGACCCAACTTTTATTATGAAATTCGTACTCTACTCTTGAATACCTTACATTTGAATCCCATATTGTCCCAATCAGTCCACTTTTATTTTTGGGTAGTACTTTGTGGGTAAAGGGGAGAGTCCGTCCCCCTCCCGATATTAAAAAAATTATATAGCCTATGTTTCCTTCCAGACCAGCCTACACTATCTGTGAAAATTTCAAGGTAATCGGTTCAGCCGTTTTTGAGTCTATACGGAACAAACCGACAAACAAAGGTGTTTAGGATAAGAAAACGTATCTGATATCCAATTGTCGGACCAAGTGCTGGGGGGACCACCCCAAGCCCCAAAACATCCCTAAATCGGACATATTTACCGACCATGGCAATATGGGACTCAAATGAAAGATATTTGCGAGTAGAATACGAATCTAAATGTGGGCAACGTTTCTGGGGATTCACCCCTTCCCCAAAACACCCCCCAAACAGGACTTATTTACTAACCATGGGAATATGGGGCTTAAATAAAAGGTATTTAAATGTAGAATACGAATTTAATATCCAAATATGGGACCAAGTGTTTTGGGGGCCGCCTCTCACCAAAAACATCCCCCAAAAGGGGCAAATTTACGACCATAGCAATATGGGGCTCGAGTGAAAGGTCTTTGGGAGCAAAGCATGAATTTAATATCAATATTCGGGAAAAGTTTCTATGGGGCCACGCCACCCCCACAACACCACCCAAATAGTAAGTATTTTCTGACTATTGCAATATGAGGCTCAAATATGAGGGTTCTTAATTGGAACACGAATACGATATATATTTTCCAGGCCAACTCACTGAGTGGCCGTCCATCCCCCAAAACACCCCCCAAGCCGGTCATGTTTGCCGACTAGGAAATATGGCGCTCAAATGAAAGGTATTTGGGAGTAGACTACGTATCTGATATCAACATAAGGGGCCAACTGTCTAGCGGACGTCCCATCACCATAACAATCCCCAAATAGGACGTATTTGCTCACCAAGACAATTTGGGTCTTAAAGAGAGTAGAACTAAATATGTATAGTTTTTAGGGCCAATACCCGAAAACGGACATATTTGGTGACATTTGCAATAAAGAGTTTAAATGAGATTAGAAAACGAATTTGGTATCCAATTTTGAGGCCAATGGCAATATGGGGTTCAAATAAATGATTTATTTATAGATATATGAGAATAGAGCACGTTACTGATATATTTTCCGGGCTTAGTGTTTGGGGGACCACACCAATCCCCAAAACACCCCTAAATCGGGCATATTTACCGACCATGTGGAGCTTAAATGAAAGGTATTGGGGGGTAGAGCAAGAATTGATACCCACTTTCGGGACCACTTTTCCGGGGGTGTACCCCTTTCCCAAAATACTCCACCAACAGCAATCTCAAATACCTTTCAATACCTTTCGCAATATGGGGTCAAATAATGGTATTTGGAAGTAGAATACGAATTTGACATCCAAATGTAGGACCATGTATTTAGGGCATCACATTATAAACATTTTTCGGCCGTGCCAATATGTGGCTCAAATTAAAGGTATTAGAAAACGAATTTGATAACCAATTGTGGGACCATGTGTATGGGGGACGCCTCATCGTCTAAACTCCCCTAAACCAATAGCAATATGGGGTTTAAATAAATGGTATTTGAAAAAAGAGCACGATGCTGATATTTTCTCAGGGCCAAGTGTCCGGGGGACCACCTCACCCCTGAAAACACCCCTAAATCAGATATCATGAGGATATCGGAAATAAAGTATTTGAAGAATGGAGTACACCTTACATCCAAGCTTAAATTCGTAGACCAGTAAAGATCATATCGAATTAAGTAAAAGAAGGCGCAGCGGAGGGGGGCCGGGTCAGCTAGTTTTATATATATAAGATGTTTTAAAAGACTTTCTATACAATTAATTTGCTGCTAATTTCCTCATTTAGTATTACTCCAATGTTCAATATTTTAAATTAAATGGGAGCAAATTAATTTTTTTATATTTTTCTATAATGTTTTTTGTCAATAAATACTAAATAAGCTTGTAAGGGCTGTTGTCTGGTTATTTGCTTTTCCTTAAGCCTTGGGCTTTGGAGCGTATGATTGCTTAACACCTGCACCACACATTACTTAGCCGCCACCTTTTACAATTACATTCCTTGTTTAAACATTCTTTGGGTTTTTTGTTCAGCCTTAAAGCTTTGTGTAGATTTATTACCATAGTAAAATCTGCTTAAAACGGATATTACCGTATTTCATTAACTCCTTTGGCAGCGTATTTAATTTTCCGCTTTAGAGACATATCACAGCTTACTCACCCAACAAATATTCAACCCTAAACGAGAGGATAAAGGAGAAAAATCCAAAAACAAAAGCAAGCAAATACTAACAACAGGCGATTTCGCTAACCTCGTTAATTTCGTATAAAATGCAATAAAGCTCTTTATGGCCAACCATAAAATCCTTGACGCTTCCTTTTGCTTTTCAGTCAACCGCAAAGCCAGTACTTCAACGGGAAAGGCAAGCGACACCTTTATTGGCCGCCGGCAGCGTCGGGGAAAAAGTGTTACATGAATGACAGCAAAAAAACAAGCAAAACAAACAGAAAAGTGCGATTTTAACAATTAAATGAACAAAAGTTTTACCGCACTTTGTTTTAAATTCCATTTAACTTAATTTTTTTTCTTGTCTCTCCTTCTCTCCTTACCGGGAAAATGAATCTTCATTCTCCCAATATGAGAAAAAGGAAAATTTTATACATTTTAAAAGTTAAAATTCCTTGAAAAGGCAAACTTTTCAAACATAAGCATAACAACGGCCCTGGCTAAAAATGAAGAAAGACCTTAGCCTTCAAATAAGCGTGCATAGGAAAGCAAAAAAATAAAAAGTTTCACCAACAACTTTACTTTAAAGATTGCATTACAACATTTGCTAAACAATAAAATAAAGAACTCGACATTTCCTCAAATTTCCACTGCACTTTATGTAGCAACATTGAAACACATTATGGCCCTAATGATTCGTTCAACTAACTTTATTAGCTGTAATAAAGTGGAGCTTAAAGAGACGCACAAAAAGTTTTTCGACTTTTAAAAATGCTATTAGGAAGAAGAAATTAATAGCAAAATAAGGAGCTTGGCAATATCAATGGATTCTAAAGAAAATTGATGCAAAGATATTAAAAATGTTGTCAAACATGTTTCGAAGAAAAAAAATTATTAAATACAAGCTGGACGGGGCCCGTTCCCATGTGCCATCTTTCACTCTCTTATTTTATGTAAACCTAACACTGGCACGGTGAGGAAATAAGTCCTGTTTGGGGGTGCTGGTACGGCCTTTCAGATATTTCGCCCCAAGGGGGGGTATTTTTTGGCGTGGAGGGGGTCCACCCCATATATCAGATTAGTGCTCTAGTCCCAAATAGCAATAGAGTCATTATTGGTTTATATTTCCTTTTGGCGGGCCTTGGTGGGGCGCCCCCCCTCCCCCACCTCTAGATATCCCACCCTAAATAAGGATAAAAAAATTTTTGTTTTTGAGTTACTCTAAACAAAAATTTGGTTTCCTTATTTAGAGTGGGATATCTAGGGGTGGGGGAGGGGGGCGCCCCACCAAAGCCCCCAAATGGAAATATAAAAATACCAGTGTGGGGGTATTTTTTGGGGAAGGTGGACCCTCATATATCAGATTCGTGCTCTAGTCCCAAATGCCAATAGTGTCATTATTGGTTTATATTTCTATTTGGCGGGTTTTGATGGGGCGCCCCCCCTCCCCCACCCCTATATATCCCTCCCTAAATAAGGATACAAAATTTCTGTTTTCGATTTACTATAAACAAACTAAAATTAGCTTAAATTGCCCTACCTATCTCCGAGATATGGCGTTTTTGAATATAGGATAAGGAGAGGGTCCACCCATTAAAGTTTGGATGTTAGATCTACTTCTTTCTCTTGGTTTTGATGGTGGATTGGAACAGACAAACCCAGTGCCCTGAAAGTGGATATCAGATTTATATTCCATCCCCAAAAACCAAATGTGAGCAAAATATTGCTATAATCGGTATATATGTGTGATTTAGGCGGAGTTTATGAGATAAGTCGTTCCCAAAACACTTGGCCATTAAACAAATATCAGATATGAGATCCTTTTTGCTCTAGTCCATAAAAAAAATCCACTTTGAGGGGAATGTAGGGTGGGGCGTTCACCCACGCACATAGCCCCGAAAAAATACCATTATCGTTCTTAACTCTCAAATTACGTTTTTTTGAGCCCCAATTGCTAATGGTTTAGGGGAGTTTATGGGGTGAGACGACTCCCAAACACTTGGCCCTAAAATTGGATATCAATTTTGAGTCCTTTATTGTCGCGATCTACATGTAATGCTGAACGGCATAACGAGACCCGGACACTTTAATCGATATATCAACATTATATTCGAACTCTGATGACATAGGCCTTTCTTTTAATTCGAACTACACGTCCTATTGAAGGTTATTGAGTAGGTGGGCCGATCTCAGACTCCGTTCCAAATGTGTACATCAAATTCGTAGTCAACTCCTAAAGACCTTTATTTGATACCCATTTTGCGACATTGTATATTCATTAACGTTTTTGGGTTTTTGGAATTGGGGAGGCCCCGTAGGCACCTTGGACCAAATTCTTATAACAGATGTGTACTCAACTTCCAAACACCTTTCATTTGATACCCATATTGAGCCAATCGGTAAATATGTTCTATTGATGGGTTTTGGGGGGTGGGGAGGCCCCTCAGGCATCAAGGAATAAACTTTTATGTCAGATTTGTACTCTACTTTGGAAAACCTTTCATTTGATACCCATGTTGACTAAAGCTGCGAAAATGTCCTGTTGGGACTCTTAAGTACCTTTCATTTGATACCCATATTGTCCCAATCGGTAAACTTTTCCCTTTGGGTGGATTTTGGGATGGGGCGTTTCCCCTGGTTATTTGACCCCAAAATTGTATACTAATTTTGTGTTTTTGGGGTACCATAAAGTGGCATGCAAAACTTCGCTGAAATCGGTGCACTCATCTCTGAGATCTGGCGTTTTTGAATGTAGGGGTATGGGTAGGAGATTTATTTACTATACCCTCCACCATTCAGTTTGTAACACCTCGAAATGTTGATCTGTAACCCTATAAAGTATACACATAATCTTGATCATCTATATATTCTGAGAAGATCTAGCCATGTCCGTCCGTGCGTCGTTCTTTCCTTCCGTCCGTTCAACTGTCAATCCATCCGTGTGTTCGTCCGTCTGTGTGATTAGACCAATTCTTACTTACGCGTCAGTAGTTTGGCCGTCTGCTATGGAGAAAAAGTGCAACATAAGGACCATACAATAGGATCAGAGAACATGTTGTCTTGGCATAGGCGGAGCGATAAGGGCCACGCCCACTAGGGCACTGGAAGCTATTCTAGATATCCGACCCATTGACATACAGATTAAGTGTGAGGCAGCTACTGCGGCTATGAGACTTAAGACGATGGGAGAACGGATTGAGGATTGGAGTAGCTCATACCATCGCGGTATAATCGAGGCGACGATAGGAAACCTGGAAGGAAGGGAAGAGATTTCCGATTGGATACCTGAGATGATCCTTGAAGTCGAGTGCAAGGCACTGCTGCCATCGACACAGTCTAGATTGACGGAACCCCAGTATTGACATCTGGAAAATCATGTTACACGGATGGATCAAAGCTAGAGGACAGGGTGGGCCTGGGGGTTAACATTGAGAACCCAGGGACTAAGATCTGTTTTATACTGCCTGACAATAATACGGTCCTACAGGTGGAGATCCGGACAATCACGTAGTGAGTGAGGTGGTGTAGTGCTAACGCGAGGACGTCGAGTGTGAACATCTTAACGGAGAGTAAAATTACAAACAGGACGGCGAGGTCACGAAAAGTCTTGCAGTGTAAGAAGGAGATTAACGCCTTCTCTGAGGATGACAAAATCCGCATCGTTTGGGTGCCGGGCCATAACGAAGTAAGGGGGAATGAAAGGGCAGACAGTTTGGCGGTTAAGGCCAGAGGACTGCCGTCAATATATTTGTTTAACCCGAAGCCTTTCGGGTCGACGCAGTCCGAGTTAAGAGCGTGGGTGGTGAATGCGCATGTAATCCTGTGGAACAGCGAAACGGTCGGTAGGACGGCGAAAATCCTATGGGGGAATCCAGACCGTGAGAAGACGAGGCTAATACTGAAAGTAAGTAAGAAGGAGTTCAGTATAGCTTTTGGTATCATATCGGGACACACAGGACTACGAGCTCACTTATGTTAAATCTGTGCGGCAAGCGATAGCATGTGTAGGGGGAAGATGATGAGACGTTGAAGCATATCCTTTGTCATTGCCCAGCTTTCGCGTCTAACAGACACAATACCAGACATGAACCAATATAGGGGCGTGGCATGGAAAACAACTAAGTATTTTGTAAGTAGCACGGAATTCCTAACATAGAGTTTCTTTTGAAGATACTTTTTAGTTTTTAGAGCGCACAACAAGCCGATTACTGGCTGATGAATGCAGCTTTTCCTCAACCCAACCTAACATCAATGTTGTGGTTACCAACTTTCTCCATTTTTATAACCCCCGTCGTCATTCCGTTTGTAACATATTGATCTGAGACCCAACAAATATATTTGTTCTTTATCGTCTTGACATTCTTAGTCGATTTAGCCATGTCCGTCCGTCCGTCTGTCTGCCGAAAGCACGCTAACTTTCGAAGGAATAAAGCTAGGTGCTTGAAGTAGTGCATAAATACTTCTTACTAGCGGAGATCGGTTGGTATTGTAAATGGGTCAAATCGGTTTGTGTTTTGGTATAGCTGGCACATAAACCGATTTTGGATCATGATTTCTTGAGCCGCTAGAGGAAGCAATTTTTTCGGATTTGGCTGCAATTTTAGCATGAAGTGTTTTGGTTTGACCATCAACAAGTGCGCCAAGTACGGTTCAAATAGGTTCATAACCTAATATAGGTTCCATATACTCCGATCATTGATCTCGATTTCGTGATTATTATTTGATTTAGCTGTAATTTGTTGGTATGACCATCAACCTCTGTGGAAAATGTGGTCAAAATTGGTTCATAACCTTATATAAACCGTTTTCGAATCTTGACTTCTTGAGCCATTTGGCTGAAATTTTGCATGAAATGTTGTGTTCTAACTTCTAACATCTGCGCCAAATATGGTTCACAACCTGATTTAGCTCCAATATAAACCGATCTTCCGATTATATTTCTTTTGCCTCTAGAGGGATAATTGGACTTTGGTTATTTGAGGGCGCCAATAACTCGTCTTGTCATTTGGAGTATCATTTGCTTTCAGTATTTAAGTAAAAGTCAGTGCCACCTGACCCCTCACTGAGACTTTCCTCTCGAAGCACTTAGAGAGCACTGCATCTAAATTCAAATGTCTTGTCGGCAGGGGTTAACCGATTGCCATAATATTTCGTATTTTGCTTTTTGAGATCAAAGGGAAAACAAAATGGAGAATATGCGTTTCTCTATTTGTGGCGTGGGACAGTCTTATGTGCATATAGCAATGCAAACCAGTGATACGGTCAGCAGAATGATAGAAGTCTTATGGGTGGGTCCAGATCGTAAGTATATTAGACTAATGCTTGGGGAAAATAGGAGAGAGACTTTCGGTATCATTACGTGTCACTAAATTCCCTTCATCAAAAGAATTGTATCTCTCATCACCAAAGTATTTCTCATTTCGTTGGTCTTAAAGCCAATTTGAAACTTCAATGATTTATCACCCCTTTAAAAAACTGCTAGCAGATATCTATTTATTCCCTAATTGATTTCTTGTGCCTTTTTGTCTGTTCTACAAAGATTTATGTTATCTTTTATTATTTGCCATCATTTATTTTCATTGATATTCCTTTAACGCTACGATAATTTGGCATGTTCAGAGTGTATCAATCAATAAAATCGTTAGTCGATTAGAGGCAAAGAGACGCTTTGTTGATGTGCTGCTGTTGTGCTGTTTTTTATATCTTAATCGTGACTAAGGGACCACGTTGATGTCCTTTTTTTATACGCCAGTGAATATTTACCCAATAAAACCGTTCACATATCGATTGTTCACGACCGTGCGAGTGGATTTTATGAAGGAAATCTCAGAGATGATGTTATCGCTAATGGTGCGAGATATTTATAGGGGGAGAGCATTATATGGGAAGCAATGAAGCTTTTCTATTCAACATATTTTCTCTGTGGATAAGTTTACTATTGCAATGGGTGTTAATTCGTGTTCGTATCAATATTGATATGTGAATGATAAGACAGACGAACGGAGAACGTAAAGTTCATTAGAAAGAAAGGTCAGACGGACAGAAGGAAGAGCGTACAAAAGCACGTTTGAAAGGGTTAGAAGGGAAGACGGAAATATGGACGAAGAAATGGACGGAAGGGTGGACGAACAGAAGGACGGACGGACGGAAGGACGGACCTCGTCAAGTCTAGATTTGGGCACATAATTTTTTTAATGTTCACAACTCCCCACTTTGTGACCATCTGTCATTTGTTTCCCTTCGAGCCTGATACTGAAAACCTAGCTTACATGTGGCTAAAGACATACTCACAGATTCCAGATCCGCCTGGAATATGTAAGGTAGCCCCTAGTATCGCAGGCTCATCAGCTTTACAATTATCTGGGATATATCTGTGGGCCGGCACCCAGAACAAGTAAATTTTTGACTGTTCAGCCACCTCGTTGAGAGATATGTGGCAGTCGAGGATGGTTTTTGAATTCAGAAACACGTTCTCCAGGGATTTAATGGCTACATGGCTGTCTGAGGAGATATTTATGCCAGTTGTCGTTATGACATTCTATCTAAACCATTCCCTCACTTCTTTAATCGCAAGGATCTCCACTTGATATACACTACAGTGGTCGAGTAACCTTCCCAATATGACCAGTCCATGTTCTTCAGAATACACCCCAAGGACCAGGTGGACGGTCGTCTAGTTTGGAACCATCCGTACCAGTGATATCGTAGTTCTAATCGGTTCTATCAGGAATAGTTGTACAGTAGCCCCCATCCCATAATGGTGGGTACAAAATACAACATTTATGAACCCCAAGAAGTTTCATCGATACATTGTCTCGTTTGTCTGAAATTTTGTACTATGACATTTCCTATGACATTTTTCACTCGTTCGAGAGTTTAGAGTCATTTAAGTTTGGATATTAGATGTACTCCACTCTTAAAATACACTATTTGAGTCGGATATTTCCATGGGGATTTTGGTAGTGGAAAGACCCCTAGGGTGCTGATTGGTGGGTTTAGGGTGTAGTGTGGGCGCCCAGTGTGGACCTCCAGTGTGGACTCCCGAAAGTGGGAATGTATTTCGTCCTCTATTCCCAAAATACCTCTCATTTGAGCCCCATATTGCCATGATCGGCAAATCATGCCCTTGAAAAAAAAAAAAATATAAACATAGTGCTCTTTTTTATACCCTCCACCATAAGATGGGGGCTATACTAATTTCGTCATTCTGTTTGTAACTACTCGAAATATTCGTCTGAGACCCCATAAAGTATATATATTCTTGATCGTCGCGACATTTTATGTCGATCTAGCCATGTCCGTCCGTCTGTCCGTCTGTCCGCCCGTCAGTCCGTCTGTCTGTCGAAAGCACGTTAACTTCGGAAGGAGTAAAGCTAGCCGCTTGAAATTTTGCACAAATACTTCTTATTAGTGTAGTTCGGTTGGTATTGTAAATGGGCCATATCGGTCCATGTTTTGATATAGCTGCCATATAAACCGATCTTGGGTCTTGACTTCTTGAGCCTCTAGAGTGCGCAATTCTTATCCGATTCAAATGAAATTTTGCACGACGTGTTTTGTTATTATATCCAACAACTTTGCCAAGTATGGTTTAAATCGGTCCATAACCTGATATAGCTGCCATATAAACCGATCTTGGGTCTTGACTTCTTAAGCCTCTAGAGGGCACAATTCTTATCCGATTTGAATGAATTTTTGCACGAAGTATTTCGTTATGATATCCAACAATTGTGCCAAGTATGGTTGAAATCGGTCCATAACCTGATATAGCTGTCATATAAACAGATCTGGGGATTTGACTTCTTGAGCTTCTAGAGGGCGCAATTCCTATCCGATTTGGCTGAAACTTTGCATGACGTATTTTATTTTTACTTTCAACAACTGTGTAAAATAAGGTTCAAATCAGTTCATAACCTGATTTAGCTGCCATATAAACCGATCTGGGATCTTGACTTCCTGACCCCTAGAGGTCGCAATTATTATCCGATATGCCTGAAATTTTGTACGACGGATCCTCTCATGACCATCAACAAAAGTGTTTATTATGGTCTGAATCGGTCTATAGCCCGATACAGATCCCATATAAATCGTTCTCTCTATTTTACTTCGTGAGCCCCAAAGGGCGCAATTCTTATACGAATTGGCTGAAATTTTACACAGGTCTCCAACATATAATTTAATTGTGGTCCGAACCGGACCATATCTTGATATCGTTTTAATAGCAGAGCAACTCTTTTCTTATATCCTTTTTTGCCTAAGAAGAGATGCCGGGAAAAGAACTCGACAAATGCGATCCATGGTGGAGGGTATATACGATTCGGACCGGCCGAACTTAGCACGCTTTTACTTGTTAAAATACCATTTGTTTAAACCCAATATTGTCAATGGTTTAAGGGAAGTTTATGGGACGAAGCGTCCCCCAAACACTTGGCCTCAAAATTGGTTATCAAATTCGTTTTCTAATCTGAAATACTTTTCGTTTGAGACACATATTGCCATGGTCATTAAAATTTGTGCTTACGTTTTGGGGAAGGGGCGGTGCCCCAAATACATGGTCCCATATTTGGATATCACATTCGTATTCTACTCCCAAATACCATTATTCAAGTCCGATATTTCGATAGTTAGTAAATAATTGATGTTTGGGGGGTGTTTCGGGGGAAGGGGTAAGACCTGCAGCAAAATGGTCCCGAAAGTGGGTATGAATTTCGTGCTCTACTCCCCAAAACCATTCATTTGACATGGTTGGTAAATATGTACGATTAAGGGGTGTTTTGGGGAGCAGGTGGTACGCCAAACACTTAGTCATGAAAATATATCAATATCGTGCTCTACTACAAAATATCGTTTATTTGATCCGCATATTGCCATAGGCCTTAAAATTGGGTATCAAATTTGATTTCTTATTGCAAAAGTCAGCAAATATGTGCAGTTTGGGGTATGGGCCTTAAAAACTATCAATATCGGACTCCACTCTCTTAAGACCCAAATTGTCATGGTGAGCAAATACGTCCTATTTGGGGGTTGTTATGGGAGATGGGGCGGCCACTAAGTGATTTGGCCCTGAAAATATATATCAGATTCGTGTTCCACTCTGAAATACCTCTTCCTCTCCATATTGCATTGGTCAGCAAATACGTCCTTTCTGAGTGTTCTAATGGCGGTGAGAGGTGACGTCATAGACACTTTTCCCGAATATTGATATCAGATTCGTGCTTTACTCCCAAAGACATTTCATTTGAGTCCCATATTGTTATGGTCGTAAATTTGTCCACTTTGGGGGGTGATTTTGGAGATTGGCGGCCCCCCAAACACTTGGCCTCACATTTGGATATCGCATTCGTATTCTACACTCAAATACCTTTTATTTGAGCTCCATATTGACATGGTCAGTAAATAAGTCCTGTTTGGGGGATGTTTTGGGGAAGATGTGAAAACTTGGTCCGAGAAATGGATGTCAAATTCGTATTCTATTTGCAAAATACCTTTCATTTGAGTCCCATTTTGACATGGTCGGTAAAAATGTGCGATTTAGGGGTGTTTTGGGGGTTGGGGTGGTTTCCCAAACACTTGGTCCGAAAATTAGATATCAAATATGTTTTCTAATGTTAAATACCTTTCATTTGAGTCCCATATTGTTGTAATTGGTCTATGTATATATTTGGTAGTATTTGGGAAGGGGCGTCCCCCTAGGTATCCCATTAGGAATTTGAATAGCAAAATTTTGTTTTTAGGTTACTATAAAATATCACACAAAATTTCGTTAAATTCCGCCACCCATCTCCGAGATGTGGCGTTTCTGAAAATTAGGGTAAGAGGGAGGGTCCGCCCCCCCTTCAGAAATCAAAAAATTTAGTACCCTATTTTCACCACGGGATCATTATGCACTATCTGTGAAAACTTCAAGAAAATCGGTTTTTGCGGTTTTTAGTCTATACGGAGCAGACAAACAAACAAACACAAATTGATTTTTATATATAAGAAGATATATATCGTCTCCCGACTTTATTTATTAAGCCTTTAAAGGGCTCAGTTCTTACACGAAGTGGCGCAATGCACAATCACATCTGTTATAGGCTCCAACATCAAAGACTAGTAAGTCACAAATCGGTTCATAACTTGATATAGCTCCAATAGCATAGTATTTTTTGTCCATTATTCTTCGTTTGCCTATTGAGAGATACCGGGCAATTTGACAATTGCGATACCTTGGTGGAGGGTATTTAAGTTGCTGCCGGGCCAAAATTATCACGCTTTTACTAAATTTTTATTTTAAATATATCCCACTAGCATTTTTTTTCATTTTTTGTAAGCATTAGATATTTTCACTAACTTACCTCTATTGGGCCTTTGATTCGTTCGTTGCTTTGCCTAATGAACTGAAAATAGATAAAGTTTTCATAATTAATTTAGATTTTATTTCAAAGTACTTTTTTTAGCTCTTTCATGTTTGTTTTCAAGTGTTCTCAAAAATTTGTTTAATTAGACATAAATATCATTTTAATGTTACAATTAGAAAGCCAAGAGCTCTTACAATTCACTTGACTACAAATTTATGTTTTTATTTCAGAAAAAAAAAAATAAATATAACAGCTCAACACAAAGGTCTTGTAATGAGGGACTAGTAAAAGTAAGTTGACCTTCTGGAAATTCATTCAATTCCATGTATTATGAAGAATATCAAAGGTGATTCTCTTAATAAAGTTTTCAAATAGTTTTTTTTTTTCTTTTGAAGTATGGAAAAAGAAAACTAAAAACTAAAGATGTGAATCAAACAATGTCTATATAAAAAATGATTATCCTTTGTTTAAACATACAAGGACAATAATTTTATCCAACCCACAAAATAGGAAAAACTGACTTTTTTCACTGCAAATATGATGAAGCAGACAATTGCTATGTATTGAATAGATATAAAATCACTGAAAGTTATTACCAAAGAATATTATATTCCATCTATAGTTAAGACAAACAAAAATTACTAGGCTTTTGACCTCTCTTCGAAAAATACCCCTCGACAAGATGCTCATATAACCTTTTTGTATCCAATTCCAAAAAATATTGTTCATTGCCTGATAATGAAAAAGTATATCCACTCCGTTCAGTTCAGTTCAGTTCGTTTGCTTTTAGCCATCTTCTTCATAATGGAGAGAATATGATGTATAAACCTTAATGTTTGTCAGCAGTTTTGCTTTTAATGTTTTAGCCATTTTACTTAAATGGCTAACGGTTCTTTAAACGTGTAGGCGATACCAACAAAACAGAATTTCATAAAGGCGCAATGATCCAAGGGTAATAAGTTTTATAAAAATGTCTGCTCTTAAGACATCCTTAAAAGACAAACATATAGAAGAGGGGTGGTGTGGAAGTTTAGTGTGGAAAGAGAGAGAGAACGAGCATTCTGTGAAGGGGCCATATGAATGTCACAGGTTGATTTATATAATCTCTCACTAAAGGAGAGAGTAAATAGCAAATACGGGAGGCTACCGAAGAGCACAGAGGTTAGCATGCCCGCCTATGATGAACGATTGGTTTCGAATCCTGGTGAGACCATCAGAAAAAATGTTCACCGGTGGTTTTCCCCTCCTAATACTGGCAACATTTGTGAGGTATGATGCCATGTAAAAACTTCTCTCCAAAGAGGTGTCGTACTGCGGCACACCGTTCGGACTCCGCTATAAAAAGGAGGCTCATCATCATTGAGCTTAAACTTGAATCGGACTGCACTCAGTGGTATGTGAGAAGTTTGCTCCTGTTCCTTAGTGGTACATTCATGGGCAAAATTTTATTTACGACTTACAAAATCCATGTCAGAAAACCAGTTATAAAACACTGGTTGGTCTGGTTCCATGATTCTTTATCGATCCATCTTATTACTCTGGTTAAAGATACCGGGCGCGACCACAAATTACGGATTGTGGAATGCTCCATACGGAGTAGCTACAACTGCAGTTCCGTACACTCAGCGGTATCAAGGGGAGAGTCTCAGTGGGAGGCCGGGTGACATCGGCTCTTGCTTAAATACAGAGTGCCTATGATGCTCGATGCGACAAGGTGAGACACTGGCGCCTTTAAGTTACCAATGGCCAATAACGATTGGTCGTACAGACCCGAACCAACTTGCTCGCCTGCAAGATCTTGACGAGGATCACCACCTGCATATGAAAATATGGCTACAACGATATCAACATAGGTATGACAAATGCAGTGCATGCGGTTTAAGCCCTCAATGCTCTATTGCAAGTGTATAGGGCAAGAGTTGCCATTCTTGCCCTTTCCAAAATGTTTGATTGAATACCCAGCTATTTTGCGCTTTCAGTAAATGGAAGATTTTCTCCTTCAAAGGAGAAGAGTGCCACGGATGGTAACTTGTATCTCTCTCTGAAAATATTTCTGTCTTGCACGGATTTACACTTGGCCCACTTTCCGTTCCCACTTTGCTGTCACACATAGAGCTTCCTGAAGTATATCGCGAAGAGTAATGTTATTACCAGGGCTGCGGAGTCGTAGTAGAGCAATATTGCAAGGAGTTGAAGTCGAGAAAATTATCTCGACTCCGACTCTGGACAAATCAGTAAAAAAAATTAAAATTTTTCAATTAAATTTTTAAAATAAACAAGTAAGAGCGTGCTAACTTCGGCCGGGTTCGGTTCGATTCGGACCATAAATGAATGCCGAACTTGGTAGAAGTCATTGTGTAATAATTCAGTTCATTTGGATAAGAATTGCGCCTTGCAGGGGCTCAAGAAGCAAAATCGGGTAATAGGAATGGACGCTGTATCAAGCTATTGATCGATTCAGACCATATTAGACACGTACGTTGATGAGAGCAGCAGTTGTTCAGAATTTCTGCCAAAACGGATGAGAATTGCACCCTCTAGAGGCTCAAGAAGTCAAGACCCAAGATCGGTTTATATGGCAGCTATATCAAAACATCGACCGATTTGAACCATACTGGCCACAGTTGTTGGATATCATAACAAAACACGTCGTGCAAACTATCATCCCAATCGGATAAGAATTGCGCACTCTAGAGGCTCAAGAAGTCAAGACCCAAGATCGGTTTATATGGCAGCTATATCAAAACATGGACCGATATGGCCCATTTACAATACCAACCGACCTGCACTAATAAGAAGTATTTGTGCAAAATTTCAAGCGGCTAGCTTTACTCCTTCGGAAGTTAGCGTGCTTTCGATAGACAGACGGACGGACGGACGGACATGGCTTGATCGACATAAAATGTCGCGACGATCAAGAATATATATACTTTACGGGGCCCGCTTCGCAGCGCCTTTTTTAACTCTCTAATATATTTTTAGTGTGGGGACACTTCGCCCTGAATGCGGATATCGAATTCGTGCCATTGTAGCCTATGACGCTGAGCGGGTTCGAATCCTGGCCGAACATCGGACAAAGCGGTGTTTATTCCCTTTTAATGTTGGCGACATTTGCGAGGTACAATGCCATGCATGGTCATTTAAACTGCACTTTGCACTGAAAATTCGTTCTCATGCAAATTCGTTCTTTGTACCCAACGAAAATGAAGTTCAGTTTAGGGGGTGCTTTAGGGCGTACCCCAAAACACTTGGCTCCAAAATTGGATATCAAATTCGTTTTCTAGTCTCAAATACCTTTCATTTGAGTCCCATATTGTCGTAATGGGTCAAATAACCCATTTAGCGTTTCTTTAGTAGGAAAAGCATCACCTAGACTTGAACACAAATTTTAATGTAATATTCGTAGTCCACTCCCTAATACCGTTCATTTGAGTCCCATAAGGCCATGGTTGGCTAATATGCGCATTTGGGGGTGGGCGACCTTCCATTACTTGGATCTTATGTTTCATACCATATTTGTAATCTACTGCCTAATACTTTTCATTTGAGTTCCATATTGACATGAACTTCGAATGTATCTGTTTAGAGGAGTTTTGGGGTTGGGGCGGCCCGATGGGTACTTAGACTCAAATTTTAATACCATACTCGTATTCTATTCTCCAATACCATTCATTTGATACCTATATTGTCCCGATCGATTCACTTTTGATTTTAGGTTGTGTTTTTGGCATAAGGGGGAGGGTCCGTCCCCCTTCTGATACCCAAAAATTATATAGCCCATATTTCGTTCCAGATCAACCTACACAATATGCGACAATTTCGACAAAATTGGTTCTGCCGTTTTTCAGTATATATGGAACAAACAAACAGAGTCCCATATATCCGTGATTGGCTAATATCCTCATTTTGGGCGTTTTTGTGGGGTTGACATGGGTTGACTTCGACATGAATTTGTATGCCTGATTCGTTATCTACACCCGCATACTTTTCATTTGATACCTATATTGTCCTTATCGGTCCACTTTTGATTTTGGTGGTGTTTTTGGGGTAACGGTGGTGAGTCTGCCCCAGTTCCGTTATCAATAAATTATAAAGCCCATTCCTATTTCCTGACCATATTCGTAATCTACTCCCAAATACCTTTCATTCGATTCCCATATTGACATTATCGTCCAATAAACCGATTTTTGGGGGTAATATCAAGCTTTTTCACCAGTCCAAGACTTTTTATGTGATAATGAACGATTGATTTTGGTATATTTAACTTCTCTCCTATCTCACGCTCAGTTACATGACGATCCAATTCGATTAATGCTTTGATTTGGCCATCATCAACTTCATTTGGCCGACCTGAACGTGGCTCATCTTTAAGTGAAAAATCTCCAGAACGGAATTTGCGAAACCAATTTTGACACTGTCTTCCTTTTAAGGCTTTATCACCATATACATCTCGTAACTTTTTAGCAACCTGCTCCGCGTTTTTTCCTTTACGGAAATAATAAAGTAAAATATGACGAAAATGCTCCTTTGTGGGCTCCATATTAAAATTGACGCCAAACAAACAAATGTAAACAAAATTTCGCGCACTTTTTTTGTAAAGCAAGCTAAAAGTAACAGCTGATAACTGACAGAAGAAAGAATGCAATTACAGAGTCACAAGCCGTTGAAAAAATTTGTCAACGCAGGCTATATGAAAAATCCGCAATTACTTTTTGGGCAACCCAATAAGATATAGATTTTTGTTATTCAGTAACTTATAGTTAAATTTGGTAAGAAATATTTTTGACATCATACTCCTAAACTGATGTTTTTGGCGTATGGCACCAATTTTCGAAAGTATTACTTTAACCCTAAAATGCACTTTACAATTTAGTGATTACTGGCGTTCAGGTTAAATTTTCGGTTTAGATGTAAATAGCGACCTTTAGTATAATTTTATGGCAAACATATTTGTAGAATATTTTGATCAGTCAAAAGTTGATTTAAAATGAGTTTTAATGCTTTTTCAAAAAAGGGACCAAAAAGACCCCTTAAGTCAGTCGATTGAGGGTTAAAATCATATTTCTCGCAGCATTGCAAGTAATATTGCCGAAGACACTATACACCTAAAATGAAAGACCTACAAAGACCAATATTTAGAGAAAAAATTCCTGAATGGGGGAATTTCCCAGCTCTTGTTTGGTTACTTTTCTAAAGTAATCCGGGTTGCATGTTCCTGCATGTGAGATTTTAAGTTTGACGGATTAGAAAAACATGACGAACATTTCCCACATTTGAACTGCTTGGGGGCGTCCGTAACCAAAGTCTTTCCTTGAGGGCGAGGGTTTTGGACACTCTTTGCAAGCAAACTCATTGATTCTCTTTTGGGCCGATGTTATGTGGTTCTTCAGGTTGAGTTCCTGGTCTGATTTGCCTCTGAGTTCCTTTAGGCAAACGGCCCACTTATAACTTTTCCAAGGACGCTTGCTTGACGGTTCGTCGGCCAACTTGTCTAAATTCCTTCGAACTCTTTTTTTCTTTTCTTGTTTTATTTTGCAAAAACTAGGAACTTGAGACTCCTTCCTCCCTTTCCTTCCTTTTTTTAACTTTAAATTTTCTGATATTAACGATAGTATCGATAGTTATTGATATTTTTTTTTTGAAAAATATCGAATGTTGCGAATATCGATAGTTTGCCAGCCCTAGTTTCCTCTTAGAATTTTAATTTCTTCTCCAAGCCCTCCGCAAGGAGAACTTCGTTTAGTACCCACCCATTCACATTGACTCTGTTTTGTATAAGTATGTCAAAAACAGAAATAAGAAATAAGAAAAAGGAAAAATTGTTCATATATAAGCATGAAGTAAAAGTAATACAATATCTTGTGTGTTATTGGCCTTGTTTTTTGTCGTTGTTCCTTTTGTTGTAAACAATTTTATTCACTTGTTAATGGTGTTAGGCTACAATGACACACATACACACACATAAGCAGAGATACTCATAGCAAACACACATACGTTTAAAAGCTATAAAAAATACTTGAAATAAACCAAAAAGTATAAAATAAAGGAATATGGTTATTTTGATTTTATTTTTACTTTTATTTTAAGTCATAAGAATGAAGGCACATGCCGAAAGATTTAAAGAAGCCATTTAAGAGTGAACAAGGAGAAAAGTAAGTAAGAAAAGTGTAGGACAAAAATACCTTAAACTTAAATACCGACAAATCACTGTTCATGTAAGGGTATGGTTGCTTCAGAAGCCATATTGGGAGAACGATCTTCATAACTGCACTATGCAGATATGGTCTAATATGGTCCATCTTTGGATTTATGCTGTCTATGGACACAATACCGATTTGTACAAAGTTTCGGTTCGGTTCAGTTTTAAAAGGCTTGAAGATTGTGATTACAATAAGAAGACGGACGGACATTTCTTAATTTTCTAAGGGAATTTTGTTGATCAATTTATACATTCTAACATCGGTTATGGGAGGCCACCGTAGCGCTGAGATTAGCATGCCCGCCTTTGACGCTGAACGCCGGGGTTCGAATACCGGCGAGAATATCGAAAAAAAATTTCCAGCGATGGTTAATGCTGGCGATACTTGTGAGGTACTTTACCATATAAAAACTTCTATATGGCCTGCGGGACGCCGTTCGGAATGACCTTTAAAAAGGAGGTTCCACATGATTGAGCTTAAACTTGAATCGGTCAGCATTTATTGATATGTCAAAGTTTGCCCCTGTTCCTTATGGAATGTTCATGGGCAAATTGGCGTTGGCAACGGAAAAACAATATCAAACTAATCTCTCCATACCCATAGTTCTGGGTTTAAAAGAAAAATTTCTTGAAATTCATACATTTAAAAGTTATCCATAAATTAATTTTATTTTTTACTTCGAAACTTTTAAGATATAAAGTTTAAATTTAATTCCCAAGGCCTTTTAATTTTTGCTTTTGTATATATACACATACTTGAAAAATAAAAGCCTGGCTGGTTTGTTCACACAAATCCAACCAAGTCATTAAGCAGCAGTTATAAAACAATCCTTGCGAATCCATGTAGAACATAAACTGAGCTGAGAAAAGATAAACCCTAGACATAAGATGGGAAAATACAATGAAAATTAAACCACATGATGCTTCCTGTCGAACCACTGGCGTGGAAAATAAAGGCGAAAATGAGGGTTGCAAAACAAAGTCCCTAAGAAATGAAATTTTGACAAAATTTCCCATAGTAACGATTTTTTGACGAAATTTGCCGTTGTAAAGAAATTCTGACAAAATTTCATAAAAAAATGTCTTTAAAAAAGAAATTTTCATAAAAATTCCTATAAAAAGGACAATTTCACTAAATTTCCCATAAAAAGAACAATTTTATTAAATTTCCTGTAAAAAGAACAATTTCACTAAATTTCCTATAAAAAGAAAATTTTTAGGAAATATATAGGAAATTTAGTAAAATTTTCATTTCCATTGGATATTTGGTAAAAATTTCATTTCTATTTGAAATTTTGTAAAATTTAATTTTTTTAGGAACTTTTATAGTGAAGGAATCCTTGAGGAGCTTCAAACTATTTAAGTCACCCAGATTATTTGGCGGCCCACCTGACCAATGTTTTCAAAGCGTATCTAGGACTTGCATATACTCCGAAATCCTGGCAGGAGGCAAGGGTGGTATTTATACCCAAGACCGGCAAGGCAAGTTATGCGACACCAAAGACCTACAGATCTATAAGCCTTTCGTCCTTTCTACTCAAAACAAGTAAGTGCGTGCTAAGTTTGGCCGGGTCGAATCTTATATACCCTCCACTACGGATCGCATTTGTCGAGTTCTATGCGCGGTATCTTTTTTTAGGCAAACAAAGAATATTGAATAAGAACAGTTATGCTATTGGAGCTATATCAAGTTATAGTCCGATTCAGACCATATATGAATCCTTAACATTGTAGAAGTTATTGTGTAATATTTCAGTCCATTCGGATAAGAATTGCGCCTTGTAAGGTCTCAAGAAGCAGAATCGGGAGATAGGTTTATATGGGAGCTGATTCAAACCAAATCGGATGAGAATTGCGCCCTCTAGAGGCTCAAGAAGTCAAGATCCAAGATCTGTTTATATGGCAGCTACATCAAAACATCGACCACTTTCAATCATACTTAGCACAGTTGTTGAAAGTGATACCAAAACACCGCGTGCTAAATTTCAGTCAAATCGTACTAGAATTGCGCCCTCTAGAGGCTCAAGAAGTCAAGACCCAAGATCGGTTTATATGCCAGCTATATCAAAACATGGATCGATTTGGCCCATTTACAATCCCAATCGACCTACAGTAATAAAAAGTATTTGTGCAAAATATCAAGAGGCTAGCTTTACTACTTTGAAAGTTAGCGTGCTTTCGACAAACAGACGGACGGACTTGGCTAGATCGACTTGAAATGACATAACGATCAACAATATATATACTTTATGGGGTCTCAGACTCATATTTCGAGGAGTTACAAAAAGTATGACGAAATTAGCATACACCCATCCTAAGGTGGAGGGTATAAAAATCAATTTGTGTTTGTTTGTAGTTTGCATAATGATCCCGTGGTCAAAAAAGAGTACTACATTTTTTGATATCTGAAGGGGCGGCGGACCCTCCCCCTTACCCTAATTTTCAAAAACCCCAGATCTCGGAGATGGGTGGTGAGACTTAAGCGAAATTTTGTGAGCTCTCATATAGTACCCTAAATATAAAAATTTGGTGTCCAAATTTCGGATCGGGTGCTTAGGGGGGCCGCCCCACACTAAAACCTACCAAACATATATTTAGACCCATGACGAAAATATGGGACTCGAATGAAAGGTATTTAGGATAAGAAAACGTATGTGATATCCAAATGTCGGACCAAGTGTTAGAGGGACCACCCCAACCCTCAAAACACCCCTAAATCGGACATATTTACCGACCATTGCAATATGGAACTCAAATGAAAGGTATTTGCGTAGAGTAGAATACGTATCTAATATCCAAATGTGGGACCACGTTTCTGGGGGTCCACCCCTTCCCCAAAACACCCCCCAAACAGGACTTATTTAGTGACCATGAGAATATGGGACTCAAATGAAAGGTATTTGCGAGTAGTATACGTATCTGATATCCAAATATGGGACCAAGTGTTTGGGGGGCCGCCTCTCCCCAAAAAGATCCCCCAAAGGGGACAAATTTACGACCATAGCAATATGGGGCTCAAATGAAAGGTCTTTGGGAGTAAAGCACGAATTTGATATCAATATTCGGGAAAAGTATCTATTAGGGCTACCTCACCCCCACAACAACACCCAAATTGTAAGCATTTCCTGAATATTGCAATATTGGGCTTAAATAAGGGGGTTTTTAGAGTGGAAAACGAATCCGATTTGTATTTTCAAGGCCAACTCACTGAGTGGCCGCCCATCCCCCAAACACCTCCCAAACCGGTCATGTTTACCGACTATGGAAATATAGGGCTCAAATTAAAGGTATTTGGGAGTAGACCATGTATCTGATATCAACATTAGGGCCAAATGTCTAGGGAACGTCCCACCACCATAATAACCCCCAAATAGGATGTATTTGCTCACCAAGACAATTTGGGTCTTAAAGAGAGTGGAACTAAATATGTATAGTTTTTAGGGCTAATACCCCAAACCGGACATTTTAGCTGACTTTTGCAATAAGGAGTTTAAATGAGATTAGGCCAATGGCAATATGGCGTTCAAATAAATGATATATAGATATATGGAAATAGAGAATGTTGCTGATATATTTTCCGGTCTTAGTGTTTGGGGGACCACTCCAATCACCTAAACTCCCCTAAATCGGGCATATTTACCGACCATGTCAATGTGGAGCTTAAATGAAAGGTATTGAAGGGTAGAGCAAGAATTGATATCCACTTTCGGAACCAATTTTCTGGGGTCTACCCCTTTCCCAAAATACCCCACAAACAGCAATTTTTTAGTGACCATCGCAATATGGGGCTCAAATAAAGTTATTTGGGAGTAGAATACGAATTTGATATCCAAATGTAGGACCATGTATTTAGGGCATCACCCCTTTCCCAAAATACCCCCATAGGGAAAAAATTTGTCTACCATGCCAATATGTGGCTCAAATGAAAGTTATTTGAGATTAGAAAACGAATTTGATAACCTATATTAGGGCCATGTGTTTGGGAGACGCCTCATCGTGTAAACTCCTCTTAACCCAATGGCAATATGGGGTTTAATAAATGGTATTTGAGAGAAGAGCACTATGCTGATATTTTTTCAGGGCCAAGTGCCTGGGGAACGATCTCACCCCCGAAAACACCACCAAATCAAATATCATGGGAATATCGGGCTAAAATAAAGTATTTTAAGAATAGAGTACACCTTACATCCAAACTTTAATTCGTAGACCAATAAAGATCATATAGGATTCAGATAAAGACACTTATATTGTTAAACTGTTAGTCAAGCGATATTCCATTTTATTTTATTTTCGTAGCATGGTATTTCACTAAAAGCTCTTTAATTGTCGAAAATAAAAAAGTAAAAGAAGGCACAGCGAAGCGGGCCCAGTCCAGCTAGTTTCCTATAGAAATAAAATTTTGACAAAATTTTCTATAAAAAGGAAATTTTGGCAAAACTTCCCAAAGACAGGGCGAATATCATTAAATTTACAATTTCTGTTTGTTTCTCTTTCGAGACGAGCTCAATAATCGAAGATGTAAATGGAAAGCTAAAGATAGAAACACACACCAAAAATGCGTCCCATAGTGGTTGGTGTGTGTTGCTATCTTTAGCTATCCTTTTCCAGTTGCATCTCCGATCATTGAGCTCGTCTCGAAAGAGGAAGGAAAATTTGACAAAATTTCCTATAGAAATGAAATTTTGACAAAATTTCCTATAGAAATGAAATTTTGACAAAATTTCCTATAGAAATGAAATTTTGACAAAATTTCCTATAGAAATGAAATTTTGACAAAATTTCCTATAGAAATTAAATTTTTACCAAATTTCCTATAGAAATGAAATTTGCTTCAGAAAGGAAATTTCCATAAAATTTTCTATAGAAATTTAATTTTGCCAATATTTCCTATTGAAATGACATAATTTCTTATGAAAATTAAATTTTGAAAAAAAATTTCAATTTTGACGAAAGTTTCAAAAAAAAATCATTTTAACAAAATTTTATATAAAAATAAGGTTTTGACAAAATTTCCTATAGAAATGAAATTTTGACAAAATTTTCTGGAGAAATGAAATTTTGACGAAATTTCCTGCAGAAATGAAACTAGAAAAAATTCCTACTATAATAAAATTTTGACAGAATTTTGAAGAAAAATGGAATTTTGACAAAATTTCCGATGGAAATGAAATTGTGTCAAAAATTTGCTCAAAAATTAAACTTTGTTAAAAATTTTTTATAGGAATTGAAATTTGAATCTACTCCCATTTTGCCTACCATTTTCCATTTTCATTTTACCAGACACAATAAAACAACAACAGGAGCTCATCTCCTTGAGCCATTCACAAAAATATCTACAACAGTTCCACACAATAGATAAACCTCTGCCAGCATTGTCATTTTGCCAGATTTCATGGCGGACTATACTCAAAGTAGATTGTATTTCAATAATAATCACCTGCTGTAAGTGATACTGAACAAGTCTTGCAAAACAATGGGAGATAAGTACACAAAAATACCCTCCCACCAAAGCACACCAAATATTATACACATAGATATGCTAGGGAAACGTGAATGGTAATTTTTCCATCATAACACCCAAACTTAGTGCACACACACACACATCTAGGAAGGTACACAGCAAAAGAGCCCAAGAGCACATAGAATGAGTAGATCTACGGGTCAGGTTTTTCAAATAAGCTCACTTAACTTCCTACGAGAAGCAAAAAATAAAATGGGCGATAAACTTTTCCCCTAAGGAAATTGGAATGAGTTGAAACAGGAAGTTTTTGGCGGTTTAACGGGCGGCTAGGGATGATATGATAAGAATTGGCAGTAGCAGTGTTAGATAAAGAGGACATACTTAACACCATAATTTATATGTTATCGATTAGTTTAGTAACTTTTTGCTGGCAAACACAATTGAAATCGATGTGAAAACAATCTACAAGTTACACTAGACAGTGTTTATTAGGTGGGGAACCAAAGCCAAAATTTACTTCTTATGAACAAAAATCAATTTGTGGTGGTTTTCTATGTTTCACATAGACTTGAAAACATCTTTGTCGATTGTTGGATATCTTCGTATTTTGTGTAGAAATATGGCACCTAATTTTCTGATAGTTACAAGCGGTTCAAGCTCTTTGTATACCAAATGAATTCTTTTTCGATTTGATGTTGTTTACCCATCCTACGGAAACCCCTTGAGATTAACGGAACCGTTGAGAGCGTCTACGCGAAAATTCGGAACTTAAGCACTACACTTGGTGGCAACAAGGATCTTGAATTGGTAGCGAACCTGCTGGCAGAAACCACTTTAAGCAGTTAGGGGAAAAACTTCCCTCTAAACAGACCGTATAAGCGATCATGCTTGGTGGAACAGGGAATCGAGGAAACTTGGAAGAGTCTACAATAGGTCGAATAGAACAAAGCTACGTTCAGCTTGTTTAAGGGATAAGCATTCGCTTAACAAGTACAAGAGCGAGGGAAAATTAGTTTCATGAATCTGTCGATAGGGAAAGTGAAAGAGTCCTCCAGTTTCCCCAGGGTGCTCTAAAGACCCAAAAACCTTTGGAAATACTTTGAGAGATAACGAAACCTAAACAAAATCCTGCTTTGAGACGGAGGGCATATTACCTGCCTTACTGTTCCCTGAATTGGTGACTCAGTGCCGATTGAATGGCGGAAAGTTTGTGAAGTTGTCATCCCTGAAGGGGAGATACCGAGCTGCACCTGGCCCAATCATTAAACAATTATTAGTCTCTCTTCTTTCGTCTTAAAAATGAAGATGAAGAGACCACTTGACAGGTAAGTAAGAAATCTTCCCAACATTTTCTGGTATGCAGCTATAAGCATGACAGTGGGTGGGGAGTGGGTAGGCGACTCTACTTTGAAGGCTTTCGTGGGCATAGAGAAAGCCAATGGGATTGGCATGCAGCTCAGAAAGACTGAGCTGGTAGGAGTCTTGCCTCTTCTGGAGAACTCGCTTGGATGGGGAGAGTTGTCGATCTCCCCGGAGGCGGAGTATGTAGATATGATGATTGAACAAGGATAGGTTAAGAAGACAGTACGTACAACAAGCTGGGATTATCATGGCATAGTACCTCACAAATGCTGCCAGAATTAGGAAGGGAAAACCACCGCTGAAATTTGTTTCCTGATAGTCTCACGAGGATTCGAACACAGATGTTCAGCGTCATAGGCGGACATGCCCAGGGCAGTACACTGAATATTAACGGGGGTTTTTAGACCGATGACCACCTACGGAAGTCTGATATCGCTCTCCCTCTCTCTCTCTCTCTGGAGACAGAGTATCTTGCAGTGACCAGAAGCTGAACGAGAAAAGGTTTATAAGGAGATTGATTGCTCTCTACTACTGCTACAACTCGATAGGAAGGTGTTGCGGCTTAGCCAGTGGCAAAAAGCAACAGGCTTTGGGCAGCAGTGCTCTTCGCAAGACATTAGAAACGTGAAGGGTATCGTGACAGTGTCGACCTCAGCAGTAAAGATTAGTACCCAGAAAGATGTGCTGAATGCCTACGTCAATTTTATGCCTCTGCACCTTTGTGTTGGGTGTGTTGTACCGAAGATCGCCTTTAGACTTAAGGAGTCGGAATTTAAACTACGGGCATCCTGTTTTAGTGATAGGGGCTGGCAATGTCATTTGGTGGCAGGCTATATGTGATGCGTCGAATTATGTGCCAGTATAGTCGTTCCTTGTTGATAGGCTGGATGTCGTTTTCCCGGAAAGGGATCTCTGCGCTGTTGGACGCCCACCTTTCCCAGGACCTTCGATACACTCGTATGGGTCGAAATTAAATGAGATAGCGTTGTAGGAGTTCACTTTGAGTATCTTAGAATTTGCTATGTAAAAACCTCTGGAAGAGAATAGCGTCTGCCAGGAGGAGAGCTTCTGAAGGCAATGGAATAATGTTGATGCTGTAGCTGTTGCCCGATCGGATCGGACTATCATGTTATGGGTGAAAGGTCAGATGGCACTTAAGCTCCTCGCGTCGGACAAAGTTAACGGGCTGGACGTCGTTTTCCCGGATAGGGGCTCTAGGTTGATGGTACCCCACCTTTTCCAGGATCTTCCGAATGTACAGAAGGGCCTAAATTGGAAGAAGGTATCGTGATCGAATTTCTTTCATTATGAAGCCATAAAGGTTTCTATATGGGTAAAACTTGTTAGGTAGCCTTCGAGATTCTGAAGACATGGGGATAATACGATCAGGCTGATACGATTTATGTGCACGGTTAGGTGGCACAGAAGGCCACCTGGCGGCGATATCAAAGCGATTCTGGGATATCAAAGAAACGTGGGAAACTAGGCGGACGATGAGCTAGCCGGGAATTTATTGGTGATGAGCTTCGAATGTGCTACAGATTCACGAAATCCTTCCTTGCATGAGCTTCTTGGAAGGTTTAACTCTTTCTAGGATAACTGCACAAATGGGCGAGGGCCTGGGCGGTCGTGTTCCTGAGGCCGACTGTTACGCGAAACAAGACCTCACTGAGTCATGTCCTTGACTTAGTGCTGGTAAGGGAGTTGGTATCTTGCAGCTGAAACATTTGTTATTTACTCCTTGATACCTTTCATTTCATTGTAAATGGGCCAAATCGGTCCATGTTTTGGTATAGCTGCCATATAAACCGATCCCGAATCTTGACTTCTTGAGCCTCTAGAGGACGCAATTATTATCCGATTTGGCTGAAATTTTGCATTAAGTGTTTTGTTTCATCTTCCAACATCCATGCCAAGTATAGTCTTATTCGGTTTATAAGCTGATATAACTCCCACATAAACCAATTTTCCGATTATTATGTGATTTGGCTGAAATTTTGCTCAAAGACTTCCACTATAGTCTCCAACATACAAACCAAATATGCCCTGAATCGGTCCATAACCTGATATAGCTTTAATAGCATGGCAAATTTAATCCGTTATCCTTTGTTTGCCTAAAAAGAGCTACCGGGCAAAAAACTTGACAAATTCAATTCATGGTGTAGGGTATATAATCTTAGGCCCGCCCGAACCTAACTTGTTACTTGTTGTCTTTTCTTTCTTAGAGCGAACGCAATGTACCAGCTATCAAAATAGGTTGATAGTCGCATACTCTTTAAACTTTTCTACTCTTAATCCTACATTTTTTTATGCACTCTCCCTCTCATTCCGAGAAAATTTATTAAAATTTTTTCTTTAAAAAAAATTTATAAAAATTTTGTCTAGAGAATATTTCAAGGAAGTTCTGTCTTAAAGACAATTTTATGGGATTTTTTTATTTAGAGAACATTGTAAGGACATTTTGTTCTTAAATTTTATCCTTTGAGTAAAACATTTTTTTTTAGTGAAAACTTCTATAACATTTTTTCTTTAGGGGAAATAAGTGAATATTTTGGAAAAGGTCCATAAAAATTTTTTTTTATTACAGACAAATTTTATAAAAATGAAAAAAAGTAAATTTCAAGAAAAGCTTTTCTTAAGAAAAACTTTTCTTAAGAAAAAATTGTATGGAATTTTTGTCCTTAAAGGAGAAGAAAGTTTGGTTGAACTTTAGAGAAATTCATTCTTCATAGAAAATTTTAAGAAAATTTTGTCTTTAGAGAAAAATTTGTGTGAATTTTTTTGTCTAAGTAGGAAATTTCTTTGAATTTCATGTTAAGGGCAATTATTTTGAGGACAGGCAGTTATCAATAGTGGTGTACGTAAGAGATAAGTTTTTGACGAATTATACCTCTTTTAAATTGTTCCAGTTTTAGCTATTCTGTGTCATCAAACTCATCACCTTTCGGGTTTTTCGAGTGTTGCATAGTAAAAAATAATCAGTTTACCCCATATTTTTAATCAAGTCTTAATCATAGTGCCATATCAATATAAACGGCAAGGATATGCCACTATATGGCAAATGGAAAATCATGTAACACAAAATTAATCCGAAAATTTTTAATTAAAACATCTCCGCTGTTTTAATATTGAAATGAAATCTTTAAAATCGAAAAATACGCTGTTTGAAATAAAGCTTAATGTTGTGAAAGCCACGATACTACATCATTTAACCACGAGTTGTTTTTAACCAAAATTTAAAAATATACGCCATTTTTAAGGTTAACCAAAAATTATTTGAAGCGTATAACGATTGAGGGTTATCACAAATGCCACCACTCTCACATAGCCAGCCCGCGCACACACAAATTCATGCATCATTTGACACTAAAAGAAGCCTTTCATTCGGCAAATGTGTAAGACCATAATCTACCGTAACATATTAACATTCGACTTTAACATACTCACTAACATTGCCACACTAACACCATGGTAAACTCTCAACTTGCTGTAAATGTTAAAATTTCCCTTTGAACTCTGTTATTCATAACATTTTAAGAGAGGAAGCTAACATTTAAAGAGACTTAACAGAAAATAGGATTTTATTTTAAAAGCATAGTCAATGGGTTGAATACTGTTGGGCGCAACATTTCAGTTACATTAAAATGAATTTAACCGAGTTTCTTGAACTATGTCAGTGGGCACGTATTTTTTCAGTGTGAAGGTCAATGTCAGCTTAACACTAAACTGTTTAACACAATAACATACTTACACTGCACAAGTTGTAGCATAACATCTTGAATCCTTTGGAAGAAGATATTATTGAATGTTTTTAATTGAAATGATTAATTATAAAAAAAGAAACATTTTGTCCACTACAAAAATTATTTTGCTCAAAAAATAAAATATCATAAAATTTAGAAATAACAACCAAATGTGATTAAATTTCAGACTATAAAGAAAGTAACGAAAAATATATATACCGCACTTAAACCTAAAAATGACGCCAGGAACACGAAGCCAATTTCGTAGGGTACTTAAATTAAAACAAAAATTGCGCATAACCCAAATATCACAAAGGCAAAAGTTCGTCTCCAAAGGAAGGGAGCGATAGACATGAAATTTAAAAAATTAAACTTTTTTTATTGGAGTCCACCGTGGCGCAAAGGTAAGCAACTCCGCCTATGACTCCGAACGCATGGATTAGCGTCCTGACGAGAGTATTGGAAAAAAATTTCAGCGGTGGTTGTCCCTAGCTAATGCTGGCGACATTCGGGAGTAGCCGACCATATAATACCATACACCTATCCTACAATTATAAATTCGGGTAATATATATGTATATGAAAGCTATATCCAAAACTGAACCGACTTTCAAACAAATCGTTTGCAAATTATTGTTACTACGGCGAAAAATATGTATGGGTGCTACATTGAAATTTGAACCGATTTTGATGATATCTCGCAGATATGTTAAGATCAGCCACAAAACAATCCGTGACAAATTTTGTGCAGATCGGTTACAAATTGTGTGTATAACAGCCTTATAAGTGTAAATCGGGCGATACATATACAAGGGAGCTATATCTAAATCTGAACCGATTTTGATGAAATCTTGCAAGGTCGTATTAGTTTTGCAATAGTCCCAAATTTAGAAATGGCTTGATATACCTTTGAACGTATAGGGCTGTCGTAGGCGGCTTTGTATTCAACGAAAAGATGGTAGGTGTTGACTTGTTCATCTCGGATCTTTTCCTGTATTTTGCGCAGTGTAAATAACTGGCCTATAGTGGATTTACCTGGCCTCAAATCACACTGATTGGGCCAAGTTCACATAGTACACCAGATAGTATCTTGTATGCGATGGGGAGGAGACTTATTTCTCTGTAATTGCATACCGTCTTATCCCCTTTCTTGTGTACAAGACATAGTATGCTGAGGTTCCAATCATCGGGTATGTGTTCTTCTAGCCAGATCGCGCAGACAAGGTTATGCATATGCCTTCAGCGTGTCGCCTATGGTCTTAAACAGTTCAGCCGGCAACCCAACGACTTCTTTTCCTTATTTGTCTCTGCAGGAGGATGTGCCTGTATCAAAGCTATCGGTTTGATGTTCAATTCTTTGGTAGAACTTTTGGAATTCATTCTGGCCTCAGAACTTCTCGATTCTCTTTCACTCATGTCTTTCCGTTTGCTCCTTCGGAAACGGAAACACGTCTCTTGCGGAAGAGACGTGTTTCCTCCCTCTTTTTTCTCCCGATACCTCTCATTCGCCTGGCACGTTGCTACTGACTGTAATGTTGCCCTGTATGCCGCATTCTTGGCTGCGGTAGTTCTTATATACCCCTGGTCGTACCACGGGTTCTTTGAAGGAGGCTTTTGGTACCTAAGTATGGGTGTTGCGGCTCTTTCCATGGAGTGCTTTCTTCAAGCAATTTTTTTTCTGTCAGCCAACACACAGGGGATGTCCCCTATGAATGCAGTGCATTGCGTTGGCGAGAGGAAATTAGGAATTGGAGGGGGGGAAAGGATGTAGTGCTTATTGACATTTGTCTTAAATCCTTGGATGTCAAAATGGGTTGGAAAAACATTAGCCAGAAGTCGACTCCACATACGAACGGTTCGAGCGAAATAAGAATTCTCTCTTGTGCGAAAGTACCCATAGAACAGCGCCAAACAACCCACATTGCGACGATGATGAAGGGAGGCAATAGAGTTGGATACCCCACTGTCCCCAATCAACGCCATCGCTCTCCTCTACGCACGGTCCAATAGCTCCAGGGATGATTTTGAAACTCCAGCCCATACATGTAAGTTGTACTCCATTTGTTGACCTTATGAAAGAGGTGCAGATGTAAAGAAGATCAGACAGAGTGAAGAAATTCTTACACCGTTTTGATGAACCCTAAATACTTGAATGCTTCTTTCGACACTTCAAATACATGTTTAGCCCATCGGACATCATTTTGTATTTTCATGCCCAGAACATCAAGAGCTTCTGATTGCTCAACATTTACACCGTTGAAAGACAAAGATGATCGTAATGGGTGAGCGAATCGTTTGTGTGACAACAAGCAGCACTGAGTCTTCCATACTACTCGATTCATTCGACCCCACTCAGAAATGGCCAGCAAATCTTGGCAGAGTGTAACGTCCATAACCCGCCTCTTGTCCTCAATCTCTCGAAGACTCGGCCTATGGTCGCATGAGTACGAATGACAGAGATTACTGTCATCCGCAAATGATCAGATCGGGTTGGATGTCTGACCCAACAGATCGTTGATGAAAATTAGAAAAAGAGAAGGAGAAAGAACAGAGCTCGGGGGTACACCTGCGGTCAATTTGTGCTCATTGGATGAGAACTCATCTATAACGACTCGAATAGTGCGATCACTGAGAAAGCTCGAAATAAATCGAACGAAGCCATTACCGACACCAAATGCAACAACCTTTGATAGTAGTGCACCGTGCCAGACCCTATCAAATGCCTTGGAGATATCCCGAGCCATAAACTTACTCTCACCAAACTGGTAGATTGAGCGACTCCAACTTTCCGACAGAAGTGCCATGAGGTCGCCCGAAAAGCGATTTCTGCGGAACCCATATTGTTGGTCGCTAAGAAGGCCATTAGACTCTAAATACATCACAAGATGGTGATTAACCATGCTCTCCATGACCTTGGAGAGAGCGGAGTATATCGCATTCGGCCGATAATGCGCAGGGTTGTTTGCCTCACCCTTCTTGGGTATTGACTGAATGTTCGCAACCTTCCAACGCGCCGGGAAGACTCCCGCACGGTAGGCAAGGTTGAAAAGGTTGCGTAATGGACGAGCGGGCGTCGAAGAACACTTGCGTAAGACAAGTGTTGATATGCCATCCGGGCCCGAGGATTTATTTACGTCTAGACTTTCAAGAACCCTTTTAACTCCACGAGTTCGAAAAAATATTTGGGGCATGACGTCAGCTATATTTTCCATTGAGGGAAGTGGTTGATTGCTATCCGGCAGGGAAGAGTTCCCTGCAAATATATCAGCCAACAGGTTAGCCTTATCAACCGGGTCAGTGAACGATTGATCGTTCTTAACAAGATTTGGAATAGATGAAGAACTACCCTTTACTCTTTTCACGAACGACAAAAAGCTCTTACTTTCTGGTGTAGAAGCAAGAACCTTAGAACGCAGACGATGTTCGTAAAGAAATTTGTCGCCCCTAAGTACATTGGCCCACGAAGATCTTGCCTGTTTGCGCCGCAGTTCAGTATTGGCATTTTTATTCAAACGCCAATTTCTGAATGCCACCTCTTTCGATCTGACAGCATCTCTGCATGTCTGGTTAAACCAACTTTTGTCGTCTGATTAAGCCGTTATAGTCTTAACTGGAATAAATGTCCTCGTTCTGTTTAAAATTATTTTCTCAATCATTTCAGCAGTAGCATTTATATCGTCATCTAGAAAACATAGTTTCCAATTAAAATGCTGAAGGAATCCATTGAGCTCAGCCCAATGTGCTTTTTCGTATAAAAATATTGACCGCTTTGGGACTGGGGAGGAAGCAGTACGAAGAGCAGAATACGAAAAAGATGCTGAAACAATGCAGTGATCGGAGTTACCAAGAGGTGAAAGAGCAGTAGAGCAGTAATGTCTGCCCAGTATTTCTCCATAAGACCGGATTTTTCCAAGTTTAAACTAATCAGAACAGAACCGTTGCTTGGTTTCCAACATCCCCAAGTCATCCCCAAACTCCTTGCTCTACTTAAATAACAAATGGTTGAGACAACAGCCATAAGCTCTCCCCCTAAGTGCTTATAGAATAAACCATAGGTCTTTGTCTTATATTGGGGTAAGAGCACAGATAAAAATGATTTTGAAAGATTTGGATTTTATGCAGATTTTAGCAAGACAATCATTCAATAGAGACTAACTAGAGGCAGGGTATTCAAGTATTAGGCTGAATACGAATCTGCATGATTTATTCACAAAAAAGATAAATTCACAAAAAAAGACAAATAATAAACAGCAACGATTTGTTGGTTTCTCTCATCTCTTGTGTTATTGCTTTCGATGGTAGCCATATTGTACCATCACTACTATGTATTTTAAACCAAGTCTTAGTATTTAAGACTAACAACCTTTGTATTATGAGATATTTTAAGTTATTATCATAATTTGCGAATAAATGTCCAAAGTAATATTTTTGCTATAAATATCCACCAGTAGCTTAAGCACATGATATTTGCATAATTATGTGGATGAAATACATATTGTGTCCTTTTATCTAGGGACAAGATCTTAGATTTGTGGATTTCCAACCATATCCGAAACAATAAGCTTATGTTATAAATTCACCAAATAAAACCTAGTCTAATGCCACTACCATGGTTATTTCAAATGTGCGCCATTTGGACAAAAAAAAACAAGTAAAAAGGCGTTAAGTTCGGCTAGGCCGTTCTTGGGATACCCACCACCTCGGGTACATATGTAAACCACCTTTCGTCATAATCGGGTGAAAAATGCATAATGTATACCCCCAAAGCAGCTTTATCGAAATATGTTCCGATTTGGACCAAATTCGACACGGATATTGAGAGGTCTAAGACCTTGAGTGGTCTAACACATACAAGTCATTGTTCAATTTTTTAGATCAAAATATTGCTCTTTTTGGAAGCCTTATCCATATAGACTGCTCTGAATAATATACACGACACGGATGTTGAAAAGCCTAACATAAGTCACTATTTCAAATTTCAGCGAAATCGGATTATAAATTTGCTTTTTGCTTAACTCAATGTCTCAAATTTCACCAAAATCGGATAATAAATGCTCCTTTTATGGCCCCAAAACCTTAAATCGAGAGATCGGTCTATATGGCAGCTATATCTAAATCGGGACCTATCTGGGCCAAATTAAAGAGGGCTATTGAAGGACCTAACACAACTTAATGTCCCAAATTTCACCAAAATCGGATAATAAATTTGGCTTTTATGGATCTAAAACCGTAAATCGATGGATCAATCTATATGGCAGCTATATCCAAATCTGGACCGATTCGGGCCAAATTGAAGAGGGCTGTTGAAGTGCCTAACATAACTCACTGTCCCAAATTTTGTCACAATCGGTCAATAAATGCGCCTTTTATGGACCCAAGACCTTAAATCGAGAGATCGGTCTATATGGCAGCTATATCTAAACCGGGACCAATCTGGGCCAAATTGAAGAGGGCTGTTGAAGGGCCTAACACAACTCAATGTCCCAAATTTCACCAAAATCGGATAATAAATTTGGCTTTTATGGGTCCAAAACCTTAAATCGAGAGATCGGTCTATATGGCAGCTATATCTAAATCTGGACCAATCAGAGCCAAATTGAAGAGGGCTGTTGAAGGGCCTAACACAACTCAATGTCCCAAATTTCACCAAAATCGGATAATAAATTTGACTTTTATGGGTCCAAAACCTTAAATCGAGAGATCGGTCCATATGGCAGCTATATCCAAATCTGAACCGATCTGGGCCAAATTGAAGAGAGTTGGTGAAGGACCTAACACAACTCCCTGTCCATTATTTCGGCGAAATCGGACAATAAAAGCGCCTTTTATGGGCCTAAAACCTTAAATCGAGAGATCGGTCCATATGGCAGCTATATTCAAATCGAAACCGATTTGAGCCAAATCGCGGAAGGTTGTTGAAGAATCTAGCGCAACTCACTGTCTTAAATTTCGGCGAAATCGGACAATAAATGCGCCTTTTATGGCCCCAAAACTTTAAATCGAGAGATCGGTCTATATGGCTGCTATATCCAAATCTGGACCGATCTGAGCCAAATTGCAAAAAGATGTCAAGGGGCTTAACATAACTCACTGTCCCAAATTTTGTCAAAATCGGTCAATAAATGTGGCTTTTATGGGCCCAAGGCCTTAAATAGAGAGATCGGTCTACTCGGCAGCTATATCTAAATCTGGCCTGATCTGGGCCAAATTGAAGTGGGATGTCGACTGGCCTAACACAACTCACTGTCCCACATTTCATCAAAATCGGATAATAAATGTGGCTTTTATGGGCCTAAGACCCTAAATCGGCGGATCGGTATATATGGGGACTATATCAAGATACAGTCCGATGTAGCCCATCTTCGAACTTAACCTGCTTATGGACAAACCAGTAAGAAAAGGCAAAAGTAGGGCGGTATAACACCCTACACCTACCCTATAAGTACAATGTGGGAGCTATATCCAATTCTGAACCAAATTTCGAAAGAATCGGGTAACAAATGACCATTTAAGGCCACCGTAGCGCAGAGGTTAGCATGTCCGCCTATGACACTAAACGCCTGGGTTCGAATCCTGGCGAGATCATCAGAAAAAATTTTCAACGGTGGTTTTCCCCTCCTAATGCTGGCAACATTTCTGAGGTAATATGCGCGCCGTTCGGACTCGGCTATAAAAAGGAGGCCCCTTATCATTGAGCTTAAAACTTGAATCGGTCTGCAGTCATTGATATGTGAGAAGTTTGTCCCTGTTCCTTAGTGCAATGTTCATGGGCAAAATTTGCAATTTGTATTTTGCAATTGCATTATTACTGCAAATCGGACGAACATATATATGGGAGCTATATCCAAATCTGAAACGATTTTTATGAAATACACCTGTAATGCCGGGAGTCATAAGAAAATCGTTCCTGTCAAATTTCGAGAAAATCGGTTTACAAATGACCATATTATTGCAGTATTACTGCAAATCGGAAACACATATATATGGGAGCTATATCCAAATCTGAACCGATTTTTTCCAATTTCAGTAGGCTTCGTTTCTAGGATGAAAAACACGCCCATACCAAATTTCGAGCAAATCGGTTAACAAATGACCATTTTATTGCACTATTACTGCAAATCGGGTGAACATACATATCCAAATTTGAATCGATTTTTTCCAATTTCAATTAACTTCGTCTCTAGGCCGAAAGACACGCCCATACCAAATTTGAAGACGATCGGATGGAAATTTCGACCTGTAGTTTGTACACGAATTAACATGGACAGACGGACAGACAGACGGACATAGATAGATCGAATCAGAAAGTGATTCTGAGTCAATCGGTATACTTATCAATGGGCCCATCTCTCTTCCTTTTAGGTGTTACAAAATAATTCACTAAGTTATAATACCCTGTACCACAGTAGTGGTGTAGGTTATAAAATCTGTGCAAAGTTTCAGCTCATTATCTCTATTTTTAAAGACTGTAGCGTGATTTCAACAGACGGATGGACATAGCTAGATCGTCTTAGATTTGTACACTGATCAAGAATATATATTCTTTATAGGGTCGAAAATTGATATTTCGATGTGTTGCAAACGGAATGACTAAATGAATATACCCCTATCCTAGGGTGGTGGGTATAAAAATAACCAAAAATGTTAATTTGTTCTTTAAGCAAAAGTCTCGAGCAATGATTTATCAAACTCTTTTCGACTACAAATGTCTGTGTCAACCTCAGCACTCGCGCGAAACCTTCCAATAAAACACACTCATTTATTGTGGGTCCATGGGCACTTTGCTTTTTTAAACAAAACAAACGACATGGAAAAATCCATCACTAAACGACCGCAACAACGCAAAATCCTCACAAATGTACTACAATGCCATTTCTCACTAAGCACCTGACTTTGCTTGGCCATTTTTCGCCTCCCCCATATCGTATTCCATACCGGAGTCTGAGCCGTTGGTGGAATGACAAACTATATTTTTGTGGTGAAATGGTAAGGATACTTTTACAATTGCTTGACTTGGCAAATATCATTGCAATTTTTTCCCGTCATTGTTGTTTGCAAATCTCCGGAGATTTAAAAAAATGTCACTGAAATGAACAACTTGCGGCAGAGTACATTACAGCCAACCGGAGAGCTTAAGAGTAAAAATGAGCCTAGTTGGTGTAAGTGTATGCGACATGGCATGAACTTCACAGGTATTCTCTAGAAGGACTTATGTGACCTCATAAAAATGTGACATTAACAGACAAAGTACACAGACGTAAAGGATTTACTGCGACGTGGTTGGTATATGTGGTAGTTTCAATGCGAAAGTCAACAAAGCTGAAACGCACAAATGTAGGATTGCCCCTTACCACATGAAATTGTATACGTTTTAAGCGGAAAGAAGTAGGGGAAAACAGGATAATATAAATGATAAAGGTAGTTTTTCATGACCTGGAGCTTTTAAGAGATTATCCACATACGTAGGCATACCAAAAGGAGGGCAAGAGCAAGTTGGAAAAAAGGTAACAAAAAACCATTTTGGTCAAACCAAATTTGTAAACAAAATTAGATGGAACCGAGAAGCTTCGCTGCCATTGAATCTAAGTTGCGCTTAAAATTGTTTTAAAAATTGGATCAATAACCCGGATTCAAAGAAAAGGGTACTAGAACTTCCCCTTTCCAAAGAAAAGGGTATTTAAATTACCCCTTACCAAAGGAAAGGGTACTATAACTAACCCTGTCCAAAGAAAATGGCATTACAACTACCCATATCCAAGAAAAGGGGACTAAAACTACCGCTTTCCAAAGAAAAAGGTACTTAAACCAAGTTTTTCCAAGCAAAAGAATACTTAAATTACCCCTTTCCTAGGAAAAGGGTACTTAAACTACCCCTATTCAAGAAAAATGGTACTAAAATTACCCTTTTTCGAAAAAAGTGCATTAAAATTACCTTTTTCCAGACAAAGGGTACTGAAATTGCGCTTTACCAAAGCAAAGGGTAATAAACCTGCGTTTTTCCAAAAACTGAGTACTAAAACTACATTTTATTCAAAGAGGGTACCAAAACTACCCTTTTCCAAAGAAATAAGGTACTTAACCTAAGATTTGGCTGAAATTTTGCATGTAGTGTTCTGTTATGATTTCCAACAACTGTGCCAAGTACGGTTGAAATCGGTCTATAACCTGATATATCTCCCATATAAACCGATCTCCCGATTTGATTTCTTGAGCCCTTACAAGCCATAATGTTTGTCCAATTTGGCTGGAATTGAAGAACTGGTGTTCTGGGATGACTTCCAACAACTGTGCCAAGTACGGTCCGAATCGGTCTATAACCTGATATAGCTCCCATGTAAACCGGTTTCTCGATCATCCATGTTCGATTCCTAGAAGCTTTAATCTTTGACAGAAGTTGGGGATGTAGAATAAAATTATGACCTTCAATTAAGTTTATTTTGTATACATTTTTAGCAAAACCCATGGAACCCACCACTCCCAAGATTGGGCCAGGCCGAACTTAGCATGCTTTTACTTGTTTTTTATACCCACCACCGAAGGATGGGGTATATATTTTCGATCGTCGTAAAAATCTAAGTAATATTTAGCTGAAACTTTGAGGGGATAGAGGGATTAGTGTTTATTGATACTTGCTTTGAATTTCTGGATTTCGTAAGCAGCGGGGAAAAACATCCACCGGAAGTCGATTCCACATACGGACCGTCCTTGCGAAAAAAAGAATTCTCTCGGAATTGCATGGTCCGACCAGCTTGCCAATCGATTACAAATCGGTGCGCGCTTCTAGAAAATCTTGTATTTCCGCCAAACAACCTCAAGTTAGGGATTAGAAGACGGGTTTCCGAAGAACACACACCGTGTTTGCGGGTGAATTCTGATCGGTTGACTACCCATTCACCCTAACCTAAGCTTGCCATGCCGCCCTTACGTCTGTCTGTTGAAGTCACGCTGAAGTCACTAAAAGCAAAGTTATTCTGTGGAGCTTGCACAGATTCTTTTTTGGTCCATAGGCAGGTTAACTTTGAAGATGGGCTACTTCGGACTATATCTTGATATAACCCCCATATAGTCGGAGTTTCTGACTTAAGGTCTTGCGTCCATGTCCATTTACCACCCGATTTGACTAAAAATGTGGCACAAAAAAATTATGTTAGGACCCTTTTCATCCGTACTGAGTATGGGTCAGATCAGACGATATTTGAATATAGCTGTCGTATGTACCGATCTTCCGATTGAAGGTCATGAGCCCATAGATACCTCATTTATCAGCTGAATTCGCTTAATTTTGGCATAAAGAGTTTTAAGACCATCGATATCCACAAGAAATAAGGTTTTGATATGAAAATATCTTGGTGATGGGCCTGTAGAAGCCGTATTTATTACCCTATATCGCTAAAATTTGGCACAGTGAGTTGTCTTAGAACCCTCGACATCTGCAACAAGTATGGTCTATATCGAACTTTATTTGAAAATAGTTGACATATATATCGATCTCCCGATTTAAGGTCAAGCGCCCATAGGAGCCGCAATTACTACCTGATTTCGCTAACATTTGGCATAGTGAGTTGTCTTAGAACCCACGACATCTGCACAGTGTATGGTCTATATCGGACTTTATTGGAATATAGCAGACATATATACTTATTTCACGAATTTAGGTAATGGGCTTAAAGAAGCCGCTAAAATTTGACACAGTGAGTTCTCTTAAGACCCCCGACATCCACACCAAGTGTGGTCTAGATCAGGCAATACTTGAATATAGCTGCCGTATATACCGATCCGTGATCTGTGGGAGGTCCTTCGTCATTCTTCCGGAGTATGGTTCAGATTGGATCATATTTGGATAAAACTGTCATATATACCGATTTACCGAATTGAGGTCATGGGCCCATAGAAGCTGCTAAAATTTGGCACAGTGAGTTATCTTAAGACCCTCGACTTCTGCACCGTGTATGGTCTACATCGGACTATATATCAATATCGCTGCCATATATACTGATCTCCCGATTTAAGTTCAAGGATCCATAGAAGCCGCATTTATTACCCGATTATGCTAAAATTTGCACAGTAAGTTCTCTTATGAAAAATGGTCTAGATCGAACAATATCTTGATACAAGCCCCATATAGACCGATCTCCCGGATTAAGGTCTAAGGTTCATATAAGTCGCATTTATTAACGGATTTTGCTGAAATGTGACACTGTGATATGTGTTAAGTCATTCGTAATTCGTGCTCAGATTGAATCATATATGCATATGGCTGCCATTTATATCGATCTTCCGATTTAAGGTCTTTCGCCCTTAAATTGCGTATTCACTACCCGTTTTTGATGAAATTTAGTGGTTCTGGTTCACATTTCCCATTGTTGTTCCAATATATCTGGGTATATTCCTTCAGACTGACATTTTTTATAAAGGGTGATTTTTTTGAGGTTAGGATTTTCATGCATTAGTATTTGACAGATCACGTGGGATTTCAGACATGGTGTCAAAGAGAAAGATTCTCAGTATGCTTTGACATTTCATCATGAATAGACTTACTAACGAGCAACGCTTGCAAATCATTGAATTTTATTACCAAAATCAGTGTTCGGTTCGAAATGTGTTCATTCACCGTAACGTTGCGTCCAACAGCATCTTTGAAAAAATACGGTACAATGATTCCACCAGCGTACAAACCACACCAAACAGTGCATTTTTCGGGATGCATGGGCAGTTCTTGAACGGCTTCTGGTTGCTCTTCACTCCAAATGCGGCAATTTTGCTTATTTACGTAGCCATTCAACCAGAAATGAGCCTCATCGCTGAACAAAATTTGTCAAAATTTGAACACATTTCGAACCGAACACTGATTTTGGTAATAAAATTCAATGATTTGCAAGCGTTGCTCGTTAGTAAGTCTATTCATGATGAAATGTCAAAGCATACTGAGCATCTTTCTCTTTGACACTATGTCTGAAATCCCACGTGATCTGTCAAATACTAATGCATGAAAATCCTAACCTCAAAAAAATCACCCTTTATATGTTCAGAGGTATTTCTGGTCTTTTCTCAGCGATTATCCTCATGAGTTATGATGAAAATCGTCATGAAACATGACTTCTACTGGGACTTCGTCGAGGCTGGGCGCCTTTCCGCAGTAAGTTTGAGTTCTTCGAGTGTGAATGGTGGAGTGTGTGTCCATTCTAATGTTTTCGTCGTTATCTTGGATCGCATTCAGGGAATAGAGTGGTTACAATATTCAGCATTGTTTTGCCACCCATCTCCATTTTTGGGCTTTTCATTCCAAGCTTTTTCATAAAGACTTTGTATAGAAATCCTTAGGGGTCTCGGTTGAGATTTTCTTTTAGTTCTTTCCAATTCTTTCTTTAACTTCTGGGAATAGCATTTCTGAGTGCCTTTTTCGCCTCATTGTATTGGGTAGGTTAAGTTAGGTTGGGTTGAAAAGAAGGTCCGGTTATTTTGGGTCTGCTTCTGCTGCTCTGCTTTGAAGGTTACGTGCAGCGAGTTTGAATTCTTCAAGTGTGAATGGAGGAGTATGTGAGTCCACTGCAATGTTTTCGTCGTTTGGTCTTGGATCGTGTTCAGGGAACAGGGTGGTTACAATATTCCGCATTGTTTTGCCACCCATCTCCATATTTGCGTTTTTCATTCCAAGCTTTTTCATAAAGACTTTGTACTGAAGTCCGCAGGAGTCTTGGTTGAAATTTGAGCAATGACATAGGAAATGCTCCTACGTCTCACCATCTTCCCCACATGCTATCACCTGCCTCACCTATTTTGCACAAGTGAACTCGTAGTCCTATGTGTCCTGTTATGATACCGAAAGCTATACTGACCTTACTTCCTTTCAGTAATAGCCGTAATAGGTAATAGGATTTTTGCCGTCCTACCGACCGTTTCGCTATTCCACAGTGTTTCCTGTGCGTTCGTAGCCCACGCCCTTGCCTCTGACTGCATCGACCCGAAAGGCTTCTGGTTAACCAAGTTTACTGTCGGCAGTCCTCTGACCTTCACTGCCAAATCGTCTGCTTTTTCATTCCACTTTACTCTCCTATTACCCGGCACCCAAACGATGCGGATCGTGCCATCCTCAAAGAAGGCACTTCTTACACTGCAAGGCTGTACGGGACCTTATTGTCCTTTCGCCTTTTTCGGATCCAGTCACGTTTGTGTTCATCAATTGAGCCATTCCACCAGTGAACAGCGGTTCTAGGTATTATCGGAAAAGGAACTTCTGACACTGCAAGACTGTTCGGGACCTTATCGTCCTCTGGTTTATTTTCACCTTTTTCGGATCCAGTCACGTCTGTGCTCATCGATTGAGTCATTCCACAAGTGTACAGCGGTTCTAGGTATAATAGGTTCCTTAGTCCTAGGCATTGCCTTATCCCTTACCAATAATGGACATGGTGCGATTCGCTGCCATTGAAGCGTTTCCGGTGGATTGGGATTTCGATTTCTGCGTATGTTGTTCAATCTCGGCTAGCAGCAGGGATGGTTCTAGTTTGTTAACATGTGTGTGTGTGATTACCTTCGTTCTTTTTACTGACATGACGTCTCTGGGCCGAAAAGAGAAGTCGATGTGCTGGTGATCACTTCCAATTTATGTCTCCAGTACCCGACAGCTGTCGATCCTATCCGCGATTCTCTCAGACACGAGCGTTATGCCGGGAATTGTGCCTTTACATCTGGGGCGTCTGAGTGTAGGAACGTTCCCACTATTGGCCACCACTTATCCCATCCTTGCTGCAATCTGCAATATCCTTCTACCTCCGGAATTGGTCGATTGCATGTCCCACTCTACTGCTGGTGAGTTAAAATCTCCCGCCACCATATGGTTGCCATCAATCTCTCCCAGCGCATTCTCGATAGCATCAAGTTTGGACTGGAATTCGTCAATAGCATCGCTGGGGTTAAGGTAACAACTAAACAGCGTAAAGTCTCTTAGCCTTACCCATATGAATCCCTTGTCACTTCCACTTTTTTTCAACTGAATGGCGCTGCTGGTTGGATTCCGTATAGCAGTAGTTTTAGTCTCGTCTTCGAGCCAGAACCCTAGGGCAATTTCTATATTTTACTCGCTGATTAGTATGACATTTGACATTTCTTGTTTTATATTGTAATCATCTGTGGCAGAAGGGTATTTTCCACTCTACTCCTTTGCAGTTTACCTTGTAGCTTTACGAACCGGGCAGATGGTTTGCCTGGCTGTTGCTTTCTAGTGAGCATATGCAGCATTTAGGTGCATTCTTTCAATTTATGGTCCTTCTCGCCACAACGGATACATAACTCAAAGCCGTTTCTATCAGGCCCATCGCTGTATGTGACCTATTCCGAAACATCGTTGGCGATGTTCCTTGTAGCGTATACGGCAGTTCGCCATTGCAATTTTTATCCTACTTGTCTTAAGGAGCTTCTTAGCTTCTGTTACCGGTAGAGAGACGAATGCCCCGCACTGTTCTCTGCTGTTTCTGAACGTTAGGTGCACAGCCATTTCATGATAGGCCATTGTCCGATTACAAAATGTGCTAATAGTCTAGCAATGATTTCTGCAGAAGCTGTGAAGCCGTTAAGGAAGATGACTATAGATCATCTGCTGTCTCTATGCTTTCCTGCAAAGCATCAGGAATTCCAATTTATATTCCTATTCCTCTAAAGTCTTGTCTACATTCGCGAATGCGAACAGCGATCTGGCTAGTAAAATGGTGAAAAATTAAAGCCAACTTCCTTCTCTTGTGCTGAACGTTTAAAAATTGACTAAAATATGTGAGTGAGTCTGATAGCAGACTGCCTTTGACGTTATCTAACCTACATTGATTCTCAGACCATAAGAAACACGTCTGAAAGAGTAATTTAACTGGCTGCAATTACATACTTTACATCAATAGTAGTTTCCATCATTCTATCCACACAGATGTAAGCTAATCCCTTTCCTTAAACTACTCTATAGAATCTTTTATGCTACTCAGAAGCTAAGCTTTTCAAAATAAACGCTTATTATGAATAAAGAGATTTTATTTTGATATAAATACCTTTGGTAATGTTTGCTTTGACATTGTAGCCGACATTTCTGCTACTGCTCTATGTAATTGCATCGTACGGGTATTCCCTAGGAAAGTGCAATTGAATGTTTTTGTTTCAAAGTTTGTCATAGTACCTAGCCAACACTCATAGCAGTCAAGGAAGCTGCTTCTCAACTGTGCAAAATAATTTCCCCTAAGAATATGCAGCAAAGAGAAAAGTAAAACAAAAAATCTTTTGCAAGCAATAGATTCTAAAAGCAAAAGAGTTGAGTTAGTGATTTTGTATGAAGGGACATACTATAAAGAGAAATATGAATTGCTTATTTTTTTCTTTTCTATCCTTTAATGTGGAAAAAGTGCAAGCTAAAACCCACCTGCCCATTTTTCAGCGTAAAAATATAAACTTCCTAAACTTAATTAGTAATGAAAGGCATTACCACACATTTGCGGTTTAGTTATGCTTTAAAATGTTTATGTTTTAATAAGGATCCTAAATGTATGCTATGATTAATTAAATAAATCAAGAAAAGATGAATTTGGATGAATTTTTTCTTCATTTTCAATGCATATATAATAGTGATAGTTTATGAACGATGTTTGTTCTTAATTTACTAATTATATCCAACACCTTTACTGTGGTACAGGGTTTAAAATCTTAGTGAATTTGCTTGTAACACCTAGAGGGAGGAGAGTAAGGCCAATTGATAAGGACACTGAAAGAAAAATTGATACCGTATGTTATCAATGGTATACAAAGTGAAGCAATACCGTAATTTAATATCAAAAACATACCGTCACATCGTCCATACCATACGGAATTCTTTTGGTGTTACTTTACTATGAATGCCGTTGGTATCAATTTTTCGTTTGGTGAACACAACTCAGAAGACTTTCTGATTCGATTTGACCATGTATGTCAGTCTGTTTGTACATGTCAGTCAGGGTGCTCATATATAGATCGGCCCCACGCTACTACGGACATACACCTAAGCCAGTACGCGGCTTGTTATGCGCTCTCAATACTAAAAGTGAGCTCAATTAAAAGTCAGAAATACCGTGCTACTTACAAAATCCCTCAGTGTACGCGTTCGTCCATTTTTCGTCATGGGATTGGTACGCTTCTGGCCCGTGCCGGGATTGAAAAGAACCCCAGATCCTGGTTCCCTTCGGTTTGCCAGAACCAAGGATGCGGATTCGACTCCGACTCCAGGCAAATTGCTCGACTCCGACTTCGGAGTCTACTCCTGACACCTAAAATGCTATATTTTATACCCACCACTAAGGAAAGGAGGTGATACCCAACTAAGGCAAATGGGCATCAAATAAAAGATAATGAATACGTAAAAACAAAAATTAAGCAGTGAGGAAAGACAAAGGTCGGGCGGGACCGACTATATAACAGTCTACCCCAAACCTATAAGGAAGCTATATCTTATTCTGAACCAATTTTGATTGACCTCGGTGGAGGTAACCTGATATAGCTGCCATATAAATAAATCGATCTGGGATCTTGACTTCTTAAGCCTATAGAGGGCGCAATTCTTATCCGATTTGGCTAAAATTTTGTACGATAATTTCTCCTATGACCTTCAATATACCGATCCAATATCATCTGAATCGGTCTATAGCCTGATACAGCTCCCATATAAACCGAACTCCCGATATTACTTCTTGAGTCCGTATAGGGCACAATTGTTATCTGATTTGGCTGAAATTTTGCACAATGACTTCTACTATGGTCTTTAATATTCAATTCATTTATGGTCCGAATCGGACTATAACTTCATATAGCATAACGATTCTTATCCATTATTCCTTACTTGCCTATATAGAGATATCGGGTAAAGAACTCGACAAATGCGACCCATGGTGCTGGGTTTAAAAGATTCGGCCCGGCCGAACTTAGCACGCTCTTACTTGTTTTCTCTCATTTTAACTTAGTGTTACTTTTTTGGTTAAAATCTGTTGAGATTTAGATGTTGCTCCCGATTTTGATAATACTGCAATAGAATGGTGATTTGTTAACCGATCATCACGAAATTTGACACCAAACTTTCAATTATGACTCTTCTTATTACCGATTTTCACTTCAGGGGCGATCCCAAACGCTTATTATACCCACCACCGAAGGATGGGGATATATTCTTTTTATACCCTCCACCATATTATGGGGGGTACACAGAATGACGAAATTTCTGTTTGTAACTACTCGAAATATTTGCCTGAGACCCCTTAAGTATATATATTTTTGATCGTCGCGACATTTTATGTCGATCTAGCCATGTCCTTCCGTCTGTCTGTCGAAAGCACGCTAACTTCCGAAGGAGTAAAGCTAGCCACATGAAATTTTGCACAAATACTTCCTTTTAGTGTAGGTCGGTTGTTATTGTAAATGGGCCATATCGGTCCATGTTTTGATATAGCTGCCATATAAACCGATCTTGGGTCTTCCCTTCTTGAGCCTCAAGAGGGCGTAATTCTTATCCGATTGGAATGAATTTTTGCACAATATAGCTACTGATATAGCTATCACATAAACCGAACTTGGGTCTTGACTTCTTGAGCCTCTACAGTGCGCAATTCTTATCCGATTGGACTGAAATTTTGCACGACGTGTTTTGTTATGATATCCAACAACTGTGTCAAGTATGGTTCAAATCGGTCCATAACCTGATATAGCTGTCATATAAACCGATCTTGGGTCTTGCCTTCTTGAGCCTCTAGAGTGCGCAATTCTTATCCGATTTACCTGAAATTTTGTACGACGGATCCTCTCATGACCATCAACATACGTGTTTATTATGGTCTGAATCGGTCTATAGCCCGATACAGCTTCCATATAAATCGATCTGTCTATTTTACTTCTTGAGCCCCCAGGGTCTCCAACATAAAATTTAATTGTGGTCCAAACCAGACCATATCTTGATATCACTCTAATAGCAGAGCAAATCTTTTCTTATATTCTTTTTTTGCCTAAGAAGAGATGTCGGGAAAAGAACTCGACAAATGCGATTCATGGTGGAGGGTATATAAGATTCGGCCCGGACGAACTTAGCACGCTTTTACTTGTTTTCATTCCGTTTGCAACTCATCGAAATATCCATTTCCGAACCTATAAAGCATATATGTTCTTGATAGTCGTATTAGACATAAGACGATTTAGACATGTCCGTCCGACTGTCCATCCGTCCGTCTGTCCGTCCGTTTGTCCGTCCGTCCGTCTGTCCGTCCGCCCGTCTTTGCGTCTGTCTGTTTAAATAACGCTACAGTCTTTAAAAATTTTGATATATTAAGCTGAAACTTTGCACATATTCTTTTTTTGTTTGTCCATAGGCAGGTTAAGTTCGAAGATGGGCTACGTCGGACTATATCTTGTTATAGCCCCCATATAGACCGATCCGCCGATTTAAGGTTTAAGGCCCATAAAAACCACATTTATTATCCGATTTTTCTGAAATTCGGGATAGTGAGTTGTGTTAGGCCCTACGACATCCCCCTTCAATTTGCCCCAGATCGGTCCAGATTTGGATATAGCTGCCATATAGACCGATCCGCCGATTTAAGGTCTTGAGCCCATAAAAGACGCATTTATTGTCCGATTTTGACATAATTTGTGAGTTATGTTTGAGGATTAGGCCTTTCGACATTCTTATTCAATTTGGCCCAGATCGGTCCAGATTTGGATATAGCTGCCATCTAGACCGATCTCTCGATTTAAAGTTTTGGGGCCATAAAAGGCGCATTTATTGTCCGATTTTGCCAACATTTGGGACATTGAGTTGTGTTAGGTCCTTCGATATTCTTTTCTATTTTGGCATAGATCGGTCAAGATTTGGATATAGCAGCCATATAGACCGATCTATCGATTTAAAGTTTTGGGGCCATTAAAGGCGCATTTAATGTCCGTTGTCGCCGAAATTCGGGGCATTGAATTGTGTTAGGCTCTTCGACACATTCCTGCAATTTAGCCCAGGTCTTTTCCGATTTGGATATAGCTGCCATATCGACCGATTCGCCGATTTAAGGTTTTAGGCCCATAAAAGCCATATTTATTATCCGATTTTGCTGAAATTTGGGACAGTGAGTTCTGTTAGGCCCTACGGCATCCCCCTTCAATTTGGCCTAGATTGGTCCAGATTTGGATATAGCTGCCATATAGACCGATACGCGGATTTAAGGTCTTGGGCCCATTGAAGACGCATTTATGGTCCGATTTTGCCAACATTTGGGACAATAAGTTGTATTAGGCCCTTCGACATTCTTCTTTAATTTGGCATAGATCGGTCCAGATTTGGATATAGCAGTCATATAGATCGGTCTCTCGATTTAAAGTTTTTGGGGCCATACAAATCTCATTTATTGTCCAATTTCTTCGAAATTTGGGACGCTTAAGGCTCTTCGACACATTTCTGCAATTTGGCCAAGATCTTTTTAGATTTGAATATAACTGCCATACAGGCCGATCTTTCAATTTACGGTTTTGGACTTATAAAAGGCGCATTTATTGTGCGATTTCTCCGAAATTTGGGACAGTGACTTGTGTTAGGCTTTTCGACATCCGTGCCGTATATGTTTCAGATTGGTCTATATTTGCATATAGCTACCAAAAAGACCAATATGGGGGCAAAAATTATGCATTTTTCACCGGATTGTGGCGAAAGGTGGTTTACACATATACCCGGGGTGGTGGGTATCCAAAATTCGACCCGGCCAAACTTAACGCCTTTTTACTTGTTTCCAACTAATTTACTCAACATTTTGTGCACCAAAATTCGTAGATAGTGTGGGAGCCATAGGAGGAAATGGCTCCCACACTATGTACGAATTTTGGTTGAAATTCTTCTTCTAATTTCGATGACTTAGCCTGCATACCCAATGTGGTTTAGTAGGGTATCAAAAGCTGAGCTTTACATTCTAAATTCTGAGAAAGCAAATTAAATTCAATATGTGAGTTATGAGATAATACCAATATTTGTTTAAACAAATAAACATCCTTAAGGTTTGAGTTCCTTTACATCATGCTGTTTCTAAGTAAATATGATTCTCCTCTTCCTATCATGTCTGCCTTGAGTGCCAAACTTTACATCAAGTTTATTAATTTTGGCAATTTGTTTTTAGAAATCATCTGATTGCCTATTGCATTTATTGCCTATTTAAGTCTCACAATGTGGATATGAGCAAAATCTTGCCCACATGATTATTTACCTATTTGTGTCTATTTAAACATATTGCTTCCTTTATATCTACCCTACGTCCTTCTTTTCTTGGAATATTGCCAATAATATTGCATTAAGCATATATGACATGTGTTCGACAAGTCATTTTAATTACCTATGAACAAGCTAAAGCTATGAGGCTAACTAAAACTCCATTAGCATTAAGTGTGGACAGACTTTATTCATTAAAGTCTTTATACTTTCACCAAGATGACAACTATAATGTGTGTTTATTCAGGAGAAGACATACTTATGAAAACTAACGATGATAGCATTTCAGCAACACTACTTGTTGGACTAAGTTTCTGTTTAAAACATTGCCTCAGCAGGAATTTAAATTTTATAACAAAGGCAGTGATTAAATATAAGCTGTTATCTTATATATATTTTCATCAATAGAAATAAGTTTCCAAAATCCTGCAAAGTACATTTGGCGGAGGCCACCGAAGAGCAGAGGTTTGTATGTCTGCCAAGACGCTGAACGCCTGAGTTCGAATCCTGGAGAGACCATTAGAAAAAATTTTCAGCGGTGGTTTTCCCCTCCTAATGCTGGGTACATTTGTGAGGTACTATGCCATGTAAAACTTCTCTCCAAAAAGGTGTCGCACTGCGACAAGCCGTTCGGATTCGGCTATAAAAAGGAGGCCCCTATCATTGAGTTTAAAACTTGAATCGGGCTGCACTCATTGATGTATTAGAACAGGGGTAAACCCTGTTCCTTAGTGGAATTTTCATGGGCAAAATTTGCTTTTTGCATTGTCTGACTTCGCCGAAATTTGGGAGAGTGAGTTGTGTTAGGCCCTTTGACATCCCTCTTCAATTTGACCCAGATCGACTCAGATATGAATATAGCTGCCATATAGACCGATCTCTCGATTTAGAGTCTTGGCCCCAAAAAAGCCTCAGTGATTTATGTTGGGCTTTTAGACATCCGTGTAGTATTTGGTTCAAATCGGCCTACATTTGGATATATTGGGTTGCCCAAAAAGTAATTGCTGATTTTTTAAAAGAAAGTAAATGCATTTTTAATAAGACTTAGAATGAACTTTAATCAAATATACTTTTTTACACGTTTGTTCTAAAGCAAGCTAAAAGTAACAGCTGATAACTGACAGAAGAAAGAATGCAATTACAGAATCACAAGCTGTGAAAAAATTTGTCAACGCCGACTATATGAAAAATCCGCAATTACTTTTTGGGCAACCCAATAGTTACCAAAAATACTAATATTTTGTTCTACATATTGAACAATGACTTGTAAATATATGAAATTTTATCAAAATCGGGCAAAGGAATCGATTGTCAGGCGTTAATGAAATATTTATTGAAAATTTTGTATTTGGTAGTATCCCACTGTGGCTTAGTCGTATTAGGACACTTTGGCTGTGATTATTTGTTGCAAAGCCATTTCACATTGCTCTGTGCATTTAGGACTCCTAGCACTTTTCAATTCACTTGAAACCGCTTTGAAAACATTAATGACATGAAACTCACATATTAGTTCAAGTCAGCGGTGGGCGCACACATACATTTCCAGCAATTATTTTATGACATTTTGTAAGTAAACAAGATTGGAAATACATTGCTAACGTGTGTATGAAACTTCCCACCGCTCATATAAGCGTTCTTCTTTATGTCATAACCTTTATAACAGTTTAATTTGTTTCTTATAATTATAAAGCATACCTTTAGGAGAAATGTTGAACTAATTAAGTGGCATACCACCGGGAGCTGCAAAGACAAAGAAGTTGTGCACATTTTGTAAATTTTAATTATTTCAAGCAATGGCATACTCTCGTAGTTTTTCCTATCAACTCCCCCAAACTTTTAACTTTGATGTGAGTAATATAACATACATGAAAAACTGAGCATTTCCTTTGATTAATTCATTCAGCCACTTGCCTTATTTCTGAAAAAATTCATTAATATGAAACTTTTGGAGAGAACTTGTGAAGCAGCTAGTATTTTTAACATCCGTATGTATGTATGAAATATTTTAGGAGTTGATTAAATTTCATTTTATAAGAAAATTAAATAAGGTAAGAAAAATTGTTCTATTCCTGTTAATTTCATAAATAAATGAAATAAGAGGATGTAGAATAGCATTGAAAAGACTTGCATTTTCCTGAGATATTAAAAACACAGAACTGTGCCATTTGCAAGCGTTAGGAAAATTCGACTGTCATTGGATATATAAGTGCAACTAGAAAAGTATTAGTGCAACATTTAGATCGGCTAACAGTACTAATTCGAAATTAAGAGTGATTCCGCAGAGAGAAGGACTGACAGCCTTGGTTAACTATTTGGACAAGCTTTGAAGACGTCGAGGAAGAAGAGACTAAAGAACATGTGCTGTGTTTGTTTCCTGTACTGGCAGTCAGAAGGAGTTCCACTTTAGGTTCTCATTTCTTTGAGAACTGCTCTGATTTAGCGGATGTGAACATTCGCAAGTTCTTAGGCTTTGTAAAGCGATCTGGGTAGTTCAAAGGTTGGAACTAGAAGGCATCTTCATTCTACTGTTCCTGTTCTTGGTCCTGTTGTATGTTTGATGCATACTTTTGTATGCTGGCTTGAGGTCGGCTTAGGGCGATTCTCTTCATCCAGGTAACCAGTCCGGAACTGTTTGGGGTTCAACTGGCAGTAGTCTTTTAAGGTTACGAAGTCTAATCGGAGACTTAAATCTGGTACCACGGGGGTCAGGAACCCCTGGAACTTCGGTTCCTTCCTGACAATGGTGAGGCCCCAGTAGTGAGCAACGTGGTGACTGTGGTTCACCCACGATTCGATCTGATGGAGCTAGCATCAGGAATGTAGCGCTCGTAAAATATCTGAGAGTGACTGTTTCGGAGAGAATGGGTTTCTTGGTCCATTTGGATAGGGTGAAGGACAAGTTGAATGGAGTAGCCGGTATGGTTAAGCGTGTTCTGAGAAGCGATTGGGGTCTTAGTCGTCGCGCTATTCGGTCCATATATGGTGGTCTATTTGTTGCAAGGCTGGCCACGTTTTCCCGGGAAGTATTTCTTAGGAGGCGGACAAGACTTAGTGGAGGGATGAATACACGCAAGTTATCCATAACGAGGTGTTGCTGTACTGGCGCGACCGAGTGATTTGGTGCTGCGCATGACATGGCCTGGCACCTGCCTTGCCCATGTTGATGCAGCGGCGTTTACCCATAGTTAGTTCTCGTAGCTGTTGTTGTGTTCGGTCATACGTGAGGGTGGCCGCGTTGATTGTGAGTCCCATGTTGATGCTGATGTGTGTGGCGTAGCCCGTGAGGGCTGCCGTGTCCTGTTTGTGTTTGTGTATATCGTCCTGTTATATGTTTGGTGCATACTTTTGTATGCTGGTTTAAGGTCGGCTTAGGTCGATTCATTTCTTCCAGATGACCAGTCCGGAACTGTTTGGGGTTCAACTGGTAATAGTCTTTTAAGGTTACGAAATCTGACCGGAGACTTTAATCTGGTACCACGGGTGTTAGAAGCCTCTGTAACTTCGGTTCCAGCTTGACAACGGTGAGGCCCCAGTAGAGAACAACGTGGTGGCTGTGTTTTGTACCCAAATCGCGGCTAGAGCATAAACTCGGCGTGGAGTTGCGTTTTCAACCGGGTGCCGTGACCCTTAGATCGGAAGGAGTTTTAGGTAGTGCTCCGCTCCTTATCAAGGAGGTGAACACGTCCAAATACGTGGGATCAAATTGGTACTCATGTGTGGGTTACCATATGTGAGGGCGTTGGTAGAAGCATTGTATTCACCCTTGGGCCCTGGGCCTCGCATGTTTGGACCGTGATGGCAGGCATCTGCGTTAAACACGACATTCGTGTTCCTGTGGTATCACAATGGACGAAAACGTCTAAGTGCCGATAGCAGACTGCCACTTAAACCTAACCTAATAAACCATTTCGAATTGTTTGCCATCATAATTATGAAATAAGTACACCCTTCATCCTTGGTGGAAGCATAAATGGATAAATTAAATTTTCAACAAATTTCTTTATAAGTATCTATCAAAAGCATGCCATTTGGCCTAATTATTTAGTTTCAGCCAAATTAAAACCAAATAAATATCTCTACAAATAAAACACTTTACCTGTTTAATTGTCTATCAATTCAATAAAGATTTAAGAACAAATTTTTTAATTTCAGTATTTTATAAAACATAGTTGCTTCAACCTCAGCATTCTCAAAATAAGTGCATAAATCACAATAAATTTTTTATTGAATCATTGTGAAAACTCACGCTTGTCATTACCTATGGGGCATGTAATCATTCCATTTGACATTCATTGCATTAATTTGTATCTAATTAAATGAAATATTTCCGTAGGGGGGAAAATTTGCCATTTTGTGGTTTTCTTGGCATGGTGATTGTGTTTCAAATAGAGCTTTGTGGTATTTTGCAATTTCTTGCCTTACATACGGCATAATTTATGTATGAAGATAATTTGTCATTTAGACATTTGAGGGTCGTTCACTTAAGTCTTCTAACGCTCAAATTAAACAAATGAATTATTTTGTCATCGACACCTTTGGGAGACAAAAAAAACAAAAAAGTGTGAGGAGAGTAACAGTTGGAATTGAAAGTGACAAGACTTTATACGCAAAGAAAATGCTAATTTGCCAAAGAACATTCCATTAGGAACAGGCAGAAAACTTCTAACATATGAATGAACGCCGTCCAATTAAAATTTAAGTTTTATAATAAAGCACTTCCTTTTTAACAGACGAGTTCGAACAGCGCACATTGGGATAGAATCGGCCGTGCCGAACTTTGGATACCCACCACCATGGATAAATTAACCATCCTCTTTTATAACAACTCCACTACCGTATCCAATGTGATATGCAAATCGGTGCTAGTCTGGATCATATTTGATTGACATACATTTATACAAGTCACATCTTCAGCTATTTCAATTTCAAGAGGTTTAGTGATTTTGACAGACGGATGTACGGACTTGGTTATGTCGACTCGGAATATCGAGACTTTCCAGAATATATATACTTTATGGGATCGCAGATCAATATTTTGAGGTGTTACAAACGGTATGGGTAGATTAGTATACCCCCATACTACGATGGTGGGTATAAAAATGTGCTTTCAGCATAGAAAGGATATGCTGACAGACAGACATGGTTAAGCCGAATCAGCAGGAATTTCTGAGTTGAACTACACATTTTATCAAAGCCCCGGTAATGGTGCAGTTTTGTAATAAATCATCTTATATCTAAAATCAATATGCGTTTGTTTGTATGTTCCGTATAGTCTCAAAAACGGCCAAACCGATTTTCTTGAAATTTTCACAGAGGATGCATTATGACCCGTGGGGAAAAAAGCGTACCCAATTTTTTGATATCTGAAGGGGGCGGACCCTCCCCCTTGCCCTAATTTTTAGAAACGCCAGATATCGGGGATGGTGGTGTGATTTTACCGAAATTATGTGTTCTCTCTTAAAGTAACCTAAAAAGAAAAATTTAGTATCCAAATTTCGGATGGGGTACCTAGGGGGACCGCCCCACCACCAAAACCTACCAAAGTTATATTAAGAACAATTAGGACAATATGGGACTCAAATGAAAGGTATATAAGATTATAAAACGTTTTTGATATCCAATTGTCGGGCGAAGTGTTTGGGGGACCACTCCTACCCCCAAAACACCCCTAAATGGGACATATTTACCGACCAAGGCAATAAGGGACTCAAATGAAAGGTATTTGCAAGTTGTGTACGAATTGAATATCCAAATGTGGGACCAAGTGTTTGGGGGACCACCCCTTTCCCAAAACACCCCCCAAATATGACTTATTTGCTGACCATGGCAATATGGGCTTTAAATAAAAGGTATTTGAGTGTAGAATACGAATCTGATCAATCAATATATGTGAAAAAGTGTCAATAGAGCCTTATCCCCCCACCAACCAAATAGGACGTATTGGCTGACCATTAGAGTGGAACACAAATCTGATATATATTTTCAGGGCCAAGTCACTGAGGGGCCGCCCCATCCCCTAAAACACCCCCTAAACCGGACATGTTTGTCGACTATGGAAATATGGGGCTTAAATGAAAGGTTTTTGGGAGTAGACCACGAATCTGATATTAACATTCGGCGTCAACTGTCTAGGAGACATTCCACCCCCATAAAAAACCCCCAAATAGAACGTATTTCTTAATCATTACAATTTGGTTTTTTAAGAGAGTGGTGTTCGATATTGATAGTTTTTAGGGCCCACACCCCAAACCGGACATATTTGCTGACTTTTACAATAAGGAGTTTAATTGAAAGGCATTTCAGATTAGAAAAGGAATTTAATATCCAATTTTGAGACAATATGGGGTTCAACTAAATGATATTTGAAAGTAGAGCACGATGCTGACGATGCTAAGATTTTGGGGGACTACCCCACTCCCCAAAATACCCCTAGATCAGATATATTTACCGAGGCTCAAATGAAAGGTATTAGGGAGCAGAGCTAGAAATTCATACCCACTTTTTTTGGAGGTCTACCTCTTCCCCAAAACAACCCACAGACAGAATTTATTTACTGACTACCGCAATATGGGGCTTAAATAAAGGTGTTTGGCAGTAGAATACGAATCTGATACCCAAATGTGGGACCATGTATTTGGGGCACTGACCCTTCCCCAAAATATCCCCAAAGGATAAAAATTTATTGACCATGGCAATATGTGGCTCAAATGAAAGGTATTTGAGATTAGAAAACGGATTTGATAACTCATTATGGGGCCAAGAGTTCGGAGGACGCCTCAGTGGAGCGGTCCCGGTTCAGCTAGCTCTATATAAATGTATACTTAGTTTACCAAAATTACTCAATTCTTTTTTTGTTCATAAGCATGTTAAGTTCGAAGATGGACTATATCTTGATATTGATAGACCGATCCGTCGATTTAGGGTCTTAGGCCCATAAAAGCCACATTTACTATCCGATTTTGGCAAAATTTGAGACAGTGAGTTGTGTTAGAATCTTCGACATTCTTCTTTAGTTTGGCCCAGATCGGTCCAGATTTGGATATAGCTGCCATATAGACCGATCTCTCTATTAAAGGTCTTGCGCCCATAAAAGCCACATATATTATCCGATTTTACAGTGAGTTGTCTCAGGCCCTTCGACATCTTTCTTTAATTTGGCACAGATCGGTTCAGATTTGGATATAGCTGCCATATAGACTGATTTAAGGTTCTGGGCCCATAAAAGGCGCATTTATTATCCGATGTCACCGAAATTTGGGACAGTAAGTTAGGTTAAGCCACTTGACATACTTCTGCAATATGACACACATCGGTCCAGATTTGGATATAGCTGCCATATAGACCGATCTCTCGGTTTTAGGTTTTGGGGCCATAAAAGGCGCATTTATTGTCCGATGTCGCTGAAATTTGGAACAGTGAGTTTAGCTAGGCTCTTCGACGTCCTACTTCAATTTGGCCTAGATCGGTCCAGATTCGAATATACCTGCCATATAGACCGATCTCTCGATTTAAGGTTTTGGGTCCATAAAATTCGCATTTATTGTCCGATTTCGCCGAAATTTGAGATAGTGTTTTGTGTTAGGCTCTTCAACATTTTTCTGCAACTTGGCCCAAATCGGTCCAGATTTGGATACAGCCGCCATGTAGACCGATATCTCGTTTTATATCTTGGCCCCATAAAAGGCGCATTTATAATCCGATTTCACTGAAATTTGGCACAGTGACTTATGTTAGGCTTTTCGACATACGTGTCGTATATGGGTCAGATCGGTTTATTTTTAGATATAGGTACTGTACTTATTAGAATTTGGTCCAAATCGGAACATATTTCGATGTAGCTGTTATGTGGCATATGGTATACATTTTTCACCAGATTTTGACGAAAGGTGGTTTACATATCCGAGGTGGTGGCCCGGTCGAACTTAACGCCTTTTTACTTGTTATTGTCTGCTTTAAAAGAAAACCCGAGCAAAAAACTTCGAAAATGCAATTTTTAAATTTGTCCATTATGTAAAACATTAACACCGGTAATCACAAAACTGAATGTAGATTTGAAATAGGTTTTTTTTTGACAGACAACTGTCAAATAAACCTATTTTAAGGCTCCATTTAGCTTTGTGAAAGCGGCCGTTAGAATACTTTATTCATGCTATGCTGAAATAAATGGGTTTTAAATTGTTGAATATAGCAGTGGTGATACATTAAAAAGAAACAACGTGATGCTGGTCACGGTTCATTAAAAAGTGAAATACCACCTGCTTCGTGACTGAATTAAATTGCAGCAAATGTAATTTAAACACAATAATATCCAATAAAATTCATATTGCATTCATCTCAATTTGCTTGATTTTATGGTGCACAGTAAAAACTGCACATCTGTTTTATATCTAGTGGAGTATATTTTTTTTCCTGATATGTGCCCAAGTGTTGACCACAAATGTGTTTTTTTTATTTTTAACCAGCTAAGCAAATTTTAATTGAATTTCGTGCTTTTAAAACATTTTAAATAGAGTTTGTGTATGCTGTGTGTATGCCATTATTTATGCGGTTGAATTTAAGAATTTTGGTTTTGTTGTGCTATTTAAATTTTAAGGTCGCTGTGTTTGTGTGACTTATCAATTGTATGAGTGAAGGAAACAATTATTGACATTTTATGTAAATTAATTAGTCCTAATGTCGGGTCATTAGATAGGCAAAGAATGACACGAGCATTTTGTGTTTACTTTTACATTAAAATTTATTGTCACAGTTCATGCGAAATAATTAATCAATGTCTTGAAATTTTTAAATTTTAAACGATACATCATCATATATGGAAGCAGATCCATCACCTAGACATAATCAATGAGATGCATATTTTAGACGAATATTTATAAAAACTTATTCATAACAAGTAAGGGACTGAGTTGACCAGAAATACTCAAAATCTACGTTCAAAGCGTAAATTGGACGATAGCATTATATGGACAATTTTTTTATGATTTTAGTTGGAAGAGATTTCCCGCCTTCGAAATCTAGAATTTATGTGGACAGTGTTTGCGCCCCTACCGTAGCGCAGAGGTTAGCATGTCCGCCTATGACACTGAACGCCTGAGACACCATATATCAAACCTGGAACTAGGAATGTTTTCGCCAGAAGAATTCGGATATTAATGGGTGTAAAAGAGTGTGCGATCCATAAAGCAACGCCTAAATTCTTCGCACTAGATACAATATCAATCCTCTGGCCATTAACGTAAATATCCAGTTGTCGCATGTTGAAATTCTTGTTTTTGTGAACAAGCTAACATTTGGACTTACTTGGATTTAACAACAAACCATTTGCAGCCGCCCAGTCGTAAACGTGATGTAGGTCCGCGTTAGATTTACTTAAGCAGTCGTCTACATTGTCCACAAAGCCGCTTTGCAAAAATCGGCACGTCATCAGCATACATCATTATCTGATCGGGTGCTAGTTGACGAGGCAAGTCGTTTGCATATAATGAAAAAAGAAGTGAACCTATAATAGAGCCTTGGGGAACTCTCTTAGGTACGAACAAGGATTTAGATAATTTATTCCCTGCGCATACACACTGCCGTCTAACGCTCAGATACGACATAATCAGACTCGTTGCTGTTGAAGTGAAGTTAAAAAAATCCGTAGTTACATGCAAAAATTCAGGTGGTCAACCGTGTCGAAAGCTTTGGAGTGATCCAAATGAATTAGAAAGCCAAATTTGTTCTCATCAACGTTATTTCTGATCGATTCAACAACTTCAACCAATACAGTAATGCAACTTTGATCAGAACGGAAGCCGCACTGTCTTTTTGACAACAGGGACTCTTGGTGAAGTTATACCGACATCTGTCCATGAAGAATTTTCTCGAAAAACCTTAGAGAGATAGCATAAAATTGATATCGGCTGATAATCAACGTTGGATTTGGGAATGGGGATAATCTTTACATGCTTCCAAATATAGGATACACACTGGAGCTCAAAATTGTATTAAACAGGTATGTAAAGTAAGGTAGGAGATATAGAAGTAACATTCGTACAAATCTCGGATCAACTCCGTCCAAGCCAATTGCATTTGACTTAACACGGACAAAACTCTCATAAACTTCCTAATGGCTAACACATCTAAACTCAAAAGGACTACGGGCATCAAAAACGAAAGATGGCCCATCATCATCACTGTAAAATTGGGTGTCCGTTTGTATATCGGGTATGCTTATAAAAGTCCTCTAGATCCCCATGGTTTCGAGTGTTTGACTTGGGTTTACCCACTCCAATGTCATATATCACCTTCCACTTACTCTTCGAGCCCACTGCGCAATCATACTCCATTTTAGCCGCATTAATAAAAACTGTTAACTTTCCTCCTGGCTTCACCGAATTCTTCTTTCAACTCTGGAGACTTGAAACGCTTCCATCTACTGGTTATTATTTTAGTCGTCGAGAAAAGCGTTTGCACAAAATTTGGCAAGATTGGTCATTAAATGCGCTTATGTGGCACTAGAAGTGGAAATCGGGAGATATACATAGCAGCTATGTATATCTTAATCTGAACAAATTTCTATGAAATCCACCAGTAATATCGATTGGCCAGAGAAAAATCATTTTATAACTTATTAGAACTTTATTGCAATATTATGTCCGTTAGTTCATGTTAATTTGTGTACAAACTACAGGTCGCAGTTTTTATCCGATTGTCTTCAGATTTTGGTATAGGCATGTTTTTCGGTCTAGAGACGAAACCTATTGAAATTGGAAAAAATCGGTTCAGACTTCGTTCGTCCGATTTGCAGTAATCTTATATATAAAATCAATTTGTGCTTGTTTGTTTGTATATTTGTGTGTTCCTTATAGACTCAGAAACGGCTGAACCGATTTTCTTGAAATTTTCACAGAGGGTGCATAATGATCCCGTGGTGAAAAATGGGTACTACATTTTTTTGATATCTGAAGGGGGGCGGGACCCTCCCCCTTACCATAATTTTCGGAAAAGCCAGATCTCGGAGATGGGTGGTGCGATTTTAAGCCAAATTTTCTGTGCTCTCAAATTGTACCCTAAAAATAAAAATTTGGTATCTAAAATTTCGGATGGGGTACCTAGGGGAGCTGCCCCACTCTAAACCTTCCAAACATATACTTAGACCAATCACGATAATATGGTACTCAAATGAAAGGTATTCAGGATAAGAAAACGTATCTGATATCGAATTATCGGACCAAGTGCTAGGGGGACCACCCCAAGCCCCAAAACACCCCTAAATCGGATATATTTACCGACCATGGCAATATGGGACCCAAATGAAAGGTATTTGCGAGTAAAATACGAATCTGATATCCAAATTTGGGACAAAGTTTTCTGGGGGTCATCCCCATTCCCAAAAACACCCCTTAGACAGGACTTTTTTACTGACGATGGCTATATGGGGCTTAAATAAAAGGTATTTGAGTGTAGAATACGAATCTGATATCCAGATATGATGCCAAGTATTTGGGGGGCCGCCTCTCACCAACAACATCCCCCAAAGGGACAAATTTACGACCATAGCAATATGGGATTCAAATGAAAGTTCTATGGGAGAGTAAAGCACGAATTTGATATCAATATTCGGGAAAAGTGTCTATGGGACCACGCCACCCCCACAACACCACCCAAATAGTAAATATTTTCTGACTGTTGCAATATGAGGCTCAAATAAGAGGGGTTTTTAAAGTGGAGCACGAAATCCGATATATATATTTTCTAGGCCAACTCACTAATTGGCCGCCCATTCCCCAAAACACCCCCCCAAGCCGGTCATGTTTGCCGACTATGGAAATATGGGGCTCAAATTAAAGGTATGTAGGGGTAGACCACGTATCTGATATCAATGTTAGGGACCAACTGTCTAGGGGGACGCTCCACCACCATAACAACCCCCAAATAGGACGTATTTGCTCACCAAGACAGCTTGGGTCTTAAAGAGAGTGGAACTAAATATTCATAGTTTTTAGAGCCAATACCCCAAACCAGACATATTTGCTGACTTTTGCAATAAGGAGTTTAAATGAGATTAGAAAACGAATTTGATATTCAATTTTGAGGGCAATGGATATATGGGGTTCAAATAAATGATATATAGATATATGAGAATAGAACACGTTGCTGATATATTTTCCGAGCTTGGTGTATGGGGGACCACCCCTATCCCCAAAAACCCCCCTAAATCGGGCATATTTACCGACCATGTCCAATGTGGAGCTTTAATGGAAGGTATTGGGGGGTAGAGCAAGAATTGATACCCATTTTCGGGACCAATTTTCTGGGGGTCTACCCCTTTCCCAAAATACTCCACAAAAAGCAATTTTTTACTAACCATCGCAATATGGGGCTCAAATAAAGGTATTTGAGAGTAGAATACGAATTTAAATATCCAAATGTAGGACCATGTATTTAGGGCATCACCCCTTTCCCAAAACACCCCCCAAAGGGAAAACTTTTTTCGACCATGCCAATATGTGGCTCAAATGAAAGGTATTTGAGATTAGAAAACAAATTTGATAACCTATTTTGGGCCCATGTGTTTGGGGAACGCCTTATCCTGTAAATTTCTCTTGAGCTTATGGGGTTTAAATAAATGGTATTTGAGAGAAGAGGATGATGCTGATATTTTTTCAGGACCACCTCTGCTCCGAAAAACACCACTAAATCAGACATCATGAAATGAAGTATTTTAAGAATGGAGTACACCTTACATCCAAACTTTTTTTTTACTCTCGACATTACTGGTGGAATTTCATAGAAATTGGTTCAGATTTAGATGTAGCTATCGTATTTCATATAGTCGGCGTTGACAAATTTTTTTCACACTTTGTGACTCTGTAATTGCATTCTTTCTTCTGTCAGTTATCAGCTGTTACTTTTAGCTTGCTTTAGAAAAAAAGTGTAAAAAAAGTATATTTGATTAAATTTCATTCTAATTTTTATTAAAAATGCATTTACTTTCTTTTGAAAAATCCGTAATTACTTTTTGGGCAACCCAATATAACGCAAAAAAAGGACATATATAAATATATTAATCAACAAATAAAAAATTGTGAACTTATTTGCAACATACCGCTGTTTTGGACCACTATGTGTCACATTAAATAATTATCGAAATTTAGTTATGTGTAGTTGAAAAACAATGCTCGTCCAACTCAACTGTTCACTGAATTAAATTTGTAAACAAATTAACAGCCATTTCAAAGGACATACGGAGTTGGCTTTTATGTAATTCTCTAAATAATTGGTAATTTTGACAATCATTCATTTGTTGTGTAATGGATTATCTGCAAATGTAATGTAATTCGTACAGCTTTCGGTTTACTATTTGTTTTTTCTGTTGCAAGATCAATCACTACAAATAACGAATATAAAAATTTACAATGAATAATTCATTTAAAACAACATAAAAGTAGTAAAAATGCATACAAATTGTTGTCGGATTCATTTGAACATGGTTGGGAAATGAATTGTTTGTATTTTATTTCATAGATGTGGGAAAATGTTTAATAAAACGAATTTTGAAACTTGTGGGAAATAAATCATATTCAAAAGAACCAAGTAATTAATTTTTTTCGCAATACCATTTAAAATTATTTTAGTCTGCCATCTAAAATGAATTAATTTAACACAATACGGATTTAGATATTCAAAAATACAAATAATTCAAATACCATTTAAAACGTTAACCTTGTTAACACTTCATGTTCCTACTACGCTAGCAATACTTTGGTGATAGACCATGCAACATAAAAAATCAACTCATGTAAATCTATACAGGTGGTATAAAACTATTGGCTGCTTCAGAACAAGTTATAAACATTTGGTCACTAAAACCATGATTTCTTACCCTTAACCAAATACACGGGCAAAACGTGATAACATAACTTTTATAACATATACAAAAACCAGTAAAGAAAGACAAAAGTCGGCCGGTGCCGACTTTATTATAGCCTACACCTATCCTATAAGTACAAAGTGGGAGCTATGTCTAATTCTGAACCAATTTTGATGGACCTCGGCGGATGTTTTCAGATGGGTCATTAAACAATCCGTATCAAATTTCGAGCAAATATGTTCAAACTGTAATAACTACGGTTGACAAATGACAACATTATTGCAAATTATCCAAAATCTGACGAACATATACATATATTAGAGCTATAATAGTTTACCGTTGTAATAGATTACCGAATTTTCTTAGATATAAAGCTTTGCTGACTTTTTTAGCACTACCTACTCAGATAATTATTATGATTTATGTGGAACATATCCATACACAATCAAAAATTCAGCTTTTATAGACGTGTCTGAGATTGGCGAAAACGTAGTACTTGAAAACTTAAGGTCACTGAAGATAACTTTTTATCCCGGTCCAGATGTAATTCCATCGAACATTTTAAAGCATTGCGCTCTCGAACTTTCGTATCCTCTTTGTAAACTTTTCAACAGTTCATTAAAGCATGGATATCTGCCGGAATTGTGGAAGCAATCTTATATAAGACCATTATTTAAATCCGGAAATCGCAATGAGGTATCTAATTACAGGGGCATTTCAATTTTGAATGCTATTCCGAAGCTATTAGAGAAAATTCTGACTGACACTATTTCACATCAAGTCTCTTCTATATTGTCTCCCTACCAACATGGGTTCCGGAAATTGAAATCGACGATAACAAATATTTTAGAATTTACTTGTTTAGTCAACGATGGCTTTAGGGAACGCTACCAAACGGATACTATATATACCGATTTTAGTAAAGCATTTGATAAAGTCAACCACAACCTTTTGTTAAGAAAAATAGATCTTATTGGTTTCAGTCCATCTTTACTAAAGTGGATCAGATCATATCTGACTAGACGTACTCAGGGAGTTAAATTTGGTACTGGAGTTTCCAAACCAATTGTTGTCTCTTCAGGTGTTCCACAGGGTAGTCACCTTGGCCCTGTGCTGTTTTTTTTTTTTTTTTTTTTTTGTTCATAAACGATCTCCCTTTTGCTTTAAATCACTCGAATATTTTGATGTATGCAGATGATGTAAAGATCTTCAGATCAACGAGAGACTCTGATGAACAGTGTTATCTTCAGTATGGCCTTGATACTCTTTACGAATGGTGCAACTTAATATTTCCAAATGCAAACACATATCGTTTTCAAGAATAACCTCTCTTAAAACTAGCTACTTTTTGGGTTCCAATCAACTTGAAGTAGTCTATAGCTTTAAGGACATTGGATTTCTTCTAGATCAACGCTTAAACTTCCGTCAACACATCTCAATGGTTGTAAACAACGCTCATAGTGCTCTTGGCTTTAAGTGGCAGTCTCCCATCAGACTCACTTAATCGTTTTCGTCCATTGTGATACCACAAGAACAGAAGAAGAAAGATGACTATCCAGATCCAATAACTTGCGAATGTTCACATCCGCTAAATCAGACAGGCTCTCAAAGAAATGAGAACCTAAAGTGGATCTTCTTCTGACTGTTAGTGCGGGACACACACAAAGAAGGTGTTCTGTAGTCTCTTCTTCCTCGATATCCTCACAGTTTCTGTAAAAGTCGTTGCTGGCTACCTTCAGTCTGTCAGAATATTTTCCGATTAGACAGTGACCTGTCATGACGGACACAATGACTGAGACATCTGTACTAGCCAATGGCAGCAAAGCGATAGACCTCTTCAAGTCTAGATTGGGCCACATAGTTTTGGAATGTTCACGGCCCCCACTTTGTGACCATCTATCATTCGTTGTCCTTTGGACCTGGTCCTAAAAACTTAGCTTACAAGTTGCTAGTGGAATACGCACAGATTCGAGTGTCCCTGGAATGTCTAGGGTACTTACCAGTCTCGTAAGCAGTCTCGCAAGCTCGTCCGCTATACAACTTCCTGGGATATCTCTGTGGCCCGGCACCCAGAACAGGTGAATTTTGAACTGTTCAGCCATCTCGATGAGAGATCTGCGACAGTCAAGGCGGTTTTGCTTTCAGAAACACGTTCTCCAGGGATTTAATGGCTGCCTGGTTGTCTGGGAAGATATTTGTGCCAATCTTCGTTTCCACATTATATCTTAGCCATTCCACCACTTCCTTAATTGCACGAACTTCGCAACGATATTCGCCAGTTCTAGATCTTTAGAGTACACCCCAAAGCCCACCTGATCGTCCAGTTTGGAACCATCCGTATAGAAGTCTATGTAACTTCTGTTACCAGGGATATCGTAGTTCCAATCGGTTCTATCAGGAATAGTAGTAATTTTTTTCAAAAAGCGGCTCAGGTAGAGTGTAATCCACACAGCCTGGAACATCGGATATTGTATCAAGGATAACACAGTGTTTGTAGCCGCCACATAACCAATGAGAAAGCTCCCTTAACCTCACGGCTGTGGTCGCTGCAATTGGGGTAGCCACAATGTCCAGAGCCATAAGATGTAGCATTAAATTCAGTTCATCAGATGGTGTCGTCCTCAGTGCGGCAGTGATGCAGAAACCAGCCATCCTTTGGATCCGGTTAAGTATTGAGCAGTAAGTGGACTTTCGAAGCGAGGTCCACCAGACCACAACACAATATAGCATTATAGGTCTGACTGACAACTGCAGTATATACCTAATGCATGACAGGCGGTGTAAACCCCCAACTTTTGCCAATGGCTCTCCTGCATGTCTCTCTTGTATAGTGCAAAGGTTGCCTTTCTTACCCTTTCTGAAATGTAAAATTTGAAGTCCACTTTCCTGTCCAGCAAAAAACCCAAGAATTTCGCACTTTCTGTAAATGACACATTCTCTCCTCCCAAGGAGACAGATTCCACTGTTGGCAACTTGTATCTCCTGCTGAATAGAACTTCTTCTGACGTGCACGGATTTATACCTAGACCACTTTCAGTAGCCCACTTTGATGTCGCACGTAGAGATTACTGAAGCATATCTCTTAGAGTGCTGGGAAACTTTCCCCTAACCGCAATTACCACGTCATCAGCATACGCGACCACTTTTACACCTTATTCTTCCCAGGGATAAAAATATATTGTTAATGGAAATATTCCAAAGCAGAGGAGACACCTCCTTAAGGTGTTCCTCTGCTGACCCATCTGTTTAGATCCACAGATCCCCAGCCTGCCATAATGCATCTTTTAATAAGAAGGTTTAGTAATAAACTTTCTTACGGTAGAGTTGATGCCTAGAAACTCCAAATCTTTCATGATTGACGTCGGTTTACATTATTGAAGCACCTTCAATGTCAAGAAATGCTACCATTGTATATTTCTTGACAGCTAGAGAACCCTCTATGTAGCCGACTAGGTCGTGAAGGGCTGTTTCAGTGGATTTGCCTTTACTATATGCATGCGGCTGCCGCGACAGGCGATCCTCCTTGAGGGGTTCCTCTGCTGACCCATCTTTTTAGATCCACATAACCCAAGCCTGCCGTAATGCATCTTTTAGTAACTAAGTTATTAATAAACTTTCTTACGGTAGAGTTGATGCCTAGAAACTCCAACTCCTCCATGATTGACGTCGGTTTTACATTATTGAAAGCACCTTCAATGTCAAGAAATGCTACCATTGTATATTCCTTGACAGCGAGAAAATCTTCTATGTAGCCGACTAGGTCGTGAAGGGCTGTTTTATAGTGGATTTGCCTTTACTATATGCATGCGGCTGCCGCGACAAGCGATCTCCAGGGATCTTTGCCCTAAGATATGTTTCTATCAACCTCTCAAGAGTCTTCAGCATAAAGGATGACACACTAATAGGACGAAAATCTTTCTTTCCTACCACTCCAAGTAGGGTTTCCTGCTTTCGGAATGAAAAAGACCTTCGTATCCCTCTATCCCACGGGTAAATATGACAGGCTGATACAAGCATAGTATATCTCCCTTAGCTAATGAATCTGTCTATCAGACACAGCTTGTAATTCAACCGGTGATACATTATCAGGGCACGGCGACTTAAAGGAGTCGGAACTTCTTATCGCCCAAAGCATTTTCGGCTCAGACACAATTTCCCTTATAACCTCCGACAAATGCATACCAGTGACAATCTCTTCTGGCGTCACGTTGTCCGTTGGAGAATTTCCGTGTAAATGTATATCAACGAGTAGTTCTAGTGTTTCCTCACTAACGATTGTCCATACATTCTCTGATTTCTGAATATACCTTACCGTAAAGGTCTCGAGGACAGAGTCTTCCTTAGCCTCAAGGCCTCAGATGTATTCTCCACGGAGATGCAGAATTCTACCCAGGACTTGTTTTGAGCCTTTCTCAGCTCGCTCATATATTTTCTTAGCTCATCCTTATAGGCTTTGGCTCTTCTGAAGAGTTTTCTGCAGTCCTTCCTTAGACTAACCAGCTCTGCAGTTCACTATGGGGGTCGCTGTTTGTGCCTTGGCTTGGCACTAGGACATGCTGATACAAGCGAGTCATTCAGGGCCTTTCGTGATCCGATTGACCACTATGTCTATATCCTCCGTAGTTTCACTTCCTTTTCTGGTCTAAAAAGGATAGACGTGAAGAATTTGAGCCGAAGAGACCACTTCTGCAATATTTTCTCCAAGGCTAAAACTAATATAACGATGATCAGAGAAGCTGTGGTCATCTAGCACTTACCAGTCGCATATTCTTTCGCTTATAACTTACGATACAAAGATAATGTCTAGTACCCATATATCTAAATCTGAACCTATTTCGAGCCAACTCAGATATTGTGGCAGTCGTCGACGAAAGCGTTGTGCAAAATTTTGGCAAGATTGGTGAATAAACGCGCTTGCAGTAAGAGTTTTTAGTGAAATACCATGGTACGAAAATAGTACATCGCTTGTTTAACAGTTTTACAATATAAGTGCCTTTATCTGAATATGATCATATATGATCATATGATCTTTATTGGTCAACGAATTTAAGTTTGGATGTAAATTCTTAAATACTTTATTTCAGCCCGATATTCTCATGATATCTGATAGGGGTGTTTTCAGGGTGAGGTGGTCCCCCGGACACTTGGCCCTGAAAAAATATCAGCATCGTGCTCTTCTTTCAAATACCATTTATTTAAACCCCATATTGCCATTGGTAAGAGGAGTGTACACGATGAGGTGTCCCCCGAATACATGGCCCCAAAATATGTTATCAAATTCGTTTTCTAATCTCAAATATCTTTCATTTGAGCCACATACCGGCATGGTCGAAATATTTTTACCCATTGAGGGGTGTTTTGGGGAAGGGATGATGTCCTTAATACATGGTCCTTCATTTGGATACCAAATTCGTATTGTACTCCCAAATACCTTTATCTGAGCCCATATTGCGATGCTCAGTAAAAAATTGCTGCTTCTGGGGTATTTTGGGAAAGGGGTAGGCCGCCAGAAAATTGGTCCCGAAAGTGGGTATCAGTTCTTGCTCTACCCGCAAATACCTTTCATTTAAGCCCTACATTTTTCCATAGTCGGCAAACATTACCGGGGAGGTGTATTGGGGTATGGGCGGCCACTCAGTGACTTGGATTTGAAAATATAAATCAGATACGTGTTCTACTCTAAAATACCTCTTATTTGAGCCTCAAATTGTAATGGTCAGAAAATACTTCTTATTTGGGTGGTGTTATGGGGATGGGATGGCCCCATAGACACTTTTCCCGAATATTGATATCACATTCGTGCTTTGCTTCCAAAGACCTTTCATTTAAACCCCATATTGCTATTGTCGTAAATTTGTCGTCTTTGGTGGATGCCCTCGGGGATGGGCGGCCCCCTAAATACTTGGTGCCACATCTGGATATCAGATTCGTATTCTACATTCAGATACCTTTAATTTAAGTCCCATATTGTCATGGCCAGTAAATAAGTCTGGTTTTGGGGGTTTTTGGGGAAGGCGTGGGCCCCCAGAAACTTGGTCCACAAGTTTCAGATTCATATTTTACTCGCAAATACCTTTCATTTGAGTCCCATATTGGCATGGTCGGTAAATATATCCGATTTAGGGGTGTTTTAGGGATTGGGGTTGTCCCCCAAACACTTAGTACGATGATTGGATATCAGATACGTTTTCTAATCTTAAATACCTTTCATTTGAATCCCATATTGCCGTGATTAGTGTGTATATATATATTTGGTAGGTTTTGGGTTGGGGCGAACCCCCCCCCCCCCCAGTGATCTCATCCGGAATTTGGATACCAAACTTTTGTTTGTAGGTTACTATAAGAGAGCACAAAAAATTTCCCTTAATTCGCACCACCCATCTCCGAGATCTGGCGTTTCTGAAATTTAGGTTAAGGGGGAGGGTCCGCCACCCTTTAGATATCAAAAAATGTAGTACCCTATTTTTACCACGGGATTATTATGCACCATCTGCGAAAATTTCAAGAAAATCGGTTCAGCCATTTATGAGTCTATAAGGAACACACAAACAAACAAACAAGCCCAAATGGATTTTTATATATAAGAAAGATATATTTATGGGAGCTATATCCTAATCTGACCTGATTTTTATACCCTCCACCATAAGATGGGGGGTATACTAATTTCATCATTCTGTTTGTAACTACTCGAAATATTCGTCTGAGACCCCATAAAGTATATATATTCTTGATCGTCGTGACATTTTATGTCGATCTAGCCATGTCCGTCCGTCTGTCCGTCCGTCCGTCCGTCCGTCCGACTGTCTGTCGAAAGCACGCTAACTTCCGAAGGAGTAAAGCTTGCCGCTTGAAATTTTGCACAAATACTTCTTATTAGTGTAGGTCGGTTGGTATTGTAAATGGGCCATATCGGTCCATGTTTTGATATAGCTGCCATATAAACCGATCTTGGGTCTTGACTTCTTGAGCCTCTAGAGTGCGCAATTCTTATCCGATTGGAATGAAATTTTGCACGACGTGTTTCGTTATTATATCCAACAACTGCACCAAGTATAGTTCAAATCGGTCCATAACCTGATATAGCTGCCATATAAACCGATCTTGGGTCTTGACGTCTTGAGCCTCTAGCGTGCGCAATTCTTATCCGATCAGAATGAAATTTTGCACGACGTGTTTTGTTATTATATCCAACAACTGTGCCAAGTATGGTTCAAATCGGTTTTTAACCTGATATAGCTGCCATATAAACCGATCTTGGGTCTTGACTTCTTGAGCCTCTAGAGGGCGCAATTCTTATCCGAATGGAATGGAATTTCGCACGACGTGTTTTGTTATGATACCCAACAACTGTGCCAAGTATGGCTTAAATCGGTCCATAACCTGATATAGCTGCCATACAACCCGATCTTGGGTCTTGACTTCTTGAGCCTCTAGAGGGCACAATTCTTATCCGATTTGAATGAATTTTTGCACGAAGTATTTCGTTATAATATCCAACAACTGTGCCAAGTATGGTTGAAATCGGTCCATAACCTGATATAGCTGTCATATAAACTGATCTGGGGATTTGACTTCTTGAGCTTTCAGAGGGCACAATTTCTATCCGATTTGGCTGAAATTTTGCATGACGTATTTTATTTTTACTTTCAACAACAGTGTCAAATAAGGTTCAAATCGGTTCATAACCTGATATAGCTGCCATATAAACCGATCTGGGATCTTGACTTCTTGACCCCTAGAGGTCGCAATTATTTTCCGATATGCCTGAAATTTTGTACGACGGATCCTCTCATGACCATCAACAAACGTGTTTATTATGGTCTGAATCGGTCTATAGCCCGATACAGATCCCATATAAATCCTTCTCTCTATTTTACTTCGTGAGCCCCAATGGGCCCAATTCTTATACGAATTGGCTGAAATTTTACACAGGTCTCCAACATATAATTTAATTGTGGTCCGAACCGGACCATATCTTGATATCGTTTTAATAGCAGGCAACTCTTTTCTTATATCCTTTTTTGCCTAAGAAGAGATGCCGGAAAAGAACTCGACAAATGCGATCCATGGTGGAGGGTATATAAGATTCGGCCCGGCCGAACTTAGCACGCTTTTACTTGTTATTTATTCATCAGTAATGCCGAGAGCCATATGAAAATCCTTCCTTCCAAATTTCGAGAGAATCGGTTAATACATGAGCTTTTTTTTTTTGCACATTTCTCAAAATCGAACGAACATGTATATGGGAGCTATATCTAAATCTAAATCGATTTTGAGCAAACTTCTCAAATATTGTGGTAGTCGTCGAGGAAAGCGTTGTGAGAAATTTTGGTAAGATTGGTCAATAAATGCGATAGATTTGACTCTAGAAGTTAAAATCGGGGATATATATGAATGAGAGCTATATGTAAATCTGAACCGATATAAATTCACCAGTAATATCGATAGTCATAAGAAAATCCACCGTAGGAGGCCACCTTAGCACAGAGGTATCATGTCCGCCTATGACGCTGAACGCCTGGGTTCGAATCCTGGCGAGACCATCAGAAAAAAAATTTCAGCGGTTTTCCCTTCCTAATGCTGGCAACATTTGTAAGGTACTATGCCATGTAAAACTTCTCTCGAGAGAGGTGTTGCATTGCGGAACGCCATTCGGACTCGGCTATAAAAAGGAGGCCCCTTATCATTGAGCTTAAACTTGAATCGGACTGCATTCATTGATATGTGAGAAGTTTGCCTCTGTTCCTTAGTGGAATGTTCATGGGCAAAATTTGCATTTGGATAAGAAAATCCTTACTGCCAAGTATTACTGCATATCGGATGAACATATATATGGAAGCTATTTCCAAATCTGCACCATTTTTTTCCAATTTCAATTAGCTTTGTCTCTAGGTCGAAAAACATGCCCATACCAAATTTGAAGACGATCGGATGAAAATTGCGACCTGTAGTTTGTACACAAATTACCATGGACAAACGGACGGACAGACAGACAGACAGATGGACAGACGGACATAGCTAAATCGAATCAGAAAGTGATTCTGGATCGATCGGTACACTTATCAATGGGTCTATCTCTCTTCCCCCTGGGCGTTACAAACAAATGCTTTAAGTTATAATATTCTGTACCACAGTAGTGGTAATTGGAAAGTTTTGCATTTTTACAAATAAAATGTAATTTCAATTTTGTAATTTGCTAACTTGTCACAAGCACATTAGCTTCGTGTTTGACATCAACAAATTCAAAAGAGGTGTTGCAAACTAGTTTTAAAAGTGTTAGAGAGTAGCAATTGAAACTTGCTTAGATTGGCCATATTTCAAACCTGTTTAAATTCATAGTCAACAAACTTTATATTTATAAACAAAAAAACAACAACAAAAAAAAAAAAAGATTTCCCATTAAGGAAAAGTAGTATTTTTATTAATTTATGTTTCCGAATGGAGGAAGGTCAATGTGAATGGCAATATTTCGTTGCAAATTTAAGTGCTTGGAAATAAATAACGTTTTCATACACACCACCGAAGGATTGGGGTATATTCATTTGGTCATTCCATTTGCAATATATCGAAATGTATATTTCCGACCCTATAAAGTATATATATTCTTGATCAGAATAAAAATCTAAGGCGATTTAGACATGTCTGTGCGTCTGCCCGTCCGTCTGTCAGTCCGTCCGTCAGTTTGTTGAAATCACGCTACAGTCTTTGAAAATAGAGATATTGAGCTGAAACTTTGCACAGATTCTTTTTATACCCTCCACCATAGGCTGGGGGTATACCAATTTCGTCATTCTGTTTGTAACTCCTTGAAATATTCGTCTTAGACCCCATAAAATAAATATTGGGTTGCCCAAAAAGTAATTGCGGATTTTTCATATAGTCGGCGTTGACAAATTTTTTCACAGCTTGTGACTCTGTAATTGCATTCTTTCTTCTGTCAGTTATCAGCTGTTACTTTTAGCTTGCTTTAGAAAAAAAGTGCAAAAAAAGTATATTTGATTAAAGTTCATTCTAAGTTTTATTAAAAATGCATTTACTTTCTTTAAAAAAATCCGCAATTACTTTTTGGGCAACCCAATATATTCTTGATCGTCATGACATTTTAAGTCGATCTAGCCATGTCCGTCCGTCTGTCCGTCCGTCCGTGCTCTCTATCAAAAGCACTCTAACTTTCGAAGGAGTAAAGCAAACCGCTTGAAATTTGGCATAAATACTTCTTATTAGTGTAGGTCGGTTGGGATTGTAAATGGGCTATATCGGTCCACGTTTTGATACAGCTGCCATATAAACCGATCTGGAATCTTGACTTGAACCACTAGAGGGTGCGATTATCATCCGATTTGGCTGAAATTTTGCATGGATGTTTGGTTATGACTTTCAGCTGATGTGCTAAGTATGGTTCAAATCGTTCGATACCCGGGTATAGCTGCCGTATAAACCGATCTGTGTTTTTGACTTCTTCAGCCTCTGCAGGGAGCAATTCCTATCCGATTTGGTTGAAATTTTGTACAATGGTTTCTCTTATGACCTTTAACATACGTTTCGAATATGGTATAAATCGGTTTATAGCCTAATACAGCTCCCCTATAAACCGATCTCCTTATTTTACTTCTTCAGCCCCTAGATTTGGCTGAAATTTTACACAATGACTTCTACTATGGTCTCCAATATTCAATTCAACTATGGTCCGAAATGAATCATAGCTTGATATTGTTCCAATAACATAGCAATTCTTTTCGCTTATCCTTTGTTTGCCTAAAAAGAGATACTGTGGAAAGAGCTCGACAAATGCGATCCATGGTGGAGGGTATATAAAATTCGGCCCGGCCGATCTTAGCACTCTTTTTCTTGTTTTCCGCCGATTTAGGGTCTTAGGCCCATAAAAGCCACATTTATAATCTAATTTTGCTGAAATTTGGGACAGTGCGTTATGTTAAGCCCTTCGACATCTTTCTTTAATTTGGCTCAGATCGCTCCAGATTTGGATATAGCTGCCATATAGACCGAGCCGCTAATTTGGGGTCTTAGGCCCATAAAAGGAGCTTTTATTGTCCGATGTCGCCGAAATGTGGGACAATGAGTTGTGTTAAACCCTTCGACATTCTTCTTCAATTTGGCCAAGATCGGTACAGATTTGAATATAGCTGCCATATAGGCCGATCTCTCGATTTAAGGTTTGGGCCTATAAAAGGCTCATTTTTTGTCCGATGTTGCCGAAATTTGGGACAGAGAGTTGTGTTAGCCCCTTCGATATCCTTCTTCAATTTGGCACAGATCTGTACAGATTTGAATATATCTCCCATATAGGCCGAACTCTCGATTTAAGGTTTTGGGCCAATAAAGGGCTCATTTTTTGTCCGATGTCGACAAAATTTGGGAGAGTGAGTTATAGCTGCCATATAGGCCGATCTCTCGATTTTAGGTTTGGGCCTATAAAAGGCTCATTTTTTGTCCGATGTTGCCGAAATTTGGGACAGTGAGTTGTGTTAGGCCCTCGACATCCTTCTTCAATTTGGCCCAGATCGGTACAGATTTGAATATAGCTGCCATATAGGCCGATCTCTCGATTTAAGGTTTTGGGTACATAAAAAGCGCATTTATTGTCCGATGTCGGCGAAATTTGGGACAGCCAGTTGTGTTAGGCCCTTCGACAGTCTTCTTCTATTTTTCTCAGATCGGTCCAGATTCGGATACAGCTGCCATATAGACCGATATCTCGATTTGGAGTCTTGGCCCCATAGAAGGCGCATTTATTACCCGATTTAACTGAAATTTGATGCAGTGACTTATGTTAGGCTTTTCGACATACGTGTCGTACATGGTTCAGATCGGTTTATTTTTAGATATAGCTACTAAAAAGACCAATATTTTGTTATACACAATTGAACAATGACTTGTACTTATTAGTATTTGGTCCAAATCGGAACAATTTCGATAAAGCTGCTATGGGGCTTAAGGTATGCATTTTTCACCGGATTTTGACGAACCGATTTCCATAAAATTCACCAGCAATGTCGAGAGTCGTAAAAAAAATACTTCCTGCCAAATTTCGAGAGAATCGGTTGACTAATGACCATTTTACTGCAAATCGGACGAACATATATATGGGGGATATATCTAAATCTGAACCGATTTCAAGCAAACTTCTAAGATATTGTGGTAGTATTCGAGGAAGGTGTTGAACAAAGTTTTGGGAAGATTAGTCAATAAAAGCGCTTGCAATGGCTCTAGGAGTGGAAATCGGGCTATATATATATATTGGAGCTATATCTAAATCTGAACCGATTTCTATGAAATTCACCAGTAATGTCGAGAGCCATAAGAAAATCCGTCCAACAAAACTTCGAGAGAATCGGTTAACAAATTACGTTTTTAATACATTATTACTGCAAATCGGACGAACATATATATGGGAGCTTTATCCAAATCTGATTCGATTTTATCCAATTTCAATAGGTTTCGTCTCTAGGCCGAAAAACATTTCTGTACCAAATTTGAAGACGATCGGATGAAAATTGCGACCTGTAATTTGTACACAAATTAACATGGACAGACGGACAGACAGACGGACGGACGGACAGACAGACAGACGGACATAGCTAAATAAAATCAGAAAGTGATTCTGTATCGATCGGTATACTTATCTATGGGTCTATCTCTTTTCCTTTTTGGGTGTTACAAACTAATTCACTAAGTTATAATGCCCTGTACCACAGTAGGGGTGTAAGGTAAAACAAGTAAAAGCGTGCTAAGTTCGGCCGGGCCGAATCTTATATACCCTCCACCATGGATCGCATTTGTCGATTTCTATGCGCGGTATCTCTTATTAGCCCCTCTTATTTCGCCTTGTAGGGGCTCAAGAAGCAAAATTGGAAGATAGGTTTATATGGAAGCTGTATCAAGCTATTGATCGATTCAGACCATATTAGACACGTATATTGTGGGTCATGAGAGAAGAAGTTGTACATAATTTCTGCTAAATCGAATGACAATTGCGCCCTCTAGAGGCTTATGAAGTCAAGATCCCAGATGGGTTTATATGGCAGCTATATCAGGATATGTATCGATTTGCGCCATACTTAGCACAGTTATTGGAAGTCATAACAAAACACCTCATACCCAATGTCAGCCAAATCGGATGAGAATTGCTCCCTCTATTGGCTCAAGAAGTTAAGATTCATTGTCGGTTTATATGACAACTATATCAGATTATGAACAGATTTGAATCATACTCAACACAGTTATTGGAAGTGATACCAAAACACTACGTGCAAAATTTCAGTCAAATCGGACAAGAAGTGCGCCCTCTAGAGGCTCAAGAAGTCAAGACAAAAGATCGGTTTATATGGCAGCTATATAAAAACATGGACCGATTAAAACCATATTAAGCGTAGTTGTTGGAAGTGCTACCAACACACTACGTGCAAAGTTTTAGTCAAATCGGATAGGACTTGCGCCCTCTAGACGATCAAGAAGTCAAAACCCAAGATCGGTTTATATGGCAGCTATATACAAATATAGACCGATTTGAAACATACTTAGCGCAGTTATGGGAAGTGATACCAAAACACTACGTGCACAATTTCAGTCAAATAGGACAAGAAGTGCGCCCTCTAGAGGCTCAAGAAGTCAAGACCCAATATCGGTTTATATGGCAGCTATATCAAAACATAAACCGATTTGAACCATAATTAGCGCAGTTGTTGTAAGTGATACCAAAACACTACGTACAAAATTTCAGTCAAATCGGACAAGAAGTGCGCCCTCTAGAGGCTCAAGAAGTCAAGACCCAAGATGGCAGCTATATCAGGTTATGGACCTATTTTAATCATACTTAACACAGTTGTTGGAAGTGATACCAAAACACTACGTGCAAAATTTCAGTGAAATCGGACGAGAAGTGCGCCCTCTAGAGGCTCAAGAAGTCAAGGCGCAAGATCGGTTTATATGGCAGCTATATCAAAACATGGACCGATTTGGCCCATTTAAAATCCCTACTGGCCTACACTAATAAAAAATATTTGTGCAAAATTTCAAGCGGTTAGTTTAACTCCTTCGAACTTCAACAGACGGACGGACATGGCTAGATCGACTTAAAATGACTTGACGATCAAGAATTTATATACTTTATGGAGTCTCAGACGCATATTTCGAGGTGTTACAAACAGAAAGATGAAATTAGTATACCCCCCATCCTATGGTGGAGGGTATAATAAAGTGCTCATTTGTTAACCGATTCTCTCAAAATTTGGCAGCAAGGATTTTCTTATGTCTTTTAATATAACTGATGAATTTCATAGAAATCGTTATTTGTCAGATTTGCACTTCTAGGGTCATTGCAAGCGCATTATTGACCATTATTGCCAAAATTGTGCACAACACTTTCCTCGATGCATATTTGCTCGCAATTTGATATGGATTGTTTAAAAACCCATCTAAAAACATCCGCCGAAGTCCATCAAAATTGGTTCAGAATTAGATTTAGCTCCCACTTTGAACCCAGAGGGTAGGTGTAGGGTATTATAAAGTCGGCACCGCCTGACTTTTGTCTTTGCTTACTGGTTTTGTATTAGATTTCGTCAAAATGTAGTTAAAATATAAATCTATTGGGGTGGGTATCTAGAATTCAGCCCTGCCAAACCTATAGCGTTTTGAGTTTTTCATAAAAAAAATTTAATTTGGATGACAAGTCTCCATAAAAGGCCTCGCTATACCTACTTTTCTTTATAACCAGAAATTTTGTTTACATTTTATTACACTCTGGCAAATCTAATTTACTTATTTTCTCATTTTCGAACGAAATATGTTAAAATGCCATTAGTTGCAATTTGTAATTTTTTTGATTATTTCATTTATTTCACATGGCCCAATCAATTTATATGTGGCCGAGAATTTGATTGCAACTGATTTTAATTTATATTTAAATACTTGTACATATTGCCATACTTGTACATATTTGCATTACATTAAACACTTCACTTGTTGTTCACACACTCTTTGTTATTTTATTATATGGGATGGTCTCTTTTAAATTGGATATGATATTTTGTTTGGGAAAAAATAATAACATTGATAGTAAAAACTGCAATAAAAGCTCTCATATCACCAAAACCGTTTTTTACAGTCTTTCAGACTTATCACATAATAATTGGGTTTTATTGGCATTAATTATATTAAGAGATATATACAAAATTGCATGGTTGTTTTTCTCATATTCCAGCTTTTTCTGCTATAATTTTCACTTACACTTTTTATTTTATTGAAACTATGTTTGCCACACCGACGTTGAGTTGATATCAAGCAAACACGACACGTTAAACACACATTTGCGCCTTGAATATTTACATCCGTGAGACTCTAGCATTCGCGATGGGCAAGTTTTAACTATAGAATACAACAATCACCAACCACCTACAGTCTCCGATAGCTAGAGAATAATAACCATTTACTACTTTACGGCGAATTCAAATTTGCCTTAGTATCAATCATCTCAAGTCCGCCATTTAGTGGCACTTGTACTTAAATTTAATTCTAATCTTTTTGTATCCCAAGCAGCCGCACGATTTTGTGCCAGGTTTCAATTTACCTGCAAAACACGTTATTTTCTAAGGCGGCAAACTTTTAGTTTAACGATCTGTTATGCTTGAACTAAGCGAGTGATCAGAAAGAACTCTGCCATTGGCTGTCTACTTTGAGGTTTGTCGGCTCGCCGTCTTATTGAGGCTGTTTATTGAACACTTAAAGTACTCATTATATCAATATAATTTTTTAATAATATTTTGTTTGTTTGTTTTCTTTTTTTTCGATTTCTTCTTCTTTGTCTCAGCTTATCAAATATCTGTGACTGTTTGATGTATTGTGGTTTATGAAAACGGGCCATAGAATAATCATGAAATAAAGCCATTAGCGTACAGGCACTTACTGAGGAAACCCCAAAATAGCAATGAAAAGAAATAAAAACAATTTTAAAACAATAACAAATGTTGGAATCCAAAAAAAGTATGGAGAAATGTCAAACAAATAATAACATATAATTAGCTAGGTATAAAATATACAATTTACTATTTCAAACTATAAAAAACAGAAAACAATTGAAAATAAAGTCGTAGACAAGCAACGAAGAGACAACAAGTAAACCACTAAGGAAAGGCAAAAGTCGGGCGGTGTCGACTGTATAATACCCTACACCTACACAATAGGTACAAGGTGGGAGCCATATCTAATTCTGAACCAATTTTGATAGACCTCGGCGGATGTTTTCAGATGGGATATAAAACAATCCGTATCACATGACAAATGACAATATTATTGCAAATTATCCAAAATCTGACGAACATATATATGCGAGCTACATCTAAATATGAACCGTTTTTGATCAAACTTCTTTAATATTGTAGAAGGCATCGAGGAAAGGGTTGTGCACAATTTTGGCAATATTGGTCAATAATGCGCTCTGAGTGACCCTAGAAGTGAAAATGAGACGATATGTATATATATATATATATATATATATATATATATATATATATATATATATATATATATATATATATATATATATATATATATATATATATATATATATATATATATATATATATATATATATATATATATATATATATATATGGCAGCTTTACATAAATCTGGACCGATTTCTATGAAATTGACCAGCAATGTCGAAAGTCATAAGAAAATCCTTCCTGTCAAATTTTTAGAGAATCGGTTCACAAATGAGCACTTTATTGTAAAATTTCTCAAAATCGGACAAACTTATATATGGGAGATATCTGAACCGATTTTTTCCAATTTCAATAGGCTTCGTCTCTAGGACGAAAAACATGCCTGAACCAAATTTGAAGACTATCGAATGAAAACTGCGACCAGTAGTTTGTACATAAATTAATATAGACAGACGGACATAGCTAAATCGAATCACAAAGTAATTCTGAGTCGATCGTTATACTTATCAATGGGTCCATCTCTCTTCCTTTTAAGTGTCACAAACTAATTCACTAAGTTATAATACCTTGTACCACAGTAGTGGTGTAGGGTTTAAAAAGTCATAGACGTGCTTTGTTATACCCTACACCACCACTGTGGTACAGGGTATTATAACTTTGTGCATTTGTTTGTAACACCCAGAACGAAGATAGATAGACCCATTGGTAAGTGGATCGATCGACTCAGAATCAATTTTCTATTCGATTTAGCTAAGTCCGTCCGTCCATGTTAATTTGAGTACAAACTACAATTTGCAATTTTCATCCGATCGCCTTCAAATTTGCCACATACCTTCTTTTGACGTAGAGACGCAGATCGGTTTATATGGCAGCTATATCAAGAAATAGACCGATCAGAACCATATTTAGGTCGGATGCTGGGAAGTCTTAGCCTACTCACTGTTTAAAATTTCAGAGAATTCGGGTAATAAATAAAGCTTAAATGAGCTTCAGACCCCTTATCGGCAGATCGGTCTATATGACAGCTATATCTAAATATAGCCCGATCTATACCATATTTGGGTTGGATGTTGGGAGGCTTAAAACTGCGCACTATTCCAAATTTCAGCGAAATCGCATAAAAATTAAAGCTTTTATGGGCTTCAACGAAATCGAATAATAAATAGAGCATAGATGGGCTTCAGACTCGTTATCGGCAGATCGGTCAATATCGTAGCTATATCTAAATATGGCCCGATCATAACCATATTTGGGTCAGTTGTCGGGAAGAAGTTGTTGGAGCCCTAAAACTACTCACCTGTTTGAAATTTCAGCAAAATCGAATGAAAAATAAAGTTTTTATGGGCATTAGACTCTTTATCGGAAACGGTCTATATAGCAGCTATATCCAAATATGGTCCGATTTGACCCGAGAACAAGAACCTAACCCGCAGCATCAAAAATACGTATCTTTTCCAAATTTCAGCTCAATATACTCAATTTTTGAAGACTCTAGAGTGATTACAACAGACGGACGGACAGACACACGGACATCGTTAAATCGTATTAGAATTTTACGACGATCCGAAATATATATATACTTTGTAGGGTCGGAAATTGATATCTCTATGTGTTGCAAACGGAATGACTAAATGAAAATACTCCCTATCCTACGGTAGAGGGTATAAAAAATAGGTATCTTTAGCAATTTCACAATAACAAGAATTTTTGCAATTTTCGGTTTCGAAAAAATGTGGGGTGCCTCCCCCCCAATATTAAAATCCTGGCTGCGTCCTTGATAGGAGCTATATCAGCTTATAGACCGATTCAGACCATACTTGGCACAGTTGTTGGAAGTTATAACAGAACACTACGCGCAAAATTGCACCCAAATCGGACAAAAATTGAGGCTTCCGGGGGCTCAAGAAATCAAATCAGGAGATCGGTTTATATGGGAGCTATATTAGGTTATACACCGATGCGGATCGTACTTGGCACAGTTGTTGGAATTCTTAACGGAACACTAAATGCAAATTTTCAGCCAAATCGCACAGAAATTGCGGCGTTTATGGGATCAAGAAGTCAAATCGTGAGATCGGTTTATATGGGAGCTATCTCTGGCTATAGACCAATTTTAACCCTACTTGGCACAGTTGTTGGAATTCAAAACAGAACATTACGTGATAAATTTCAATCAAATCGGACAAAATTGCGGCTTGTAAGGGCTCAGAAATTCAAATCGGGGGATCGGTTTATATAGGAGCTATATCAGGTTATAGACCGATTTGGACCGTACTTTGCACAGTTGTTGGAAATCACAACAGAACACTACATGCTAAATTTCAGCCAAATCGGACATGCTACATGCTAAATTTCAGCCAATTTGGGGCGTTCAGGTACTCAAGAAATCAAATAAGGGGATCGATTTATATGGGAGCTATATCTAAACCTGAACCGATGTGGCCCATTTGCAATACCAATTGGAAATCTCAACGACCTACACCAATATTAAGCATCTGTGCAAAATTTCAAGCTGCTAGCTTTACGCGTTCGACCGCTGTCGTGTTTTCGACAGACGGACGGACATGGCTAGATCGACTCGGAACGTCGAGACGATCAAAAATATGTATAATTCATGGGGTCTTAGACGAATATTTCGAGGTGTTACAAACGGAATGACTAGATTAGTATACCTCTATCTTATGGTGGTGGGTATACAAATGAACATATTAGACCTCCCCATGCCCATACCAAAAGCGATCTAACTACCAACTTATTTTGATGTGGATAGAAGATAGTTATTGTTGATAATCAATATATATATATCTGTGGTTGTGGGAATATAAAGTTCTGTACAGATAGAATTTTACGTTTTAACTTTATCTTGTGTTTTATTATGATCCTACCATTGGAAAGGAAATCGTCTTAATGGTAAAAAGCATTGTCGAAAAATTAAAACCAAAATGATAAATTCAACAAAATATCACCCCTAAATTACTTGTTATTCTGCTTGTTGCAATCACAAAAAGTTTCTGCCTCAAACAAACAATCACAGAAAATCTGTAACCTTCAACAGTCAAAAGGCATTGACAAGTTCATTGTTATGGCTTCTGACCCAGCTACAAAAGCCTTGACCCAAAGACCAAAGTTAAACAAAAGCTACAAATGAAACAACCATCATCATTCTGTTATCACAAATTATTAAACAATTTTATTTTCAATAATGAAAAGTTCTTGATTTGAGCTCTCTTCACTTAGTGTTGCATATACATGCCACTGAAAGTGCAAAGAAGACTAAACATATTTTGGGGAAAATATTTGGACTATGGGAACTTTTTCCATTAAAACCGAAATAAATCTGTAGGTATGATAAGTTAGGTTGAGTGGGTAACCCACCAAAAGTGAGTTCACTCGGAGGCCAGTATGGCCCATTGTTTTACCCTACAAAGAAAGGGAAGAGAAAAAAGATGTGAGACCTCGGACTAGAGGTTATTTACGAATAAAAGAAAGAAAGGAGGAATGGAGAACCCGAGAGGGTGGTGAAGAAATGCCCATTTTCACGCAAGCACGGATGTACCTACGCCGAAGCTTATGGCACCCTCCGTTAGAACCATCCTGCTCCTTAAAAAAGTCTTAGGAGACCAACCAGAGGTACGTTCTTAAGTTCACCCCGATCACTGAAGAAACCGCTCCCCAGAAAGAAGAGCCAACGTTCCTACAGACCAAGACATGAACACAGCAAGTGCTCAATAGTCTACTCTTCATCCTCATTGAGGCAACTCCTACAGAAGTTATTGTATATATATTCTTGATCGTCGTGTCATTTTATGTCGATCTAGTCTGTCTGTCGAAAGCACGCTAACTTTCGAAGGAGTAAAACTAGCCGCTTCAAATTTTGCACAAATATTTCTTATTAGTGTAGGTCATTGGGCCATATTGGTCCATGTTTTGATATAGCTGCCCCATAAGCGATTTTGGGTCTTGAATTCTTGAGCCTCTAGAGGGCGCAATTCTTATCCGATTGGAATGAAATTTTGCACGAAGTATTTTATTATGATATCCAACAACTGTGCCAAGTATGGTTCAAATCGGTTTTTAACCTGATATAGCTGCCATATAAACCGTTCTTGGGTCTTGACTTCTTGAGCCTCTAGAGGGCGCAATTCTTATCCGATTGGAATGAAAATTTGCACGACGTGTTTCGCTATGACTTCCAACAACTGTGCCAAGTATGGTTTAAATCGGTGGATAACCTGATATAGCTGCCATATAAACCGATCTTGGATTTTAACTTTTTGAGCCTCCCAATCGGATAAGAATAGAGCCTCTAAAGTGCGCAATTCTTATCCGATTGGGATGAAATTTTGCACGACGTGTTTTGTTATGATATCTAACAATTGTGCCAAGTATGGTTCAAATCGCTTCATAACCTGATATAGCTGCCATATAAACCGATCTTGGGTCTTGACTTCTTGAGCCTCTAGAGGGCGCAATTCTTATCCGATTGGAATGAAATTTTGCACGACGTGTTTTGCTATGACTTCCAACAACTGTGCCTAGTATGGTTTAAATCGGTCGATAACCTGATATAGCTGCCACATAAACCGATCTTGGGTCTTGACTTCTTGAACCTCTAGAGGGCGCAATTCTTATCCGATTTGAATGAAATTTTGCACGAAGTATTTCGTTATGATATCCAACAACTGTGCAAAGTATGGTTCAAATCGGTTCATGTTCTGATAGAGCTGCCATATAACCCGATTTTGGGTCTTGACTTTTTGAGCCTCTAGAGGCCGCAATTTTTATCCGATTGGAATGAAAATTTGCACGACGTGTCTCGCTATGACTTTCAATAAATGTGCTAAATTAGGTTCAAATGGGTCAATAACTTGATATAGCTGCCATATAAACCGATCTTAAATGTTGTCTTCTTGACCCACTAGAGGGCGTAATTCTTATCCAATCTGAATGAAATTTTTCACGAAGTATTTCGTTATGATATCCAACAACTGTCCCAAGTATGGTTCAAATCGGTCTATGTTTTGATATAGCTGCCATATAAACCGATCTTGGGTCTTGACTTCTTGAGCCTCTAGAGGGCGCAATTCTTATCCGATTGGAATGAAATTTTGCACGACGTGTTTTGCTATGACTTCCAACAACTGTCCCAAGTATGGTTCAAATCGGTTTATGTTTTGATATAGCTGCCATATAAACCGATCTCGGGTCTTGACTTCTTGAGCCTCTAGAGGGCGCAATTCTTATCCGATTGGAATGAAATTTTGCACGACGTGTTTCGCTATGACTTCCAACAACTGTGCCAAGTATGGTTCAAATCGGTCGATAACCTTATATAGCTGCCATATAAACCGATCTGGGATCTTGAGTCTCTAGAGGTCGCAATTATTATCCAATTTGCCTGAAATGTTGTACGACGAATCCTCTCATGGCCATCAACATACGTATTTATTATAGTCTGAATCGGTCTATAGCCTGATACAGCTCCCATATAAATCGATCTCTCTATTTTACTTCTTGAGCCACTAGAGGGCGCAAGTCTTATTCGAATTGGCAGACATTTTACACAGGTCTCCAATATATAATTTAATTGTGGTCCAAACCGGACCCTATCTTGATATCGCTCTAATAGCAAAGCAAATCTTTTCTTTTATCGTTTTTTTTTTTTGCCTAAAAAGAGATGTCGGGAAAAGAACTCGACAAATGCGATCCATGGTGGAGTGTATATAATATTCGGCCCGGCCGAACTTAGCACGCTTTTACTTGTTTCAAATTTAAAAGTATACAGGGTGGCTGATGAATATTGCTACAATGATGAATATTGCTACATTTTTTTTTCGGTGTATGGAATACATTTTTCTTTTATTCATGTTAAATTAAATTATTAAATTAATTATTAAATTATTATTAATTAAATTAATTAATTAATTAATTAAATTAATTATTAAATTATTATTATTAAATAGAAAAAAAGTTATTACATTTTTTTTTGGTAGCGGCTTTCATCAGCCACCCTGTACAACTTGGTTGAGGTATATCTTCCATCCATTTGGCGAAGTTAACAGATGACAGTTAGCTTCGAGAAATCGTTATATCATCAGATAGCCAATGCTTCCAGGAACAGCATATTGAAACTTACTTCTTAAAAAAGTTTTATGAAGGAGAACAAGAATAGTCTTTTGGTCATTCTGGTTCAACTACATAATAAATTGTATGAAGTCTTATGTAAGTTATACAAATTTTTGTTTGTTACATTCCTATGCATTTTATTCTACTCTATAAGTAATCGTCTGTGTCATATCGTATCTTCAAATAGACTAAATTGTGTTGTCACAAATCGAACAAACGAACCAACGAACAAATTTATAAAGCGTTTCCTCTTATCACCTCGCTATTGGAAACCCAAGAATTAGACGCAGATCAAAGTCAGTGAGTGAATGTCATTGTCATGGCCATTCAAACAACATAATAATCAACATTTTTCCATCATCATCAACGTTGTCATGGCGGTGAGTGAGAGTGGTGGGAGTGGTTGTTGCAGGCAAAGAGGTGGCGTTTAGCTATTATCTCGCATGACTGGCTAACTGAGAGACTGGTGATTAGATGTCACTTTTGGGTGCAAATGACTTAAACGTGTCTCACTAACTCAGTCATTCGATCATTCACTTGTTCAGTCATTTGTCAAAGATTAACCGAACGATGTGGAATTCAAAAATTTGTCATAACGTAATGAATAGAAAAATGTAGAGCTAATGACAACACAAATTTCGTAAAAGGCAACTATCATAATTGTAATCTCTAGCGGCACTAAAACCTATGGTTACACAGCCAGTGATATATCAGGTGTTGCGTCACAAGGGTTTATCCCTTAAGAATTATGACGACTGCAAATAAAAATTTACCCATGAACACTCCATTAAGGAACAGCGGCAAACTTCTCATATATGAATGAGTGGTGTTCGATTCAAGTTTAAGCTCAATGATAGAAGGCCACTGTAGAGCAGAGGTTAGCATGTTCGCCTATGACGCTGAACGCCTGGATTTGAATCCTGGCAAGAACATCAGAAAAAAAATTCTGCAGCGGGTATTCCCTCCTAATATTGCCGACATTTATGAGGAACTTTGCCATTTGAAAACAAGTAAAAACAAGTAAGAGCGTGATAAGTTCGGCCGGGCCGAATCTTATATACCCTCCACAATATACCCACCTCTATGCGCGGTATCTCTTTTTAGGCAAACAAAGAATATTGAATAAGAAATGTTAAGCTATTGCAGCTATATCAAGTTATAGTTCGATTCGGACCATAAATGAATGCTGAACATTGAAGAAGTCATTGCGTAATATTTCAGTTCATTCGGATAATAATTACGCCTTGTAGGGGCTCAAGAAGCAAACTCAGGAGATCGGTTTATATGGGAGCTGTATCAAGCTATTGATCGTTTCAGACCATATCAGACACGTATGTTGAAGGTCATGAGACAAGCCGTTGAATTGCGCCCTCTAGAGGCTCAAGAAGTCGAGATATCAAATCGGTTTATATGGCAGCTGTATCAGGTTATGTACTGATTTGCGCCATACTTAGCACAGTTATTGGAAGTGATAACAAAACACCTCATGCAAAATTTCAGCCAAATCGGACGAGAACTGGATCCTCTAGAGGCTCAAGAAGTCAAGACCCAGAATCGGTTTACATGGCAGCTATATCAAAACATGGACCGATTTGAACCATACTAAGCGTAGTGGTTGAAAGTGATACCAAAGCACTATGTGCAAAATTTCAGTCAAATCGGATAAGAATTGCGCACTATAGAGGCTCTAGAGGTTCAAGACCCAAGATCGGATTATATGGCAGCTATATCAAAACATGGACCGATTTGGCCCATTTACATTCCCAACCGACCCACACTAATAAAAAGTATTTGTGCAAAATTTCAAGTGGCTAGCTTTACTCCATCGAAAGTTAGCGTGCTTTCGACAGACAGACGGACGGACGGACATGTCTAGATTGACTTAAAATGACTTGACGATCAAGAATATATATGCTTTATGGTCTCTCAGACGCATATTTCGAGGTGTTACAAACAGAGTGACGAAATTAGTATTCCCCCAACCTATGGTGGAGGGTATAAAAATGATACCCACCACCTCGGTTATATATCTAAACCACCTTTCGTCATAATCCAGTGAAAAATTCATTATTTATGCATCAAGAGCAGCTATATCCAAATTTGGTACGATTTGTATCCATCTTCAAGATCTGGGCCATCTTCAAGAAGGATATCGAGAGGCTTAACACAGCTCACCGTCCTAAATTTCACCGAAATCGGACAAAAAATGCGCCTTTTATGGGCCCAAGACCTTAAATGGAGAGATAGGACTATATGTAATGTACACAACCAAATATTTGTTGTAGATACTATTTTACAATAACTTTCGAGCATCTTAGAACCAGAGAAGAGGTAGGACTTCGGGAGCCTTTGAAATGCAAGCTGCAGTCGGGAGGGGGGTTCGCGTCCTTCTCTAATCAAGCCTTGTTCACAATACAATAATTATTTTAGACTCCCTTTTTATTTCAACTACTAGGATAACAAGAAAAAAAATGTGTGGTGCTAATGTGATACCCCTTTTTTAATATGAATTTAATTTACTAGAACGGCAGTTATTCGAAATGGTCTAAAAAAAAAAAAAGATATCAAGTGGACTCTATGGTGGTAAAAAAAAAGTCTCAGCCTCCATGCCCGCGCCATCCTATGTCCTGCTGGCTATGATATTTCAGGACCCCTAAACTACGATCACACCAAATTTATCCTACATACCTTTGCAAGAAACGTCTACAAGATAGTCCTTACAGATTCATTTTAAAAAAATTCAGTTTTATTCCAAAACATTTTAATTCTCTTAACATTTTTCGTTCTATAATCAATAAACTATACTTTAGAAAAAAAAATTAAGTATTTTGCATAATTTTCATGGCCCTTAAGGGGTTAACTTCAAAAAAAGTAGAAGTATCTTACTACGCAAATAAGCAGATGCAAATACAATATAATTTCTTTTTACAAATAATCCAAGAAAGAGCAACTCATTCATAACAAAATGCGTGTAAAACGTATTTAGGAAAAAAAAACAAAATGTGTGGGAGTCATACTCCACAATAGAGACAGAAATCGAAACAATAACAATGCACTTGTGGTTACAAACCAGTTGGGCTGTATAACACCTTAAAACATTCGTTGCTCTTTCTCAATTATAACAGATCAATGCAAGAAACTTTATCAATAAATTAACATAGCAATGATGACTTACCACCTTACTCCACTCTCTCGATGAAGGCCTCCACTCGATCGTTGGTTGATGGGTGATATTTTGGTGAATGGCTGTGATTTATGAATGAAATTAAATTTCTTGCAAAGAACATACAGACAGTGACTAAAATAGGTACTTAACAAAGCTAGTGGAGTTCATAACACATACATTTTTTTTTTGAAGTTTTTAAACGTAAAAATGATTTATGTCATTTTGTAAGGAAAAATCATTAAAAACAAATTAAATAAAAAAAAATTAATTTAAATTAAATTAAATGGGAAAAAATGTGTATGTGAAATGACCCAAACTTGCTTTGTTACGATTCATTTTTTTTTTTTTATATAATAATTATACTTATGCTTATATATTTTTTTTGTGGAATTTAATTCCTTTAATTAAAAAATCTACACAGTTGGTTGACACATTATGGTTGGACCGGCTAGTCTTTGTAAGAAAAAAGTTGAGGTGCTGTTTAGGTTATGGTCATGGATGGTTATGGTAGCTTCTCGAGTTTTATATGGCCATTAAAACTGGTTGGAAATTGGACTTTAGTCTTCCTGGGTAATTCGGTGTTTGTTTACTTCACGCTTTTATAAAAAAAAAGGCGTCTGGTTGGAATTTGACGGTAGGCAAAATTAAGCGGTGTTCATGTTCAAAAAGTGCCTTACATGTGGCAAATTCAATGTAATAAGTGTTTCGATGCTGTACAAATGAACGTTTTGTCACAGATACCGACAGTCGAATTTCAGCAAAATTGTAGGCTTATATCATTGGTTGGCTGCTTGCCGATTTATAACGTTGGATTTAAACAGAAGATTGGTGTTCTAGGCTCTTAGGTGATACCTGGCGTGGTTTGCGATCGGAGATGGATTGATGCTACTTATGCATGCCACATGAGCTTTGACAATCTAGCTTCCAAAACTTTGATGAAAGAGAATGGGCTCTGGATAAAAATCAGTGTCGTGTCTACCCTGTGGGTAGACTACGACAAAAAGGTACCAACTTCTGCGTCTGTCCAAATTGGAAATTTACAGATTTCCAATATATTGAGAATAAAGTTGAGAAGTACACGTGTAGGTATCCTTTTTTCGATATTCACTATAAATTAGTATGAACTTGGTCCTTAAGATTTTTTTTTCAAGTATTATTTCTTTAAATTTTCAATTTTTGATTGGTCTTTTCTCTTCGAAGTCAGATCACAGAAGCAATTTTATTCAATTTGGGGCAACGAATCAGACCTTTGGTTTTGCAATAAGGAGGTAAAATATAGACTATCAAATGCCATAAGTAACTGTCTTTTCCATTCCTATAATGAAATTAATCGATGATATCGGCCCAGATATCGATAAAAAGTTTCACTTTTTAAAAGGATTTTTCTCCAAAAGTTTTATTCAAAATGGAAAATAAAAGTTCAAACTAGTTTCTAGAGTCGATGGACTTTTTAATTAAGACCAAAAAATCCAAGTCTGATCAAATTTGGGAATATTTCTATATACTTCGATTATATACCT